>NW_027669269.1:600000-922541 GCF_964194185.1 Rhinolophus hipposideros | reverse complement strand
CTCTTTCCAGGACATGATCCTCAGTCCCTCTAAGGTTGTGTAAGAGGCAGATCCCAAGCCCAGTCTGATCCTAGCTTGAAGGGAGCCTAAAACCAGAAGCAAGGCTAGAACCAGAAGCAAGGCTGGAACCAGAAATGGAGTCAGGGCAGGGAGCTCTTTGACAACCCCAGAGGGTTTCTTAGCAGTCGTCAGTCAGAACAGGGGTCAGAGACACTGGGGTCCTCAAAGGAAAGATGGGAGATCTAGAAAAAAGATTAGTATGGGAGCAGGGGCCAGATCCAAGCCACACAACTGGCCCTAAGTCACAGGTTTTGTAAGCCTGAGATCCAGGGCCCTAAACTAAGATGAGACCAGCATTGGGGCAGGGCCCAGAGATATTCTGGTTGTCAGAGCACAAGCTGAGCCCAAGCCAAGCAAGGAGCCAACTCCATTCCTTGTGAATACTGGTTTCTGGCCTAGTTTTAAGGAGGAGAAACATGGCCCCAGTAGGTATAGGGACGTGGCCACTGTGGGTACCACTAATAAATTGCCTCATAAATTCCTTATTCTGGAGAGGAAACAACATCTCTTGGAAAACAAACCAAAAAAGCATGAGGGTAGGCAGAATGAAAACACTCTGTTGTGTAATTAGTAGAATAAATTTTTTTTTTTTTTTTTTGGCCAGGCCTCACAACCATAGATTCTTCTCCTTTCCATCTTGTCAAGTTGGTTCCTGGGTGGGAATATGCCCAATGAGAAAAGGATAGGGAGCAGGAAAATTCTTAAGTCACACATGCGGCCATGATGGTCTAATACATGCCTTCTCTGGGCTTGAATATAAAACTCATCCTCATGTGAGTGCTTTTGAAAGTTCTTTGGACATCTCTCACTGTTACTTCTCTGTTATCCTGAGAATTTCAACTCTTTTCTGGACAGCACCTCCTCGACCATCCCTAAGATATCCCCGTCCTGTTTGTCTCACACACACTCATATGTGATGGTTATTCTTTGCCTACATGCATTCACCTCAGACAGACCCTAATGCAAATACATCCTAGGGTTCCATACTTATTGTTTTGCAGAGATGCATTTGAACAACAGTGAGAGGTTTTTAAAAGGTTATGCTCCAAAAGGAATTTCATTCTATGGCATGTAATGGTATATTGAGCTTCTAAACTATTTCAAAATTGTCTGACATTTTGGAAATGACAAAGCTTATACTAAATAGGTCAATTGACGATAAAATCTGGAAAAATCTGTGCCTCTCAAACATACAGTAAACTACTCCTTGCTCATGATCCTTTTCAAAGGAGATGTGAATTCCTCACCAAGCATACGGATGGTTTTCTAAGTGTAATAATTCTAATTGAGGCCTTCCATACTATGTGAATTGAAAATTCAAGAAATTGGCTATTTTGCTGCCAGTGATGTCCAAATCAGCTTGAGCACTGGAATTATATCAGTAAATTTTTAGACACAAGAATCTGCAGCTTCACTACAAACCTATTAAATCAGAATCTAGACCGCTGGGTTCCAGGGAATCTAAGGTTTTTACACTCTTCTCGTTCATTCCGATAAACTGCTTAAATGATTGCCTTCTTGGTAACTGGAATATCTTCAAGTCTATTCACTGAACTCCTATGGTGTTCCACCTTCAAATCTTTTCTCTCATTGTCTACTGAACATTAAAATATAGGTCATGTAGAGAAAGTCAACACCTCAACTAGTCAAGTCATGTCACGATACCCAATAATATACTTTAGTCTCTCCATTCTCTGAAAAAATTACATCACAAAATACAGAAATTTGAAAGATAGAATGAGAGTTAACGTCATATACAACTGTTGTCTTCATTAATCTTTCAGATTTCAAAATTTACCTTAGGTACTTTTATCTTAAACTTTTATAAACTGATACTCTAATTTAAGAAAGTCTTCATCATAATCAAGATTTATCGTAACAAAGCAATTTACTTTGGTTGTGGAATTTGTTGGTTTGGGGCCCTGGATTGAACTCACAACACACTGCAAAATATATCTGGGTTGACATAAGTGCACAAAAGAGAAGAGGCTAATCGTAGAGCCTGTTTCACCACAGAAACTTTAAAAAAATACATAAAATTGTCAAAATCAAGTCTGACAGAACTCTAGAAAACAAGCCAGTCTTTATATCAACAAAGTGAACACTAAATCTGGGAGAGAAAAAAACAACTTAAAAATGATAGAATGTTTTGTGGCATTTTAATTAGCCTTTGTTCCAACCCACTGCCTGGTAAGGACAGTGCTGGTGGTGGTCTTCAAGAAGGGGGCCTGTATTCCTGATATGGGACCCTTGGCTGTGTTTCAGAGGGCGCAGAACAGAGCTTGTTAACAAAGAGGTATTTGTATGTTCAAACCTGTCTGAAAGCTAGAAGACACACAAAGCATTGCCCCCTTTTGACTACTTCAGAACTCACTCCTGGTGAAAAGAGGCAGGCAGTCTGCAAAAGCAATTTAGGGCAAACTGTCAACCCACAGCCAGTAAGGACAAAACATTATAGATTGAGGCACACAATAGACCAGTGAAAGCCATGGGTGAAGAGCTAGAGAGGGAGTTTCTTTGTAAAATTGAGGTATTCAAAGGCACTCCTGTATGCTGGAAATTTAGACACACACATCCTCAAGGCAGGTTGCCTGCTCAGGAAAGACACAAGAAAACTCTAAGCTTTCACCATTGGCTGATCTCTGGGCTCAGTGTAGCAGGAAGGAAAGGGTAAGAAGCAGTTGTGAATGGCCTGGCTAAGCACTGAAGGAGTGCCCCAGCCTAGGTTGAATTTGCAAAGCCAGGAAAAGATTAGGATTTAAAAAATTTCTTTTTTTTTTTTGGCTGTGGGGCAAATGGGTGTCTGTCATGGACAGGACTCATTATTTCACCATTCCCACCTTCACCTCCATCCACTCATTCATACTCATTGGTGTCATTTCCACTTCATCACTTGCAAGGAAACACATTCTGGAAGCATAGTGGGAAAGGGCAGCAAGCAATTTCCTGAGATTCATGTCCGAGGAATATTAATTTAAATGAAAAGGCAGGGATGTGATCCCACTTCTAAGGAGCAGACAACATAGTGCCCAGGCTGAGAGCGCTGACGTTTTAAATCCTGGTTTCACCTCCCATTAGCTGAAAAACACGAACTAGTTGCTTAAACTTTCTAATACTTATTTCCCTGTCAACTGTGGATTTTATCAATACCTACCTCAATGGTTGTTATGGAAATTAAATGAAACAATAGCAGTAAAGCTCTTCTCACAGTGTGTGGCATGGTGAGCACTCAGTAAATGGTAGCTAGTATCAGTGAGCTCCTATGTGCTTTTTCTATTGTTTGAACTTCTTCAGATTCAGGACACATTCCACCTTCCATTGAATGGCTGCAAACATGTAGAAACAGATAGAATTTCCCCCCTAAAAATATTTTTAAATTTCTCTCTCTCTCTCTCTCTCTCTCTCCTTCTCTCTCTCTCTCTCTTCTTCTTCTTCTCTCTCTCTCTCTCTCTCTCTCTCTCTCTCTCTCTCTCTCTCTGTTCTTTTTATTTTTATTTTTTGCTTCTAATGTTCAAGAAAATTTAGGTCAAAATACTAGCTGAAAAATAGCTAGAGGTACAGAGACTTAAGAGATCACAAATAATAAAGAATACAGACATGTAAAATAGTTGATAAAGTTCCTTAAACAAGCAGCTACAACCTACAAGTAACAGAAACCCTAGAGGGAGAAAACCTTGATTGAAAAGACAACATGATAATATTCAGGATGTCTAGTTTTCAATGAAAAATTACAAAGCATGGAAAAAAATTTGGCCCATTCATACAAAAATTAAAGTTAACTGTCATTGTCTCTGAGGAAGCACACTGATTGGAATTACTAGACAAAGACTTTTAATCATGTATCTCAAATATGTTGAACTAGTTAAAGGAAGTCATAAGAATAATGTGTGAACAAATAGAAAATATCAATAAAGAGAGAGAAAATATTAAAAAGAGCCAAATACAAATCCTAGTGATGAGAAGTATAGTAATTAAAATGAAAAGCTCACTACAGGATTTCAATAGCAGAATTGTATAAACAGAATAAAGAATCTGCAACCTGGAAAATAGACCTAATGAAATTATTCAATTGGAAGAGTAAAAAGGCAAAAGGATGAAGAAAATGAACAGAGCCCAAGAGTTCAACCAAACCAACATACAGTGGGAATCCCAGAAGAAGAGAAGACAGAAAATATAAAATAAAATAAAATAAATTTTTTTAAAACCATAAAGAGTTCTTCTCGTAAGCAGCCTGAGGAGACCTCTGAAAATGGTTCGCTGTTCGCTTGACTCAGAGAACCCCACAAAATCATGTAAATCAAGAGGTTCGAATCTACCTGTTCATTTTAAGAACACTCGTGAAACTGCCCAGGTCATCAAGAGTATGCATATCTGAAAAGCCACCAAGTATCTAAAGGATGTCACATTACAAAAGCAATGTGTGCTGTACCGTTGTTATAACGGTGGAGTTAGGAGGTGTGCCCGGGCCAAACAATAGGGTTGGACAAACAGTCCAACCCAAAAAGAGAGCAGAATTTTTACTGCACATGCTGAAAAATGCAGAGTAATGCTGAACTTAAGGGTTTAGATATCGACTCTCTGGTCATTACACATCCAGGTGAACAGGGCTCTCGAGATGCAGCCCAGAACTTCCAGAGTTCATGGGTGTAGAAACCCGTACAGGAGCTCTCCCTGCAACAGAGAGATGATCCTAACTGAGAAAGAGCAGATTGTTATTGTTCCTACACCAGAAGAGGAGGTTGCACAGAAGGAAATGATCTCTGAGAAGAAAGTGAAGAAACTAAAACTTATGGCCCGGGAATAAATTCAGCCTCACACAAATGCTAATAAAAGTAAAGGCAGAAAAAAATAGCATAAAGAATATTGAAAGAAACAACAGCTGAAAACTTTCCAAATTTGATAAAAGATGCAGGTCTACATATTCAAGAAGCTTAATGAACTCCAAAAATTATCAATCAAAGAGGTTCCTACCCAGACACCTCACCAAACTCTTCAAAGCCAAAGGCAAGCAATCTGGAGAGCAGCAAACAAACAGAGCAACAAAAAACGAAGTCAGTACAAAGGATCTGCAATGAGATGCACAGCACATTGCTCATCAGACACAATGGAGGCCGGAAAGCAGGGCCGTGACATTTTGAAATTGCTGGACTGCGTTCTGATTTAAGATGGCCACATAGGAAGATCCTGAACTCGTCACCCCCCACATGCACACCAAATCTCCAGCTGTATATGGAATAATTTACTCTGAGAAAAAAAAGAAAAACTAACAACTGGTAGAGCGACCCCTGCTCATTGGGTAAACAAGAGGGAAAACGCATCCAAGCGGTTAGGAAGGGCTGAGACAAAGTCTCGCCATGAACCCCACCCCCAGCACACTGTGCTCCATAGCTAATGTGGTGAGAGGCTGCCATATTGGACAGGGCAGACAGAGGACGTTTCGATCATCATAAACAGTTCTATCACACATCACTGCTGTGGAAGTTTCTAGTCCTACCTTTCCAGAATTGTTTCTGGTTTCTGAAAGGAATGTTTTGCTTATCTCCACGGTTTTTCTTTCACACCTGCACTGATATCACTGAGGTGACCCTTGCCTCATCAGCATGGCTGATATATACCAGTCCTCATTCAGAGGAATTAATTTCTTGCCCTGCTCTAGGTAAAAGTGTATGAACTTTGTTGTTATAGAGCTTTGTATTCATAGTCTGCGACCACCATTTTCTAACTGTGTGGCCTTGGGCAAATCATTAAATCATACATTACTTTCCCCTTCTATAAACTGTGAAAAATTCATACGTCACAGAGTTATGAGAATTAAATGAAATAACAGAAATTAAGGGCCTAATTCAGTACCTGCTACATGTATGTGCTCAATAAATGTGATTTCCTTCCATCACATTCCTTGTCTCCAGGTGTGACCAAGTTAGATAGAACCTGGCCTTCCAGGGGAAGGATTTACTGGTATCTCTGGGAGTTCTGAAGTTTAGAGGCAGAGTAGAACAGCTAATCACTCGGAGAAATCTAATATATGATTAAGACATGGGTTTCCTTGCTTGGACATCATAGGCCAAGATTCAAGATTGCCAAACAAATTATATAGGTGCTTTGGTGGTAAAATTGTTTAGGAAAACAGGTAAAGCCTCATTTGAGGGTAGCAGACTAGAAAATGTCCAAGGAAAATATGGTAAATGCCTCCTGAACCAGAATATTGGAAAAGCAAAATGAGCCAGGTGTGACATGTGTAGTCATCCTGAAATGACTCTCATGGGATAAACAGTAATTCTCTTTTTCTAGACCCAGAAGACCATTAGACAGGCTAAGGGATTTTTCAGTGATTCCTATGCCACAATTTTTCTTTCACCTGTAAATGAAATTGACGAAAGTGATTGACCGTCACTCTTATTCCTGAAATACTTGCTACAAGACTGTTCCATGATGGAGATTATTTATATATAAATTAAAAGCAGAAGGAAACTGAAGCACATAATGTTTTACAAAGTTCTCTTGTGCACACCAACCAAACATGAACTTTTATACGTGTGTCCAGCAAATTGTGCGCGCCCACCCGCCCCCTCAATGAGGAAGGCTAGCCTGCCACCTCAGTGCTCTCTGTCTTCCCTCTCAGCCATCCTTAGCATGTCACTCTTTTGTAGGCCAGTTCTCCTCATTGTCACAAGCTGGTGCAGCACTTTCCAGATCAGTCAGATACAACAGTATGGAGGGGGAGAAGGACTATTTCCCATGTGCTTCTACAAAGAGTGATATAAGTGCTCTGATGTTCATTGCTGCTTCATTTACGGTGGCCAATACATGGAAACAACCAAAGTGTCCTTCGATTGATGATTGGATAAAGAAGATGTGGTATATATACACAATGGAACACTACTGGGACATAAGAAAAGATGAAATAGTGCCATTTGTGACAACATGAAGGATCTTGAGATTATTATGCTAAGCGAAATAAATTACAGAGAAAAAGTCGAGAACCATTTAATTTCACTGATATGTGGGATATAAAACTAAAGCAACAAAGAAACAAGACAAACAAAGAAACAAAAAGAATACATAGACCCAGACAATAGTTTAGTGGTTACCAGAGGGTAAGGAGGGAGAGAGATGGGAGATGAGGGTAAACAGGGTCAAATATATGGTAATGGAAGGAGAACCGACTCTGGGTGGTGAACACATAATGTGATATGAGCATATGGTAGTACAGAATTGAATTTGAAACCTATGTAATTTTACCAACCATTGGCATCCCAATACATTTTAATTAAAAAAACAGAAAATGGACTCAGAACACTTCTGGCATTTCTCTGGGTGAAAATGCCCACATCTGATTCAGTAACTGACACAAAAAACTGGATCACAATGACTGGCATGGATCACGTGGAATTTCTTCCTGGGACATGGATAGTGTGACCTCTCTCAAGTCCCATGGGTTAGGGCTACACAGAAGAACACAATAAATGCTCCGCATCAGGAGAAAAGGTGGGACCAACTCTTAGGAACACAAGGTTTTTTCTTCGGGTAATATTTCTTGAAACTTCATTCTCTGTGCTTCCCAATGTGTGGGGAACAAGACCCACTGCATTTCTCCAAAGGCAATCTGAGATGATCTTGACTGTCCTACAATACTCTCTCTGTTCTCAGCATAGTATGGACCTTACCTGAAATTGTCCTGAATTAACTTTTTCCATTCATTGTTATTCTTTGTCTAGAGGAAATAAAGTGAAGGCAACAATCTATTTCTTCTGGGAAATTAGTTTTTTGTATGCACAACCTCCTCTAAAAGAACACACACAATAGCCTGTTACACGCCCTCTCATGTGTGCCATGAAGCTTTCTGCTGGCCATTTCACCAAACTCTCAAGACATCCCAAATCTAACAGTAATTACACACAGTTTCCATGTAGATAGACAAATGTTATAGGGCCATGCAGGCCATCTTTCCTCTTACATATATCTCTTCAGTTACTATTGTGTTTTTCTGCTTGGGACTAGAGGCATAAAGATGAATAAAAACAGACATGATTCATGACCTTGTGGAACGTGAGCCTAGCAGGAAAGCCAGACATTCACCAATCGTAACAAGCAAATGAAAAATTATAACCATGATCAGTGCCAAGAGAGAAGCAAGAGAAGTCAGAACGGGTGCCATGAGGACGTGAAGCTTAAGCTTTTACTGTAGGAAGACAGCAGCCAACTGGGTAAGTAGTAGAGGGGTAGGAGCATGATCCAGACAGAAGGAATAGCATGGGAGAAGGTTCTGTGACAAGAGAGAGTGGCACAGCCTGAAAAACGCCAAAGAGGTGGGAGCATAGAAAGAAAGGTGCGGGAGGTGGTGCTGGGGAAAGCCAGCATCTGAGGTGGAAGCCAGATCATGCAGTCCCGGGTCCCTCACAGTTCGAATTTTAGTCTTTCTCCTATGTGTAGAGGGCAATTTCTGAAGTGTCTTACCTAGGAGATGGCACGGTCAGATTTGCATTTGAAAGGGTTATTCTGCCCAGTACAGCTCATACTGGAGGCAGCAAAGCCACTTTTCAGGCTAATGCAATACACCACATGAGAGACGTTGCTATCTTAGACCAAGATGGAAACTGAGGGAAGCGAAGAATTCAGAAGAGAGTGTGGACGTAAGAAACTGCCGGAATTCCATGATGGATTGGGTGAGAGGTAAGCTAGCAGAGCCTGATGAATGTTGGTGCCCATTACTGAAAAGGGAATATAGAAATAGGACTGGGTTTGGAGGTTGAGGAATAAGTTTAAGAACTGCTGAGCTGAAGGAATCTCTGAGACAGCCCAGTGCACATGTCAAGAAACTAACTGGATCTATAGATCAGGAAGGACTCAGAGGACTAAAACGGAGACATCTATTTATGAATCAACTTCACATAGGTGATCATTTAAACTTTGGGCATAGGGGAGATAAACCAGAGCAAAGAGTAAATTCAGTGGTTGGAAGGTGTAAATACAGGGGCTGGGAAGTGGGATACACATCTGTACATGGGACTGAGGCGTAGCCAGAGAGGAAGTGAGGACACAAGGTGAGGGCTGGGTCATAGAAGGCAAGGAAAGAGAGAATGGTTCATAAGCCAGGCCACCTGTGGATTATTCAGCTGAATGAGAAATAAATTCTATCTTTACGTTAAGTCCTTTGAGGCACATGTTTTAACACTTGTAAACTAATGCAGAAAAAAATTATAACAAACATGCTTAATCTGATGCCATCTCGTCATTTTCAGCTATTGTCCCAAACTCACTAGGCTGGGGTCAGTCTCAGAGCTATAAAACTGACAGAAAAGGATTTCACGATTTTGAATTGCTGTAACACCGACACCACAGAAAACATGATCATAAATATTTAGCCAAATGCTATTTTGTAGTTAATTGGAGAAATCTAAATTCCATTTGTAGGATAACTAGAAAAGCCAGCAGGAGAGCAATTAGATGCAAACTGCTTTAATTATTATTCTTGGCCATCCAATCTCAGAAATGCATTCCCCATCCTGGGAAAAGAACTCAAAGTATGTATCGTTCTAGTGGGATAAAAACAACTCTCACATTGTATGCCAGAAATGGTATCCTGATTTTGCAGTTTGCTAATACATGGAAAATGGAAATAGATTTCACCTCATCTCCCCAGGCAGAAACCTGGGAATTGTGTTTGATTCTTCCCATTTCTTCTTCCTCCAAGTCTAATGGGTCACTAATGGGTCACCAAAGGCAGTCACTTCCACCCCTTCTCCATCCTCGCCAGCTTAGGTCAGGTCCTTCTTGTCTTGTCTGGACTGTAGATATCAACGTTGCACTCCACAGAGTACAGGATTTCTGCCTATTTTGTCCACAGCACCTAGGACATTACCTGACATATTTGGGGGTCCAACAAATACTTCCTGAATGTATTTTGTATTGAACATAATGCATTCATAGTCTCCTACACAGTCTGACTCTCAGATCTTTCCTTCCCACTGGTTTCTTTCCCAATATGAGCTCATCTGCCTGCTTAAAACCCTTCCCACACAAGACAGAGGTCCAGCTCCTTCCTGAGTGAGACAAGTAGGGCCTTTCAGGATCTGGCTGTCACTTAACCACCAATATCATCTGTCGCCTTGCCACTCACACCCAGAGGACATTACAGAGCTCACAGTTCCCTGCACTCTTGCTTCTATGCCCTTGTATCTGTGTTCTTCCCTGTGCTTGAAATGAATGGCCCCCTTTTGCCCTGACAAACAGCCACTGGACAGTTCAATGAGCAGCTCAAACAGATGTCCCGTTCTTTCCTCTGCGTACCCAATAGTGTGTACCACCTGTGTTCCACCTCCCTGGCCCTTTTCTGCAAAGTGTTCACCCCATGCCCATCCATCTTCCTGTCAAACTTAGGCCAAGATCTCTATTTCATTCTTTCTAGATACTGGCACACAGCAGGCCCTCAGTAAATGTTTGTTGAAATGAAATGTGAATATAGTTTAGCAAGGTATTTTAAAGTCTAACACAAGTAAAACACTTTCTGCTGTGTAGGTGACAAACCCACATGCTAGTATTATGAGTTTTTCTACAGTTCTACGACATTCACTTCCTGATTCTTAAATTCAACATTTAAAACTTACCTTGAAAATCAGTACTGTTTTTTATATTACTATTAAATTGGTGCAAAAGTAATTGAGGTTTTTGCATTTATTTTTAACCTTTTAAACGACAATTACTTTTGCACCAACCCAACTTAATGCAAAGGTATCTGGACATCAATTCCTAACATATATTCTGTTATTCAATCCTCATGCACATCAAAGTGAAAACAATGAAAACTTTTAATATATTTTTTTCTGAATGAAATAGATGTTATTTTCAAAAACAAAGTTTACTTTTTTCCTTTTCCTTTGTATTTACTGTTCCATAGATTCCAAAGAACATATCGTACGGTTCAAGTATCTATAAAGCTCACAAAATGCAGGGCTCGGAGATCTACTTTAAGGGGGGCCTTCCATGGTAAGGTAATAAATACAGTGACCACCTCCTTTCAAGAATAAGTTTGTTTTGGATTTTGGAGGGTTTATTTGGATTCCATAGCATAAGATGCAATCTGAGGTCAATTACAAAAAGACACTACTTTTATAATGCTGTTCACAATATCTAAAGAACTACTGAAACTGTCCCAGGAGAAAAATGGATCATTCATCCCACAGACTCTAATCATTGTCTTCTCTCTCCAGGGTAGTCGGTTCCAGGGCGGTCCCTGGCCCTGGCCTCCTCTCAGGACCGCCCAGCCCACTACAGACTGGGCAGGGCCTGAGGGTTAGCCTCGCCCCCAGACAAAGAGCAAGGGGGATTTCCTGTTCACAATGCCACTTGTTGAAGCCGATCTCAGGCTTTCCATGTCCTACCACCACCTTAGGTCCTACAGCTTTGGTTTTCCTTAAATATCTCTGTGGCATACATTTCCCTACAAGTTTTCCTGGTGGAGGAGGCAGAGGAACCTGGTTTCATTTCCTCTCCTCGATGTTTATTCCAGCGTACACATCTCCAACAGTAAAAGCAATTCCTCAGCCTCATCAAATGTTCACATTCTCTGTCTAAATGCATGTATATAAGTGTGTATGTACACATGTCCACACACACACTCACACACACGTTCTAGACACCACGGTTTATGAAGATTCCTCTCGGCTGGCTGTTCAGTACCCCCCACCTGAGGGAAGTCACTTGTTCAGCGTTCCTGGGCCGTTTCCTAAAGCGAGAGGAGTTTTCAGTTTCTTACGTCTTCCAAAGGTGACCCTTCAGCACTTCCCTTATAATGCGGCACTAGCTGCACAGGGAGCCCCAACCCGCGGGGGGGCATCACCTGACCCCCCCTTCGCGGCCCGCAGAGGAAGTCACCTCCGGTGACGCGGGCAGGGCGCTTACGGACGGGCCCTCCGCCCCTTTCCCACCAGGTCAGGACCCCCAGGAGGGACCCCCCAGCCCTCGCCACCCACTCCCCTGCCGGCTCAGGATGGCAGGAAGGGGTCTGCGGGAACAGCTTCCAGGTAAGACAGAGAAGGAGCCACCGCCTCGCGCAACCCCTACCGGTCCCGGCGCCGCGTCACCCCGCGCCCGCGCTCCCGCCTCTCCCCGGGTCACCTTTTCCTCGGCCTCGTTCCCGCTCGGGGAGGCTGGGCACCCGGATGCAGACGCGGACAGAGGACCCGCGGGCGGGCGGCGGCGGGCACTCGGGAGCCTCGGGCACCTGGCGGCCTTGCAACCCCCGCCAGCGACGCTCAGCGGACCGCAGTGCGGGCCTTCCCGCCCTCGACGGGCCCCGCCCTCCGAGGGCCCCGCCCCTCCGAGGGCCCCGCCCCTCCGAGGGCCCCGCCCCTCCGAGGGCCCCGCCCCTCCGAGGGCCCCGCCCCTCCGAGGGCCCCGCCCCTCCGAGGGCCCCGCCCCTCCGAGGGCCCCGCCCCTCCGAGGGCCCCGCTGCAAATATCCTGCTGTTCCTCTTTCCTGCGCCGACTCCGCTGGCTCAAGGCACCGACCGGGATAATGAGGGTTGCGCCAAGGTGTCAGTGTGATAACCGTGACGAACGGCGATAATCAAAATAAATTACTAATTAAACCATGTGTGCGGAGTCGGTCTTCCCCGCGGGGTCCCTCTATAAAGCCATATCCACAGGGGGTCGCTGCACCCCGCGGAAAGAGGAGGATGGTCCCACGCATCCTTGGAACTAGGCGGGAGCTCTATTAAAAGCCTTACATCTGGATATAGGTAACTGAGCACCATGGCTTTCCACCTGATTTTACGCTTAAAATAGACCTTTCATTATAAACCAAAAGCCTGCAGGATGCTTTTCCGGCCTTTCTTACCAGGGAATAAAACACCTGGTTTTGTTCCTGGATGCTTCGGCTGCCCCAGGCAGGGGGATTACTGCATTGACCTGGATTGTACCTGGGAAGCAGGAGTCTTGCTATACTGGACCAGAGGAGGGAAGATGCTTCCGGATTTGTCAGAATTAAAAGGAAGGAAACAAGACGAGGAAGGAGGGAGAACCGCGCTTGGTTGCAGTCTAAGCACGGTGAGGAGGAATGCACATACCTGACGCAGAAGTCATCTGATCTAGGGTCAAGGTCTATGCCAAGGTGGTGCGGTCCGAGCGCCTGGCAGGCAAGGGGACCCTCGAGCAAGACTGGAGAACAGCAATTAGGGTGGGGTTGCAGGTGGTCTGGATGGGAGTCTGGGAGCAGGTTTGTGCTGAAGACCGAGAAGGACGTCATACCTGGAAGCCTTGATTTTGGAATTAAGGAGCTGACGCTGCTGAAATCAGTGGGAATAAGCAGCGTGTGGATGAGCATCCACGCTGCCCACTGGTGAGATGGAAACGAGCCGCCAGCACAGGGGTGCGGGGGAATCCTAATACAAGTGGCAAGAGGCCTATGCGCCCTTTCCTGGCTTCCCGGAAAGATTCCGCAGGATTCTGCTTCGCTATCTAGACCGCCTGCTCCGGGCTGGCTCCTCTTGCCTGGCTCTTCACACCACCCTGAGGTTAACCCCCCGGGAGCAGAGCAGGGGCAGCTAGCGCGTTAGTAACTGCCCCCAGACTCTATTCCAGAGCGCCCCTCCTGGGCCTGGTAGGGCTGCCTGGGGTGAGTCACACTCCACTGGGCTTCCTTCTATTTTAAACCATAGTAAGGTAAGATGAACTGAGTATCAGAGAAGCTGGGGCGGGGGTAGGGGATAGGGGGATGGGAGTGGAGGAAGGTCATTCGCAATGCTGCCCACGCTACAGAGTGGGAAGGTTGGGGATGACTTTCTGGTACAGAAAGTGGTCCAGGGTGGTTTCTCTCCACCCACTTGCTCCCAGCAGGAAGGGCCTCTGAGGCACTGAGCATGTCCACCACTTCTTATTACGCAGCTGTGTGACCTTGGACAAATTACCCGCCCGTGCTGTGCCTCATTCACTGTCTGTAAAATGGGGGCTGTACTACAGATCCCCAATAACAAAAAGTTCCTAGAATCAAACCCTTTCTTAATTCACTTAAAGACAAAACCTGACCTAAATGATGTAAATAAAGCCTTTTATAGTCTTTAGACCACTTGTGATTATTTGTTTCCCTGAAGGCACATTAACTAGTTTGTATGAGAACTGCTTCAGATCCTCTTGGGGAGTTATGTTATATAAATTACAGGCATTTGTTACCTTGCTAAAATCCAAACACTTCTGAATTCTGAATCAGAGCTTGATGCAAAGGCTTGAAATCTACAGCACCTACTGCCTGATGTCCTGGTGAGGGTTGAAGGAAGAATGCATGAAAAATGCTCAGAACAATGCCTGGTGCATAGTGTTAATTGTACTGTTAAATTGCTAGTGTTAGAGCCAGCTTTGTTTCTCAGCCTGAATAGCCCAGGGGGTACCTCCTTCCTCTTTCACACTTCCAGGAGTAGATGGACTCTAAGTGCCCCTAAGAAAACTGAAAACTGAAACTGTAACTTGCTGTTAGCTGTTCACTGATGTGGTTTTACGGTAGGGTATTTAGGGAGATATTCGTTTGTTTATGTAGATGACCTCTGTGCTCCTCCCCAGCCCCTAGCTCCTTCTATTTGAAGAAGGCAGCTGATCCCTGTGTTTCCTACTTCAAGGGCATTTGCAGGATCCTTTAATCTTTTGAAAGAGCTCAATCTCACTAAACACTGTATATATCCCAGGTGTCCTGGTGCGGACAGGGGACATAGACTGGACGGGGTAGGGGGCTTTTACAGCAGTTGGAGAGAAGAATGACTGCTCTAGAGTGGAAGGGGTGGGGATTGGTGGTCTCCTGCGCCCCTGCAGCACCAGGCAAGCTCTTGGTGTCACACTGCTGTGTGGTGCATCTATTAGACCTAGGGAACCTGGCCCCACAGTTTTGGCAGATTCTGGAGTCCACACTTGTCACTGGAAATAATAGAGCAACCTGCCTTCTCCTTGAAGAACCCATGTGTTGGTTAATGAGGGTATCAGCAGTAAGATTAATGGGCTGAAGAATAAGTGGTCCTGATTCCAATGGTACCGAAGGCCCTTCTAGATTTTTGCACGACCCTAGAGAAGGAGAGCCTCCACTCCAGGCCGCACTGATGCCTGACAGTGGGTCTCCCTACATTCCTACTGGCACGGGCTGAGTGGAGAGTAAAGATATGTAATATTTTTATGTACATCTGAGCTAGTAAACTAATATTCATACTTGGGACACCAGATCCAAAAGATCTACCGAGACCATGATTATATATATATGAAATGTCTGGAAAAGGGAAACAGAGAGACAGAAAGCACACCTGGGCTTGCCTGGTGCTGGGAGCAGCTTTGACTGCAAACAAGCTCGAGGGAATTTTGGGGGTGATGAAAATATTCTAAAACTGGATTGTAATGATTGCACAACTATTAGTGTAATTAAAATCACTGAGTTTACAGTTATAATGGATGCATTTTGTGGCATGCAAATTATACTTCAGTCGAGTTGCAAAAACACCAAAAAGAACATTAGAGCCTGAAGTAAATAATCATATTTTCCCAGAAAGGATATGTCCCTTCTCCTGTTGGGCCAACACCTACTCAGTAGCTGAGCTGGTCTGGGCTTCCTTTGAGCTTTAGATTCAGTTCACCATTGACTCCAAATATTCTGAGGATGGGTTCCTCAAAAAGTTCAACAGAATTACCATATGACGCAGCAATCCCACTTCTAGATATACACCTGAATGAATTGGAAAGAGGGACTCAGACTACGACGTGTATAATCTTTAACAGGGTGCTTTCCTTTTACTGATATGCAGCATGTGCCTGTACAGTATGAGGAGTAAGGTGTGTAGTCGAGGCTTCCATCAGAAAGAGGCTCTGGGAGGAGACTTTCAACTGCCGCCAATTTGCAACAGACTCAGCCAAGTATCTTGAATCTCAGGGAAAATGGCACTGTTTTATGAAAAGCCAGAGTGAGTGTGTGAGAGTGTGTGTGTGTGTGTGTGTGTGTGGGGGGTGTGGTCCTTGTTCCTCTCCTTCATCCTATGTCCCTAAATCGTGAAACAATAAACTCACTGGGAAGGAGTTGGGTGTTTATCCTTTAGGGGATTGTTGGTCCTCTGTGAATATTAAATAAGAATACCATAGTCATAATATTACTTATTAATGACTTCCTACTCCTTTCCCATTGCGTATACAGAGAAACTGTCTTAGTGCCTGCCATCTTTGCTATCAAATCAAGGCAGAGCATGGAGTGAACATTAAATCTTTGATTCCCTGTTTTGCTGTAAAACTGTTAAGAGTTCTTGGAGCAAAATTTTCTGTTAAAGTCTTAATTAGCCAGAGCCAGTGATTTGGAAAAATAATCATGATATCACAATTCTTTGTCATGGTCTGAAAAGTATTGTCATTATCTTCTATGTATGCTTCAGGAGTGAGAAATAGTCTCAGTACTTCATTTTCTGCATAGGTTCTTGCTTCTGATTAAATAATTCACCTGTCAGTGTTGACACACATGTGATTTGTCTGTTTTCCATCTCATTTATTTTTTCCACAATGAGACATCTCTCTTTTCAGAAGTCCCTGGTGGAGTGGGGGACACAGGCCTGAGTGTCAGGCTACCTGGGCACAGCCTGAGACTCAGGAAGGGGCAAAGTACCCTGGGACTTACCTCTCTATCAGGGAGGTAAAGAGGCCAGGACAGGTGAACTCTTAGCTTCCCTCTAGCTCTGAAAAAAAAATGTGAATTCCTTTTGGTTCATTGTATTTGGTGTCCTATTTTAGTAGTCACCAAATTAACTTAATTTCAGGTTAGGCTTTTTGTTTGTATTAATCAGGGTTCTTCAGAGAAACAGAACTACCGTGTTTCCCCGAAAATAAGACCTAGCTGGTCAATCAGTGATAATGCGTCTTTTGGAGTAAAAATTAATATAAGATCCAGTCTTATATTATATTATGTTAGGTAAGACCTGGTCTTATAGTATAGTAAAATAAGACCGGGTCTTATATTAATTTTTGCTCCAAAAGACGCATTAGAGCTGATTGTCCGGCTAGGTCTTGTTTTCCGGGAAACACGGTAATAGAATGTAATATATTCATTTTCTGGGACAGATGTCTACACCGTGTAAGCATGTCTGACTCTATATGAGACAGAAACCCTAAGAATGTTAGGATGGGTGGTTGATAATTAGAGAGTTGGGTGTTTGAATACTAAAGAAATGCCACTTTTTTTACCTCAAGATGGTGAAATGGGATGCATCACTTACAGATACTTACCATTGAATTATTTTATTGACCCTCTCTGCTGCATTTGACACCTGTAATCACATGCTCTGTGCTTTCCCCACTGCTCCGAATGCCCTGTCTGAGAGCTCCCTCATAGCTGAAATCTTTGTGTTCCTGATACTCCCCCTCAGCACCCTTCAATGCTTAATGCTTCTATGCTCTCCTTCCCCACCCTGGAAAATCTCACTCACCCTCATGGCCTTGCACATACCCTCCTCCAAGCTTCAGACATCTGCAATCAATTGCTTGCTGGCATCTCAAAATCAACATGTTACAACCCCCAATTTCATTATCTTGGCCAAACTGTCTTCTCCTCGCTATTCTCCATCGCAACTCACGTCATTGACATTCACCCATTTGTATACATTAGAAATTTGGAGGCACCGCTGACTCTTTCCCCATAGTGAATTAATCATCTAGGCTTGCCCCTCGTTCCTTCTTCAGTGTTTCTGGAATCTATTAGCATCTGTACTTCCATCAGTGAGGTGCTGCTAAATGGTTAGCCACCTGCTCTGGAGGGAAGCCTTGCTTTACAGAAATTAGTAATTTCTGTAGAGCAAACATTCCTACTGTGGATGATTTCAAGCTATCAAAGGTTTCACAGTCTCTCCCCCAAATTCCTGAAAACTCAATTGTCTTCTGTGAGATGATAAAAGCCAGCTCCCATGCTCACTGGCCCCAGCCCTCATTGATGCTTTCTGAACCTGTGTGTCATTCTCCAACTTTCTTTTGCCTCAGCCATTCCATAGCCAGATGCCAAAGAGGTCTGCTCCAAACTGACATCTGACCATGCTGGTCCCTTGCTGAAATGACATTGGGAGATTCTATCCACATCTCCTACCAGCTTCCACATTCATGTCTATCTCACCAGTGTCATTTCCAGCCACCTTGCAGTGCTGTCCCTGTCCACATTGCGCGTATGTCTCTCCTTGCTATCCTTCTCATGCTGTCTGCCCACTCCCATTCCCTTCCTCCTTTCCTGGCCTCTATCCTTTTCTTCTTTGAGGCTCAGCTCAGTTGAAACCTTCTCCAGCCATTCTTCAGATTGAGTTGGGTGCCCCATCCCTGAGTGTTTATAATAACCTTTGCAGGCTTTGATTGCTGCGCTTACAACCTTGCACCCATGGGATTTTGTTTTGTTTCTTTCGATTTGTTTTCTTTCTAGTCTGTAAGCTTCATAGAGAGAAATCATATATTGAGATTCTCACCCCCACCTCTGCCCCAGCTTTATAGCTACAGAGCATAGAACAGTGGCTCTCTCATTGAAATCAGTCAATAAATTCTTCTTAATTATCAAGTGTGTGTGTGTGTGTGTGTGTGTGTGTGTGTGTGTGTGTGTGTGTGTGTGTGTTGGAGATATGGGAGACGTTAACAGTTGTCCAATTATCTATTGCTGTTTAACAACCCCCCTCCCAACCACACAATTTTTGGCTTAAAATTGTTAAAATAAAAGCAAACAGAGACCAGCCTTTAAAATTCCCTGAGCAGACAAAATTAGTTTAGTCATATCAGCAAAGCTTAATTTAGCTGATTTTGCAAGTCTAACGTGACCTGGTTCATTTCTTGCTTATGCCTCTGGAAATCAGAAGCAAAACTTGAACTGTTTCCCAAGGTTGACATGTGGTAACCGCTGACCAATTCCTCTGTCATTTAAGAACATTCTAATATAATAACCAATCCCTGTGAAGAACAAACAGTCACTGCTTTCTCACTCTATAAGCTGTGAGATTTATAACAATATTCCATGTTTGGGTTTGAAATGTTCTTACATTGCAAACCGTCTTTTGGTGTGAACCCAATAACCTTTTACTAATCACTAGTTAGGTAATTTGTTGGTTTCACTTCTGTTATTTCTGAACTTTTGACAAAAACAGTAACAATTATTTTGCTCATGAATCTGGGGGTTAGTGGGGCTCTGCTTGGCAGTTCTTGACTGAATTTCTTCGGCAGTCAGACGGCAGCTAAAGCTGGGGCATCTCAACACCTGGGAAGACTGAAAGGGCTGAGGCTCCGTGAGCCTCTTTCCCCCCTGCACACCTCCCACTCCATGCACATGGCTGCTTCAGTGTAGCTAGACTTCTTCCATAGGATCCCAAGTGGACTTCCTCTGCCCTGTCCCCCATTATGACTGTCATATATTCAGTTTGGGGAGGGTACAGCCCCCAGACTCCAAGATGGTTTTGAGGTGTGGTTTTCCTACTTTTAGTGTCTCTTTGACTAAGTTTCAGATCAGTTGCTCCGTTGCATTTCCCCTAGCACCTGAGGCTGAAAACTCTTTCCCAGGTGTTTTGGCAGTTGACTGTCTGCCCAACATCACAAAAATGGTCCATTGGAAGCCAAGGAGTTGAGAGAAAGCTTTGAGATCTGACTGACAGATTTTAGGTCAAGAAAAAATAAAATTCATGAGTTTTTTTGGGGGTCGGGGGGAAACCTCTGTTTTCTTTCCCAGTTCTTGTAGGGCCAGATCTCTGACATTTGAATGGGTTCCTCTTTTACTTTCCCTCATTTGTCACAGATAGCATCTACTCAGTAATTTGCAACAATAGAGTAATTTTTTTTGCATACTGTTTCATGCAATAGATGCTTTTTGTAAAAAGACAAGCTTTTTGATAAAAATGATCTGTAGGAGTTTGGCAACTAAGCAGGAAAGACAGCCAGCAGTCTCAAGACTTGGGCTCAGATCCTCTCTCCACCATTTAATAGTTACTTCACTTCTTTGAGTGTCCTCATCTGAAAAACGGGTAACACGTGCCTTACTCGCTTCTAAAATCATAAGGATCAAGGTTGCTGGAAGCTCAGATGTCGCACCTGCCTGAGTCTGGACAGTGGGTGACGGAAGGGCTCAGCAGGGAATCCACGGTTTCTGCCAGCGCTTCTGCTGTGGGGAGGCTGCCCCTCTGGCTCTCGCTCTGCAGCCAGATGATTTGCTTCCTCCCTGTGTGTCCCTGGCGCCTTTTGAGCTGCTGCCCCAGAGCTGGAACTCAGAATGAGTGAGTCATTCAGCAAAATGCTCTTCCCCACTTCTGCCTGGCCCACATTGACTCATCTATCCAGTCTCAGATGAAACATCATTTCCTTAAGAAAGCCTTCCTTGGGGCTGCCGGTTGGCTCAGTTGGTTAGAGCGTGTTGTGCTTGACGGCAAAGTTGCCGGCTCGATCCCTGCATGGGCCACTGTGAACTGTGCCGTCCACAACTGGATTGAAACAACTACTTGACTTGGAGCTGATGGGTCCTGGAAAAACACACTTAAAATAAATAAAAGTTAAAAAAAAAAGAAAGAAAATTTTCCTTGAGCACGCCCCACCAGGTCCCACTCTCCTGGACTAGGGTCAGGAAATAGATAGCAGATATTAGGATAAAAAAAGCTTTAAAAATTAAGAATCTAATCAAGGCTGAAGAAGTTAGCTACAACCTCAGTGAAGATTATAGATTTCTCTGAGCAGATGGAAGAAGTCAAAAATGGCATCGCTTCAACTCAGAAAAGCTCAATCGTATAAAAAATGCAGACATGGTACAGTAACTATGAAAAGGGCTCATTCTTATATTCTCCTAAAATTGAAGATACTAGACTGTGTCAACTGAAATACATTTACAATTATGATTTTAAATGGGAATTATAAGGCTGACATGTTGGTCCAATTAGACAAATTTTCTTAAAACATTGCAAGTACATAAATACCAAATATGCACAGACTTTTTAATGTAAAAAAAAAAAAAGTCAAAACACAAAACTCCGAAAGATTTAACGTATGTTTTAATTACAAATCTTCCTGGGGTTAAAAGAAGCTTCTTCTGTAGTAGGCAGAATTCTAAGATGACTCCCACCCCTTGCATATGGGTGGAACTTGGAAGTATGATAAGATGTTATTCCCATGACTAGATTACTAACCAGTTGACTTTCAGCTAATCAAAACAGAATCCTGGAAGGGCCTGCCTTAACCAGGCAAGCCTTTACAAGGTGAAGCATCGGAGTAATGTGTTCCTGCTGACATTGAAGACTTAGCTGACCCCTGGCCAACAGACAGAAAAAACACTGGGACCTCAGCCCTACAACCACAAGGAATTCAATTATGCCAACAACCAGTGAACTTGGAAGAGGATCTTTAGATGAGAACCACCGCCCCAGATTTCAGCCTGATGACACCCTGATCTTACCTATGCCTGAACTCCTAATGCACAGAAACTGTGTAATAGAAAACTAATATTCCCTCTGTGGTGGGCTGAATTGTGTCCCTTCACCCAAATATGTTGAAACATTAACCCCTTATGACCTTATTTGGAAATAGGGTCTTCGCTGATGTAATCAAGTTAAGAGGAGGTCACACTGAATAAGGGTGGGCCCTAAATCTGATGACTAGCATCCTTATAAGGAGAGGGAGATTTGGGGACACACTTGCACATACACAGGGAAGATGGTCAAGTGACCATGTAGGCAGAAACTGGAGTGATGTAGCTGAAACCCAGGGAATGGTAAGGCATGGATGCAGACACCAGATCTGGATCCTAGACAGTCGCACTAGCCGGGCTTTTGGGACGCTCATCTCTCCCGGTTCTCCTCCTGCGACTCTCAGTGACCCCTCCTACTCAGCGTCCTTGCTGGCACTCCTCCTATTGACCTCTGATGGCTGGAGTCCTCAGAGCTCTGTCCAGCTTCCACCTTCTGAGTCTCTCACCAGATGATCTTGTCATTCCCTTGTCTTTAAATCCCATCAATGCATTGATTACACCAAACTTGACATCCTCATGTCAGGCGCCTTCTGGAACGTACAAAAGCAGGTCTGATGGCATCCCTGTCCAGCAATGCCCAGGATGCCACCCGACCCCGCCCACCTTCAGTCTTTATGTGACTTCCTTCAGATCTCAGTGAGCTTACATTTAACCTTCTCTGACCAACGTAGCATTGGATCCATGTCACTTCATCCTGCTCATTTCCTTCACAGCATTTTTTTATTCCCTACAATGTTATTCATTTCTTGTTCACTTGACTATTATTGGTTATACTTTCTAGAATTTTAGCTCCTTGAGGAGACCATGTCTCTCATTTACTTTTCTGGGCCCAGAGCCACGCAAAGTGCCTGACCAAAAGCAGCTGCTCAGCAATACCTGATGAACAAATGAAAGGTTGTCCTGAGCAGCTCCCCTAACCTTGCTGAGGTAATTCCATCTATTCTATAATATTAAGAGGATTCTATGGGATATAAGGTGGTATACTAGGAAGAGCCCAGTCTGCTCCTGGCACATAGCAGGTGTTTATTAAAAGTTAGTAAATGTAAATTAAATGTTATTTCCTTCTCCCTTTTCTGGGCCATACATAATAAGCTTATAACATGCACCTAAAAGCCCTTCATTAAATCTGGTGTGATGCACATCACGTAGATCTAAACTGAGTGTACTTATTATCTAGTGTACAGATGCACTGGGCTGTATTCCCAGAGACAATGATTCAAAATGGTGTGTGCTGTGTGTCAATGTTTGAGATCCAGTTATATGGAATATACATTACAGTGCAGTAGTGGGTACATTAGTCAAAGTTCTCCTGAAGGGAGGTTTAGGGTTAGGGTTAGGGGTGTGGGTAGGAGTAGTTGTAGTGGTAGGTGTAGGGGTAGGGTTAAGGTTAGGGTTAGGTTTAGGGGTAGGGGTAGGATTAGGGTTAGGGGTAGGGGTAGTTGTAGGGGTAGTGATAGTGGTTGGTGTAGAGATATGGTACAGTTACGGTTAGAGGTTGGAGTAGGGTTAGGTGTAGGGTTAGGATGAGATTTAGGTTTAGGGGTAGTGTTAGGGTTAGGGTGAGGGGTAGGGGTAGGGGTAAGGTTAGGGGTAGGTTAGGTGCAAAGGTAGGAGTAGGGGTAAGGTTAGAGGTTAGGGGTAGGTTTAGGGGAAGGGGTAGAGAAAATGGTAGGTGTAGGAATAGGGGTAGGTTGAAGTTTAGGGGTAGGTGTAGGGGTAGGGTTAGGGGTAGTTGTAGGATTAAGTGTAAGGTAGGAGTAGGGGTAGTTGTAGGGGTAGAGGTTGTCATAGGGGTAAAGATATGGTAGGGTTAGTGTTAGGGATAAGGGTATGGGTAGGGGTAAGGTTAGAGGTTGGTGTAGGGTTAGGGTTTGGGGTAGCGGTAGTGAAAGGTGTAAAGATAGGTGTAGGTTTATGGGTAGAGTTAGCGGTAGGGTAGGGTTAGGGGTAGGGGTAGGGGTAGGGGTCGTTGTAGGGATAGGGATTGTGTTAGGGTTAGAGGTAGGGTTATGGTTAGTGTTAGGAGTAGCAGTATAATCAGGGGTAGGGTTAGGATTAGATGAGGGTTAGCGGTAGGGTTAGGGTAAGGTTAGGGGCAGGAGTAGGGGTAGGGTTAGGGTTAGGATTAGGGTTAGGGGTAAGGGTAGGCTTAGGGGTAGGTTTATGATAGGGGTAAGGTTAGGGGTATGGGTAGGGTTTGGGGTAGGTGTAGGATTAGGGGTAAGGTTAGGGCGAGGGTTTATGGTAGGGTTAGGTATAGTGTATGGTGTGGGTTAGGGATAGGCGTAGTTAAGGGTAGGTTTAGACGTAAGGGTAGGGTTAGTGGTAGGTTTATGGGTAGGGGAAGGGGAAGGTGTAGGGTTAGGTGTATGTTTAGGCTTTGCAGTAGGGTTAGAGTTAGGGTAATGGTAGGGTTAGGGATAGGGGTAGGGGTAGGGGTAGGGGAAGGGTTAAGGGTAGGTTTAGGGGTAGGGGTAGGGTTAGGGGTAGGTTTAGGGTTAGATGTAGGGTTAGGTTTATTGGTATGGTTATGGTTCGTGTTACAGATAGGGGTAGGTTTAGGGATAGGGTAAGGGGTAGGGTTAGCGGTAGGGTTAGGGGTAGGGTTAGGGGTAGGTTAAGGGTTAGGGGTGGGGTAGGTGTAGCAATAAGGGTAAGGTTATGGGTAGTGTTAGGGGTAGGTGTAGGGTTAGGGATAGGTTTAGGGTTAGGGTTAGGCGTAAGCTTAGGGTTAGGGTTATGGTGAGGGTTATGGTTAGGGTTAGCGTTGGGGTAGGGCTTGTTGTAGGGGTAGGGATATTGGTCTGGTAGTGGTAGCAATCGGGTAGGGTTAGGGATAGGGGTAGGGTTAGGGGTAGGTGTAGGGTTAGGGGTATGGTTAGGGTTAGGGTTAAAGATAGGGTTAGGGGTAAGCTTTAGAGTTAGGTTTTGGGTTAAGGTTAGGGTTAGATTTAGGCTTAGGATTAGTGTTAGTGTTAGAGGCAGGGGTAGGGATAGGGCTAGGGTTAGGCGTAGGGGTAGGGTAGGGTTACAGGTAAGGGTAGGGGTAGTGTTACGGTTAGGGGTAGGAGTAAGGTTAAAATTAGGGTTAATATTAGATTTATGGTTAGGTGTAGAGTTAGGTTTAGTGTTAGGGATATGGGGAGGGGTAGGGTTAGGGTTAGTGTTAGGCATAGGGGTAGGGATAGGGGTAGTGGTAGGCGTAAGGGCAGGGTTAGGGTTGGGGTTAGGGTTAGGGTTTAGTGTTAGGTTTAGTGTTAGGGCTAGGGTTAGGGTTAGCATTAGGGTTAGGGTTAGGGGAAAGGGTAGAGGTAGAAATAGGGGTAGGCTTAAGTGCAGGGTTAGAGGTAGGGAAGTGTTAGGGTTAGGGGTAAACGTAGGTTTAGGGTTAGGTGTAGGGTTAGGGGTAGGGGTAGGGTTGAGGCTTTTGGTTGGGGTTATGGTACGGTTAGCGGTAGCGGTAGGGTTAGGGGTAGGGTTAGGGGTACAGTTAAAGTTTAGGGTTTTGGTTAGGGTTAGGGTACGGTTAGCGGTAGCAGTAGGGTTAGGGTTATTTTTAGTGTTAGGGATAGGGGTAGGGGTAGGTTTAGGTTTAGTGGTAAGGGTAGGGGTAGTGCTAAGGTTAGGTTTAGGGTTAGGGTTAGGTGTAGTGGTAGGTGATGGGTAGAGGTAGGGGTAGTGTTACTGGTAGGGTAGGGGAAGTGTTAGGGTTAGGGGTACGGTTAGGGTTACGGTTAGGGTAGTGTTAGGTTTAGGGTTAGCGTTATGGCAGGGGTAGTGGTAGCGTTAGGGTTAGAGTTAGGGTTAGGGTTAGAGGTAGGGTTAGGGGTAGAAATTGGGGTCTCGGTAGGGGTAGGTGTAGGGGTATGGGTAGAGTTAGGGTACGGGTAGGGTTAGTGTTAAGATTAGGGTTATGGTTAGGGTTAGGGGTATGGTTAGTTTTAGGGTTAGGGTTAGGTTAGTGTTAGGGGTATGACTAGGATTAGGGTAGCATAGGGTTAGGTGTAGGGTTAGGGGTAGCATTAGTGGTAGTGTTAGGGGTAGGGTTAGGGTTAGGATTAGGATTAAGGGTTTAGGGTTAGGGTGAAGGGTAGGGTTAGGGTTAGGTTTAGGGTTAGGATTAGGGTCAGACTTACGGTTAGGATTAGGGTTAGAGTTTTGTTTAGGGTTAGGGTTAGGGTTAAGTTTAGGCTTAGGATTAGGGTTAGGGTTAGTGGTAAGTGTAGGAGTAGGGCTAGGGTTAGGGTTAGGAGTAGGGGTAGGTGTAGGGGTAGGTGTATAAGTATTAAGGTTAGGGGTAGGGTAGGGTTAGGGGTAGTTGTAGGGGTACGGATAGTGGTAGGAGTAGAGGTAGTGTTAGGGTTAGGGTTAGGTTAGGGTTAGGGTTAGGGGTAGGAGTAAGGTTAGGGGTTGGGTTAGAATTATATTTAGGGTTAGTGGTACTGTTAGGGTTAGCGTTAGGGTTAGGGTTAGGGGTAGTGTTAGGGTTAGGGTTTAGGGTTAGGGTTTAGGGTTACTTTTATTGTTAGGGTTAGGGTCAGTGTTAGCATTAGAGTTAGGGGTAGGGTTACGGGTAGACTTAGAGGTAGGTTTGTGGTACGGATAGGGTTAGGGGTATGGGTATGTTTAGGGGTAGGTGTAGGGTTAGGGGTAGGGTTAGGGTTAGGGTTTAGGGTGAGGGTTAGTGTTAGGGTCGGTTAGTGGTATGGGTAGAATTTGGGGTAGGGGTAGGGGTAGGTGTAAGGTAAGGTTAGGGTTAGGGGTAGGGTTAGGTGTAGGGTTAGGTTTAGGGGTAAAGTTATGGGTAGGCGTAGGGTACATTTGGGGTAAGGGTAGGGGAAGGTGTAGGGATAGGATTATGGGTAGGGTTAGGGTTAGAGGTAGGGTTAGGGTTAGGGGTAGGGTTAGGTTTAGTGGTATGTTTATGATTAGGGTTATGGGTAGGCGTAGGATTAGGGTTAGGGGTAAGGTTAGGGTTCGTGGTACAGTGAGGTTCAGTGGTATGATTATGGTTAGGGTTACGAGTAGCCGTAGGTGTAGGGTTAGGGGAAGGGTTATGGGTACCGTTAGTGGTATAGATAGGGTTAGGGTTAGGGTTATGGGTAATGTTAGGGTTAGGTTTAGGCTTAGGGTTAGGTTAAGGCTTAGGGTTAGGGTTAGGGGTAGAATTAGGGGTAGGCTTAGGGTTAGGTTTAGGGGTAGTGGTAGGGTTAGGTGTATGGGTATGGGTAGAGGTAGGTGAAGGGTTAGGGGTAGGGTTAGGGTTTAGCGTTAGTGTTAGGGTGGTTACACTTAGGGTTAGGAGTAGGGGTATGGGTAGCGGAAGCGGAAGTAGTGGTAGGGGTAGGTTAGGGGTAGGGTTAGAGTTAGGGGTAGGGTCAGGGTTAGGGGTTGTGTTAGGTTTAGTGGTATGGTTATGTTTCGGGTATGGTTAGGGATAGGGTTGGAGTTATGGTAGGGGTAGGGGTAAGTGTAGGGTGAGGGGTAGGTTTAGGGTTAGGGCTTGGTGTAGGGATAGGTGTAGTGATAGTGGTATGGTTATGGATAGGGTTAGGTGTAGAGGTAAATTTAGGGTTAGGTTAAGGGTTAGAGGTAGGCTTAGGCTTAGGATTAGGGTTAGGGTTATGTTTAGGGTTAGGGTTAGTGGTAGGGTTAGTCTTAGTATTATGGTTCACGTTAGTGTTAGGGGTCCTACTAGGATTAAGGGAAGGGGTAGGGTGAGGTATAGGGTTAGGGGTAGCGTTAGAGGTAGGGTTAGGGGTAGGTTTAGGGTTAGGTTTAAGGTGAGGTTTAGAGTTAGTGTTAGGTTTAAGGTTAGGCTTATTGTTAGGGTAAGTCTCAAACTTAGGGGTAGGGGTTAGGGCTAAGTGTTGGTGTAGGGGTAGGTTTAGGGGTAGGAGTAGGGATAGGGGTTGGGTTAGGGGTATGGGTAGTGGTAGGGGTAGAATTAGGTGTACGGTCAGGGTTAGGGTTGGGGCAGGGTTAGGGTTAGGGTTAGGAATAGGGTTAGGGTTAGTCTTAGGTTAAGGGTTAGGGTAAGGGTTAGATTGAGGCTTAGGGTTAGGCTTAGGGTTAGGCTTAGGGGTATGGATATGGTTAGTGTTAGTGTTGGGGTTAGGCTTAGGGTTAGGCTTAGGGTTACGGTTAGGGTTAGGGTTAGAGGTAGGGTTGTGGTTAGATTTAGTGTTAGGTTTAGGGTAGGGGTAGTGTACTTGTCTGATTGTTGGATTCCATTGCTTTGCCAATGGAAGCCTGAATGTGCTTCACCCCGATTCTCTGATAGCGTCATTTGGCATAATGGTGATTCACTGCATGGAGTGGCTTGTTCTGTTAATTGTTCTGTACACTGTAGCCAAGAAAAACACTCCTAAGTTCCCTCGAGGGACGCCAGCAGGGCAGCAGCTGAGTGAGTCCTCCTCTCCACCGCCTGTGACATTGTACACTATGGGAGGGAAGCAAAGTAAGCCTGCAGTCCTAGACTGCATATTCAAGAATTTTAGAAAGAGATTTTGGCGGAGATGATGGAGTCCGAATGACCCCAGGAAAATTAAGAACCCTCTGTGAACTAGAGTGGCCCACTTTTAACGTTGGCTGGCCATCAGAGGGAACCCCAGACCTGGTCGTCGTCCGACGTGTTTATATTGTAGTGACCAGCAGTCCTGGTCACCCGGTCAGTTTCCATATATTGACTCTTAGTTGGAAATTGCCAGGATCCTTCCACCTTGGGGTACGGTTCTGCTCTAGTGAAAAGGGACAGTGCAGGATTCTCCTAATCCAGGCTCCGAAAGAAACTGCTAACGCCCCTCCCACAAAGCCCATTCACTGAGAGGACACAAGAAAACCCCACTGCAGGTTTGAGGACAGACGTCTGAGTTCCGGAAAAACATTTCTGGGAGCCGGGATGCACTGTGTTTGGGGACAGTGTGAGCCACAGCGTGAGCGGGAGCGCAGAGAGGCGCCTCCAGAACGTAGAGTCACAATCAAAACCCCACATTCTGGGCGAGTGCGAGCGGGAAGGGATGTGACCCGGACACGGGCGCCCCGTGAGCGCCCTGCAGCCAGCGTGAGCGCTGCCGGCCGGTGCGGCCAGCCTGGGCGCCGGCCAGGCCGAAGCTGGGAGTGGGGGTGGGGGTGGGATGGCGGGAGCCTGCGTGCATGCGTGCGTGGGTGCGTGCGTGCGTGCGTGCGTGCGTGCGCCCTGGGGTCCCTGGCTCCCAGTTCCGCGCCTCTGAGGAAGCCCGCGGGCTCCCCGCTGCGGCCGCCGTGCCCCGCGCTCCCGCGCCGCGGACCTAGGCACAACCAAACTGCGGCCCCACTGCCCCACCGGCGGGCCATCCCCAGCTCGGCTTGGGGACCCGGGAGCAGCCCCGGGGGCCTCCCCAGCTGCCCCCGCTCTCTGCGAGCGCAGCCTGGGCCTCGCCCAGCCCCCAAACTACCGTGACACCAATTTTCCTTGGGTAATGGGAGAGAAAAGGGAAGGGAAGGACCGTCCAAGGAAGGCTCCGCCCAGCTGCGTCCCTCTGGATTTCTGCTTCTTTGACGGCCGCACGCTCCGTGCTCCCCCAGTGGTGCGGCGGTAGGGCTCTCGCCTGCTTCCCAGTCGGGACAAGGTCGCCTGTTCACTCCCGCCAAGGAGTTAACCCTTAATTTTTGTATAAGGCGTTTTCTGCTTACCAACTCCGCGACAGTTTTGGTGATCCGGGTGCGACACAACGGGCGATGTGTGGAAGTCTCTGGGTGCTTGAGATGGGGACTATTTAAAGGCCATGTTATAGAATACCGAAGGAAAACTGTCGTCACAAAACTGAGAAAGAAGCAAACTACGTACTCCTTGTGTCTAAATGCACACCTGAGAGATTTACTGAGAGCTGCTTGGGAGAAGGCTAACCTTGTAATTCGCCTGTCTTTCCACGAGGTTTGGCGCCCCTGTGCTAATTGGCTTCTGCCTGATAGT
Source organism: Rhinolophus hipposideros (assembly GCF_964194185.1). Classification (NCBI taxonomy): domain Eukaryota; kingdom Metazoa; phylum Chordata; class Mammalia; order Chiroptera; family Rhinolophidae; genus Rhinolophus; species Rhinolophus hipposideros. The sequence continues at coordinate 893,059 of NW_027669269.1, read as the reverse complement.
ATTGGGACACACTTCCTCGATACTTGGTTGTCTGAACAGCAGCTACACATTTACTGCTTATGATTTCCTTCTCATTTCTTACGCAGTGCGATGCACGTATGACCTCTCCGCGAGCTCCCACACAAAGATTGCGTTGACTTTGATGTTACCTTACTAACGGATGGAGACCCCCTCCTCCATCTGTAGGAGACTCGCCTACTTCCATCAGCAGGAAGGCAAAGAAAGGTTGACCTGTAATTTTGCTGAGTTTGAGAAGGAAGAAGAAGGAGACTCTAGAAAAATGGAAGTTCCGATATCAGTACTGGCTGCCTCCAGCCACAGTTCTGCCGTCTTATGAGACAATCCAGGGATGATCTTGTTCCCCGAGTCTCACTCTGACTGCAGCCGCACGGACAGCAATTTTCCACCCAAATCCTTCCTTGCTGCTCATACAACATACGGCCTAACGCAACGAGAGCTGGAATTTCAAGGACCCCAGCCATCATCATTTCATAATCCCTCACCGAGGGACAAAATACCTTCTTGTCTTAGTCTGTGCCTTCTCGGGCCGGGTAAAAGCCTTCTGCACCTGTGCTAAAAGCCGGAGAAGTCACCGAAGTTCCCATCTGCGAAATCATCCCACGGTATGGGCTTCCCCTCACCACTCACATGACAACGGACCAGCCTTATCTCAGATGTGCTACGGTCTCTGCCCTTGGCCCTCAGTGTCTCCTGGAAGCTTCACACGGCCCACCGGCCTGAGTTCAGGGAAAGTAGAGTGCATGAACCATACCCTCCAAGAAACATTGTCCAGGATATGCCAAGAAACGTCCCTGGGACAGATGGATATGCTCCCCTTAGCCGTCCTCCACTCCCGGTGTACTCCTCGAAAGGATGGTTTTTCCCCGTTTGAAATTCTCTATGGCCGGCCTCCCCCATTACTGCCATCCATCTCAGGCAGCCTCAGAGTAGTAAGTGACTCCCAGGTCAGCTCCCCGCCCTAGGATAGATCCTTACCAGCCTGCACTCACATCTACTAGAAAGAAAGAACTGATGTGGGAAACTCTGCTGAAGTGCTAGCAGGTGTTGTTTTGTGAAATGTTGAACCTTTGACTTCCTTGAGTGGTTTGTGCTCCCAGCAAGGCAAAACTTGCTACTTTGAGAACACAGAACCAGAGAAGGTCAGGAAGTGCAGAGCTGGACAAAAAACAAGCCCTTGTTCATGCAAACATTGTAACTACTAGACTGCAGACAGTTCTGTTACTTTTTGATGCCCAGAGTATATAAGCTGCAAAAATAAACTTGGGGTGAGGCATTCTACTTAGTGACAGGGGTACCCATTTTACGGGGCAAGAGGTACAGCGCTGGGCTGCCAGGATGGACGTGCAATGGTTGTTTCATGCTCCATACAACCCACAAGCAGCTGGCATGACTGAACGTTATAATGGCCTTTTGAAGCAAGGTCTCCGGGTGTCAAAACACCCTCCCACGATGCGTGACTGGGCCTCGCGTCTATAGGACGTCCTGAGAGTCCTGAATGAGAGACCACGGAAGGGAGGACCAGCACCAGTAGAAGCTCTGCTATATTGAACGGCCGCTCCCATTCAATTACAAGTCACCACCAGCGAGACTCTGTTAAAGCCAGGCTATGACAGAAATGGAAACATGTTGCTGCCAGCACCCACATGCTTGAAAGCAGGGGAACGGCAGCAATGGACTTGGCCCGGGCAGGTCAAAAGCCCCCACTGTCCATGGTTGGGCCTGATAGCCCCATGGGGGGCCGGTTTGACTCATGATTTGCAAGTGACGCCAGGGGTGGTGGCTGAGTGGCCACCGCAAGTGACTGTAGTATACGGAGGTCCCGATACCGGGATGATTTTGCAGGGAACCTATGTGCTCTCACTATGGCCTATTATGGGGTCCCCTGTACTGTTACATGTTGAAACTATGCAAGGGACCCCAAGCCCTGCCATAAAAGTTTGGTACCATAAACCGGGAAAGGTGCCAGTGGCAGCGACCCTCCTTTCCCAGGACAAAAAGCTAGCGTGTATCCTCCCAGATGGAAGGGATTTGCCATTATTGGTTCCTAAGACTACCGTTTCTTTTCGTTCATAGGTGTCAATAGTCTAATATGACACAGGGACCCTCGCAGAAGACGCTTGTTGTGTAGATTATGAGGCGAGAACCCGTAGGGGTGGAGTGTGGGGACAGAGCCCCAGAGGGCAGTTTCCAGGCTCTCGGCCTCATGTGGAGAGGTGCTGGCTCGGATAGTGGATGGCCGTCAGCTGTGGCTGGTTGGCCGTCAGCTGTGGCCATTAAGCCATTGGTCACTGATATAACTGCCGCGGCTACGGAAGGGAGCCGAGGAGAGTGAAGGAGGAGACTGAGGAGAGTCGAGGACAGTTGGTCGGCTGGCAGCAAAGCGGACAGCAGGTCACACGTCGTGTAAACCCAGCCTCCAGTGAGCCCATAGTGGTATGACTCCCCTACCTATGGCTCCGTGGGTGTTCCTTTTTGGCCTCACCATGTCCTGCGTTCTTATGTGGGGAGCGGGAACAGAGACCCCGCAGGCCGCCCCGCCGGTCACCCTGCACGACAGTAACCTATTCGTAAATTGAGGAAAACTCTTGAGTTCTGCACATACCATTACATTGGTCTGCTCATGATAATTTAACAATTCAAGTAAGTAATTTTGTTCCATACATACTACTATATATTGTTGAGTTTACAGATACAGCTGGAAACTGCTCTCTGGGGCTCTGTCCCCACACTCCACCCCTACAGGGTCTCACCTCACAATCTACGCGACAAGCATCTTCTGCGAGGGTCCCTGTTCGAAGAGCCTGGAGGTGGATGCAGTATCCTGGACACAGCCAGGGCTCTCAGGGCACTGCCACTCTCTCTGGGCACAGCCAGAGATTCTCAGGGCACCACCAGTACTTCTGGGCACAGTCAGACTTCCTGGGTTTCTTAGGGTACCAATAGTCTCCCCGAGCACAGACAGGGCCTCTCAGGGCACTGCCACTCTCTCTGGGCACAGCCGGACTTCCTGGACTCAGCAAGGGCTCTCAGGGCACTGCCACTCTCTCTGGGCTCAGCCATGGCTCTCAGGGCACTGCTACTCTCTCTGGGCTCAGCCATGGCTCTCAGGGCACTGCTACTCTCTCTGGGCACAGCCAGACTTCCTGGACTGAGCCAGGGCTCTGAGGGCACTGCCCCTCTCTCTGGGCACAGCCGGACTTCCTGGACTCAGCCAGGGCTCTCAGGGCACTGCCACTCTCTCTGGGCCTCTTAGGGTACCATGCTGGAACAACAGTGGCTCACAGTCAAAGTGCTCACATATTCTCGATGGCGGCTGGTCAAGACACAAAAGCAAACATCCGCCAGTCCCACTACATGGTAGTATGTTCCCAAACAGTCAGGTGGTCCATTAAATTAGAGATGGAAGGCAATTCCCCATAGTCCATAGTCATTCGCCAGGGCTGTCCTGGGGGTGAGGGATGACCTTGACCTCACCCTCATCTCCCAAGGAGGACTCAGCAAGCGTTTCCTCCTGGGACTACAAGTCCTGCATCCAAGCTGCCTCAGCAAGCACTTTCCAGCCCACAGGGCCACAAGGACCTTCGCTTTCTCCGGCCTCTGCTGGTTGGGGAACTGTCCACGTTTTCCCACCCCTCCACGGGGGTCCAGCTCTCTGGCAGCTGCTCCTCCTGGTCTTCCTGAGACCCAGTGTTCATACGCATAAACTGTTCCACCGCCCTGCGGGGGCTTTGGCCGACACCATACCCTGCTTGCTGTGCCATGTGTCATGCAGGGTGGCCTGTGGGTCTCTGGTCCCGTTCCCCACATAAGAACGCAGGACATGGTGAGGCCAAAAAGGAACACCCACGGAGCCATAGATAGGGAAGTCATACCAGTATATTCTCGCTGGTGGCTGGGTTGGAGATACAGGAAGCAGGAGTCACACTGTTTGCAACCCTCATTGCACCGCTTGCAGGCTCAGGCACCATCTTCTTGCTAGCCCCCATTTCTTTGCTAGCGTAGTCTTGGCAGTTATATTAGTGGCCAATGGCTCACTGGTTACAGCTGACGGCCAACTAGCCACAGCTGACGGCCATCCAACCACAGTTGATGGCCATCTACTACCTGAGCCAGCACCCCTCCACGTGAGGCCGAGAGCCTGGAAACTGCTCTCTGGGGCTCTGTCCCCACAACATATGATACAAAAATATTTTCCTGTAATAAGGATTTCACATGCCATATATTTTGGGATACAATTAACATGTTGTTTAAACAGCCCAGTAAATACACTTGTACTATTTATATTTTAGAGCTTATACTTTTTTTTCAAATTGTGGACAATTTCTCGTTTTACATTCTCAAGTAGATCATCAATAGGTAATGGAGGAAATTTTCGACTGGATTTAGATTCAAATTCAGCAGGAGCTGGAAAGAAAAAGAATTATGTTCTTTAAAATACAGCTAAGTATAAGTGTTAAGAAGAATGAGAAAACCTCTAGATGAGGCCACAGCTCACAACAGGAGATCATATTCAATACAGTTTGCCCACGGCTGCACACTGACTTGACTGCTATTGTGGCCAAGTATCAGAGCTTCTGGTTGTCTCATCCTTCATTCATTTATAAACAAGGTCGTACGACAAGCACTGAAGTTACAAGACGAAGATGACACGGTCCAGCCCTGACCCATCATCTACTATAAGCTGAAGGAACAGATGAACAGGCAATTTCCATTCAGAGGCCCCTATACCATACAAACGCACAACAGGACGCGAGTGGGACCCACAGAAGGGACATCCCAGTATTGATTGTCTGCTCTCTGGTGGAGGTGATATGGACGTTGATGCCTGAAGGACAAGGACAGAGGATGCCAGATAGAGGGAAGACGCAGATGCGAAGACTAGCGTGGGGGAGAACACTACGGAACGAGAAGTAGTCTGGTTTAGCTAGATGCTAGAGCAAAGGGGCAAATGAGGGTTGGTAGCAAGATATAGGCTGAGATGTTTGCTGAGAACTACATTGATTTGGGTGTTTTCATTCCATGCAAAGCAATGTGGAGTTTCTCCTGAGGGTACATGGTAAACTAATGACAAAGTAAATGACTGGAGATTTAAATGTCACCCATCAGGTGACAGCTACAGTGTTTCCTCCAAAAATAAGACTAACCGGAAATTAAGCCCTAATGCGGCTTTTGGAGCTATAATTAATATAAGACCTGGTCTTATTTTCAGGGAAATATGGTAGCTTGGCCCTCCCAGGAGGTACCGTATTTCCCCGAAAATAAGACCGGGTCTTATATTAATTTTTGCTCCAAAAGACACAGTAGGGCTTATTTTCCAGTTAGGTCTTATTTTCGGGGAAACACCATATGTGAACAGTAATTGCCTAAGTATCACTAGATAAGTCTGGTTATTGGGCCTCATATCACTGGCAAAAACATGAGAAGTTGATGAAGCCCCCTTTTCAAAGTGCAGGTGGACAGTTCTGTAGGGATGGCAGAAGAAAGGAAGGGGACAGACCAGAAATAAAAAGAGATACATATACCCTTGAGATATTTAAAAAGATATCCAATGTCGTAAATACTCATATGACCTTGTCTTCACTATGAATGTTTATGCTTTCACCTTTTTTATTTGCTATGCCCAAGAAAATATTTAATGTAGTACGTATTATCAGAACATGGAAAGGGATGCCATTTACTATTTACATTTTATTCCAGAAATCAGTGATATCTAACTTGAATTAATACATTTTGGCAACATACCGTCTTTCTGTTGTTCTCTAGTTATTTTTTCGTGGTACTCCTGCAACTGAAATAAATCAAATCTTATTATAGCATTTAAGGTAAACAAGAGACTTCATTGTAGAAATGATATATATCTTATGAAATGTGCTCTTTAAATAATACCTTTAGAGACCAGACTTAACGTATGGATTATATAAATACAAAAAAGTTAAAAAATGAATTACTGGTTGTTTTGATTTTACATAATAGAGACCATCTATATGAGATGCTATTGAGATTAATCTGACCAACAGTGCAATTGATATTGGTCTACCTAAGATACATAATCTCAAAAGGCGTGACGTTTGATTTGTTTGGTACAAAGAAGTTTAAACAAATTAAGTCATATTTTACACTGAATGCATTACTTTGCAATTTTTAGAAAAATTGTCCTTTATAAATGTTTCTTGTTTTTTGTTTTTACTTTAATGGACTTTTCCTTAAAATGAGCTTTCCATTCTTGCACTTCTAGAAAAGTAATCTTAAGGTGTATTCTAGGCTATTCATTTTTCGGCATAGAACCTTAAAGACATAAAATGATGAAAATGGTACTGTGACGTCATGTGAAAATTCTACTGACAGAAACAATAACCAAAACGATTTTGCCATCTATGACTGAAACATTACTGTATTCGTAGACAGAAAGATTTCCGAAAAGCTGCTTGAATAAAGTATGACCTAGAGCCAGTTTTCAAATTTACTTTCTCATTTATGACTTTGTAGAGTTAGAAACAAAAAATAATATATAATTCTTTAAATGTAACTTTGTTCCTTAGAAATCAGGTCCAATTTTCGAAAACTCAAGTGGGTGTAGTTATAGTCTATTTAATTATGAAATATTCCCACATGGGAATATTTCAAACTATATTATAAGTGTCCCAGTCTAGAGTGGTCTTACTTAAACCTTTCTTCTGAAAGCTATCCTCTCACAAAATGTCCAAAGCAGTGCTTAAAATAACATCCAGAATCTAATAGATGCTGTGGTGACAACAATGTGACACCCAATCCCTGTACAAATTTAGGGGGGAAGACAAATTTGTTAGCCATCATGTTTTCCAATATTTGCATAACACTTTTTTTGTGAATGGCTTGATAGACAGGGCTTATAATGTGAATAATGTGACAACAGCATTACCAGACAGGCCGTGTAAAATCAATAACTAAATACCATAGGAAGGGAGAGGACTTTCATGAAACAGTTTAAGTTACTGTTAATCAACAATATAAAATGTAAATCACATTTTTACACGACTTGAATTAATGAACTACCAATGTAGCATTATTATTATTTTCCCCCAAAACAGCTCTTTTCCTAAATATTTACTTCATCACTTCTACCGAGTTTCCCCGAAAATAAGATGTAGCTGGATCATCAGCTCTAATGCGACTTTTGGAGCAAAAATTAATATAAGACCTGGTCTTATTTTAACATAATAGAAGAACGGGTCTTATGCAATATAAAATAATATCAGACCAGGTCTTATACTAATGTTTGCTCCAAAAGACACATTAGAGCTGATGGTCCAGCTGTGTCTTATTTTCGGGGAAACACAGTATGTTTATTTCTAGGTGAGGAGTGTGTTTAGATGGTGGAAGTAGCTTGAAGTCCAACATTAATAAGGACAACACATCTGCAGTCTTATTTATACTTTTCTATTTATCATATATATAGAAAAATGAGAAAATTATACACACAAAAAATGTATCAGCAAACTTTAATTCAAAAGATTTCAACTAGAAGGATTTTCTCATAACTGGCAGTTCTCACTAGACAACGTCTCGGAGAAAGCTCAGGTTCCACAGGGGACACCCACGGGATAGCACAGCTTAGGAGTCTGCATCCCTCCTTTAGCTAGGTAGCTCTACACGTCTCTGCTTTGTTTTGTTTTGTTTTTATTGGAGACGATTGAGGAACACTTTGCTTTTCCAGGATGTCAAGTCGTTGTTTTTTTCAATCTAGTTGTGGAAGGTGCATCTCACTGGCCAATGTGGGACTTGAACCGGTTACCTTGGTGTTATGGGCACCTCGCTCCAACCCCTGAGCCAACAGGCTCCCCACCAGCAGCCCAATTCCAAGCTCAATCCGTTGCTTCTCACGGGTCTATGTGGGAATCAAACTGTCAACCTTGGTGTTATGAGCACCGTGCTCCAACCACTCAGCCAACCGGCTGCCCACCAGGGTTCAGCTCCAAGCTCAAGCCATTGTTTTCAATCTAGTGGTGGAGGGCGCAGTTCACTGGCTCATGTGGGAATCGAACCCGCAACCTTGTTGTTAAGAACTTGCACTCTAACCAACTGAAGCATCTGGCCACCCTTGGTCAGAGTTTTTATATACCGTGTTTCCCCAAAAATAAGACCTAGCTAGACAATCAGCTCTAATGCATTTTGGAACAAAAATTAATTAAGACCCGGTCTTATTTTACTATGATATAAGACCGCGTATGATATATGATATGATGTGACATGACGTGACCGGATCTTACATTAATTTTTGTTCCAAAAGACACATTAGAGTTGATTGTCCGGCTAGGTCTTATTTTTGGGGAAACACAGTAATAGAGTTTTAAACAAAAAAATTTTCTCAAAGAATGGTACTATTCTTTGATAAAAAGAATATTTTTCAGGTCTGAAAGTCACTGATTTAGTGAAAGTCCCTAATTTTACATAAGAGGCAACCAAGGCTCACAGAGATTATAGGTCACCTGAGGTCACCAAACCAAAATGCTGCGGGCTAGGAATGGCATAAGTCTTCCTACTGAGGCTAGCGTGCTATACCAGGTACTACCTCATATTCAGGAAAATTCCATCAATTTCTGAGTACAACTCAAAGAAAATGAATATGTAAGACTTTGTCATGTAGCTCAATAATGTTAAGGCATGAGAAACAAAATAGTAGCTTTCAAACTCAAGGGTAAACTTTAAAGTCATGAATAAAAATAAAGACACAGATTAACATCACAACTCCTATTAACAGAAGTCAACACACTCAATTTATAAAGCATAAACACTTCTAAACACAGAATAGGGAACTTGAAGGAGAAAATCATGAGTTAAAGAAAGCAAACTCAAGTTGAGGAAATTCTTCCTTAAAATGACTTGTCTTTTCCTCAGAATCAAATTTGGCTGACCAATATAAACCAACACAGGTATTATTCATGGTGGGGGATAAGTATAGCGAAATTGGAAACACAAAACAGATTTCTCTTTACCATCTAGTGCACTTGTGTCCAACCTCACATCATCACAACTGCATCATCAGTCTTTCCAGTGTTCCCTAGTGATTTGGGACACTTATCTCTGGATCTTGACAGAGTGGGGCTTTTCCATCTCTTATTCAGCCTTGCATGATTGGGCAACCCAACGCCTCACAAGGGAACAATGTTGGCCTTGGAATGAGGGCATTGACTTTAACAAACCATTTTCCAATTTATGAGGAAATACTGAAAACTAAACACCTCCTTCCTACCAAAAAATAATTAAAGGAAAAATATTCACAAGCATATTCTTTCTCATTGCTTCTGCCTTTACACTCTTTCATCTTCTGATTTCTGTGGTGAAACTACTGAGAACATTTTAATTGTGCATCATGCTTAAGAATTTACAGAAGCGTTGGCCATTCACTTTCTTTTTGTACCCATTCCTTCCTCCAGGTTCACCTCTTTGAAGGACTTGAACTCCATTTAGCCGAAGGGCTGTCCGAAAATCCTTGGTTTTGTTCTCCTATGATTTATTAAGGGGAAGGTAAATGAAAACACAAGGTTGGAGCCCCATTTAGTACAGGCCTGTGCTATTTTCCTCTGCATTAAGACGGCCACAAAACACCATCAAAACCACAAACCACCCTGCATTGATCGAAATGGATATTCTTTGGAATGATGTAAACATCATGTCAAGAGAGACGACCTCTTTGTATCTCCAGATATCTACAACTCATCAGGCATCTATAGCCCAAGAAAGGATCTTCTGCTCAACACACTACGATTCCTTAAAAGACCACGCATCTGTAAAAGGGAAGGAGGGTGCACTGGATGTGAAAGGGAGGCAGGATGGAGGAAAGCACAGGGACAGCCCACAGCTGCAGTTCCAGGGGTTCAAGGCTGAGCCTGAAGCCCCAGCAAAGGCAGTGGCGGTGGAGGGGACGGGGTGCAGCTCCCACATCACTGCCCAGGGGAGGGTAAGCGGTGCAGCAGCAGCATCCCCCCACCCCTCTCCAGATGCAGCAGTGCTGGCACCACCAGGGACCAGTAGCAGCAGCAGAAACAATTCTCCAGTCTCACGACCACACACAGTGCTACCAGTAGACATAGGGAACCAGGTAGCAGCTCAGCAGGTGCAAGAACAGGCTCCCCTCAACCACCCACTTCCCCCACCTGCGTGGTGGTGGTGACCAGAGACCCTGGAGACCTGGATACAGTTGCAACACCCACCTCCCTGGTCACCCAAGCTTGGACTCCCACACCCACAGCTAAGCCCCCGCCCCTGGACCTCCCATACTCAAGGAGCACCTATGGGAGAAAACAGAAACTACACTATTGTACCATCTACTGAAAACAAAAGAAAGACCTCTAATTGTATACCTGTTTAATTGTTCAAATCGAAATGTACCTACATAAGAAAGTGTTCACTCCTTCAAATGTGCCTGTAGAGGAACAAGCCATTCAGCTTCATGAAGAAGCAAGGTGACACGGTAATACTAGAGAAGATGACACTTCTCCATAAACCAAGTCAAAGTCATGGAAGATTGTGATCTCTGTGACCGAGATTTCAAAACAGCAGTCATGCTCTCTGCTCATCACACAGAACAGCTAAGAGACTTGTAGGAGGATTACTTGAAGGTGGGCAAACTGGGCGAGCAGGGGAAGTGGGAAGGGAGACGTGGCCCACATCCATGGCTGTGGAGGTGCAGGTGGTGCCAGGACAGAACAGAGACCACAAGAGCCAGGAGGTGGGCTCTTTCCCTGCGTCCCACAGCTCATCTCCCTGCCCAGAGAGCATCATATCCAGAGTTTGAGGCAGTCACCTCAGCTGAGACCTCCAGCTGGGCCCTAGGTGGGACAAAGGAAGTAAACACCATACCTGGGCCCCTCCCCCGACTCTCCCAATCCTACCCCCACCCTTCCAGAGACTCAGGCTGGCCCCTGATCTGAGGTGTAGTGTCAGATTACAGAGGACCCATAGTGCTCAGGATCTGGGAGGACCGGGTTTGTAGCTACTGTGACCCAGGGAAGAAGCTGGGAAGTGTGTGACACTGCTGGGCTGGGAGAGAGAAGACTCCTCCATCCCCAGTCCCCACCTTTTCTGACCTGCCCAGGGCAGGGCAATCACAACTGTGGAGACAAGCCCCGGGGTCAGCAGCAGGCAGCAGTTGTAGTTCTGGGCTTTCAGCAGCTCAGAAATCTCCCAACAGACGCATGCACGCACGCACACGTACACACACACACACTCTCAGGAAACCTGGGCACAGGGCTTGTTGTGTTACTCTCAGTGCGCATATGTGCAGGCAAGAGCAGAAACTGCACTGACTTTGTAGAAGCTACCATCCAGACCCGATAGCCCCACTCATCTACAACTGCCGTCCCAGGGTCACTCTGGGCACCAGGTGACCGGCTCTGCCTGAACAATACACAGAGGACTCTTTGGTACAGCGGACGACGACCTGGAGATTACTTGGTGGGCTTAAGCCAAGACTTGCGCTGCTTTTTTTGTTTTGTTTTGTTTTTGGATCTTTGATATTTTTGTCTGTGTTGAGTGTGGATTATTGGTTGTTTTCACACGTGAGTGTATTTGGTTTTTACTTTGTTGTTGCTGTTGTGTTTGGTGATTGGCTTTGTTCCCAAATTGCCCTACACCAGGGCGCAGCCCAAGAGTCACAAGATTCAACACCCCCAGACACCAACTCCAGACCCAACCAGAGTATTATTGGGTTTGACCTACAAGTGACACCCCCAGAGGAAATTGTCTACAGGCACAAGAGCCCAAAAGGGCCAAGCCTAATTGGAGTGGTGAACCCTCACACAACCGAACACCCTGCGGTGGGCAGAGCCAAGTCTCACAACTAGTCACCCTAGGAGTCAATCCCACCTACTGACCAGCCAAAAGCAATGAAAGTTCAATTTACGCAGGACAATATACACAACACCAGGATCACCTTTGGAGCACACGCACAGGAGAATAGGGAAGTGGCGCAAGTCAAATATAAAGGACACATACTACATAAGATAACCCAGCAAAAACCAAGAACTCTAGGGGAGCTACCTAATCCATTGAAGCAAACACAGAGAGTCAGTCAGAATGGGGACACAAAAAAACATGTCCCAAATAAAAGAACAGAAGATTATTGTAGCCCTGTAGTACAAGCAAAAATCAGGGAGTGTGATACCTCCAGTATTGTTCTTTTTTTAAAAATATTGCTTTGGCTATTCGGGGTCTTTTGTGGTTCCAAACAAATCTGATGATTTTTTGTTCTATTTCTTTAAAAAATGCCATTGGGATTTTGATGGGGATTGCATTAAATCTGTATATGGCTTTGGGTAATATGGCCATTTTAACTATGTTGATTCTTCCAATCCATGAGCACGGAATGTCTTTCCATTTCTTTGTGTCTTCTTCAATTTCTTTCAACTGCATCGAAGAAAACATAGGTACTAAACTTATGGACCTTGGGTTCAAAGAGCATTTTATGAATTTGACTCCAAAGGCAATGGAAGTAAAAACTAAAATAAATGAATGGGATTATATGAAACTTAAAAGCTTCTGCACAGCAAAAGAAACTACTGACAAAATAATGAGGCAACCAACTGAATGGGAGAAGATTTTCGCAAACAGTGCCTCTGATAAGGGGCTAATATCCAAAATATACAAGGAATTCATGAAACTCAACAACAAAAAAACAAACAACCCAATTGAAAAATGGACAGAGGACCTGAAGAGACATTTCTCCAAAGAGGATATACAAATGGCAAATAGACATATGAAAAAATGCTCAACATTGCTAATCATCAGAGAAATGCAAATGAAAACCACAATGAGATATCACCTCACCCCAGTCAGAAAGTCTTTCATCAACAAGACAAATAGTAACAAGTGTTGGACAGGCTGTGGAGAAAAAGGAACCCTCATACACTGTTGGTGGGAATGCAGACTGGTGCAGCTGCTATGGAAGGCAGTGTGGAGGTTTCTCAAGAAATTACGAATAGAATTACTATATGACCCAGCAATCGCTCTCCTGGGTATCTACCCAAAAAATCTGAAAGCATTTCTCTATAGAGACACGTGTACTCCAATGTTCATTGCAGCTTTGTTTACAGTGGCCAAGACATGGAAACAACCAAAATGTCCTTCGATAGATGAATGGATAAAGAAGTTGTGGTATATATACACAATGGAATACTATTCGGCCTTAAGGAAAGATGATATAGGAGCATTTGTGACAACATGGATGGATCTTGAGAGTATAATGCTAAGTGAAATAAGTCAGACAGAAAAAGCAGAGAACCCTATGATTTCACTGATATGTGGTATATAAACCAAAAAGAACAAGACAAACAAATGAGAAAGAAAAACTCATAGACACAGACAATAGTTTAGTGGTTACCAGAGGGTAAGGGGGTGGGGGGTGGGTGATGAGGGTAAAGGGGATCAAATATATGGTGATGGAAGGAGAACTGACTCTGGGTGGTGAACACACAATGGGATTTATAGATGATGTAATAAAGAATTGTACACCTGAAATCTATGTAAATTTACTAACAATTGTCACCCCAATAAATTTAATTAAAAAAAAAGAACAGAAGAAACCTCCAGAATTGGAACAAAATGAAATAGAGGTAACCATCCTATCAGAGACAGAGTTCAGAACACTGATGATAAGAATGTTTAAAGATCTTAGAGACGACATAAAGAAGGATAGAGAAATCATAATGAACAACCAGTTAGAACTAGAGAATACAACTGAAATAAAGAACACACTTGAAGGAATTACCAGTGGGTTAGATGAGTCAGAGAGTCGAATCAGCGACTTAGAAGACAAGTTAACAGTGAACACACAAGCGGAACAAAAATAAATCCACGCCTATATGGTCATTTAATCTACGACAATGGAAGCAAGAATTTATAGTGAGGTAAAGACAGTCTATTCAATAAATGGTGCTGGGAAACCTAGACAGACACATGCAAAAAAATGAAGCTGTACCAGCTCCTTATACCACATACAAGAATAAATTAAAAATGTGTTAAAGACTTAAATGTAAGATCTGATTCCATAAAACTCCTAGAAGAAAATAGAGGAAGAAACTTTACATATATTACCCAGAGTAAGATTTTCACTGATATATCCCCTTGGGCAAGGTAAGTAAGAGAAAAAATAAACATGTGGGATTACATCTAACTAAAAATGTTTTTTCACAGTAAAGGAAACCATCATTAAAACAAAAAAGGATCCTACTGAATGGGAGAAGATATCTCCCATTGATATATCCAAACTTTATTTAAAAACTCATTCAACTCCAAAAAAACAACCCAATTAAAAAATGGCCAGAGGACATGAGACATTATTCTAAAGAGGAAATACAGAGGGCAAACAGACATATGAAAAAATGCTCAACCTCACTAATCATTAGAGAAATACAAATAAAAACCACAATGAGATATCACCTCACCCCAGTCAAAATGGCTGTCATCAATAAATCAACAAAACAACAAGTGTTGGCAAGGATGTGGAGAAAAGGGAACCCTTGTGCACTGTTGGTGGGATTGGAGACTGGTGCAGCCACTATGGAAAACAGTATGGAGGTATCTCAAAAATCTGAAAATGGAACTACCTTATGACCCATGAATTCCACTCCTAGGTATCGATCAGGAAATATCCAAAACTCTAATTCAAAAAAATGTATGCACCCCTATGTTTATTGCAGCACGATTCACAATAGCCAAGACATAGAAACAACTGAAATGCCCATCGGTAGATGACTGGATTAAGAAACAGTGGTACATTTATACAATGGAGTATTACGCAGCCATAAAGAAGAAGGAAATCTTACCATTTGCAACAATATGGATGGACCTAGAGAACATTATGTTAAGTGAAATAAGTCAGACAGAGAAAGACAAATACCTTATGATCTCACTTAATATGGAATCTAAAGAAAACAATAAACGAGTGAACTAATCAGAAACAGTCTCAGAGACAGAGGAAAAACTGAAGGTTGCTAGATGGGAGGGGGGTGGGGACAAGGGGGAAGGTGAGGGGATTAGAAAGCACAGTCAATAACCACAAGATTGCCACGGGGATACGAAAGTCAATTTGGTGAATGTTATCAATAATGTAAAGATTTTGTAGGGTATCTGATGGACACTTGTCTCATTAGGGAGACCTTCTCAGGGATGGTGTAGATGCCTGACACTGTACACCTGAAGCTGAAGCTGAACAATAATGAATGTTAATGTTAACTACAATTTTTATACACACACACACACACATACATGTATGTATATATATATGTTTACAAGAAGTAGGGTACAGCATTAGGGATAGAGGCAGTGGAAATGTAATGGCTGTATGTGATGTCAGAGGGGTCGATGAGGGGAGAGGGGTCATCATTATGTGAGGGATACAAATTATAAATGTGTAACTATTACATTGTTTTGTACACCTGAAACTAATAATAAAAAAGAGTTAAAAATAATAAAACTCATTAACTGAAAAAAAAAGACACCCAGAACTAGTTTCTGCACAGTAAAACAAAACAAAACAAAAATAGCACTTCTTGATGACTTTCAGGCACATATATAACACCTGTCAATCAGCAATCTGGCCCTCAGCTTAAAATAACCCAGTTCAACACAGTCGAGTCATGGGCAAAGAGAAACAGGGCTGAGCTATTTTCAGCTGTAGCCCAAGCAAGAAGCTGAGTATATTATATACTATATTATATAAAATACTATATGTCAATAGTCAAAAGACATACAGTGTTTACTTCTAGAGTCAAAGACTAGCACGAACCAGGAAAAACTGTTCACCTGAAACTAACTACATACATTATACTTCACTTAATTTTTCAAATACAAAGGAGATAACAGACTCTCTGCCACATATTATATATAACCCCATGAAAGAATTATTATTTCATTATCCTTTTTATGCCTACTGCTGCCTAGAGAAAAAAAAATCAAACTCACTTAAAGCCCTCCTCAATTTGACCTCTACTAACCATTTAAATTGATTTTCTATATTGTATGCTTCATATAAATTAGACCAATTGACCCGAGCAGATGATTTGTGCTTTCCTTCCTGTATTCTCCATGTTGCTTAAATGTAATAAACATTTTGGAGGGTAAAACAAAACAAAACAAAACAAAGAAGCAGCAGTCATGAAGAATCGCACTGAGATATAACAACACACAGAAGGCAGTTCAATGACTTCAGGAGTAAAATTAATGACCAGGAGGAGAACTTTATCAAAGAGATGAAAACTATGAAACAGAACCAAACAGAACTCCTGCTGGTCAAGAACTCAAGAATGAGTATTTTTAACAACCACGTCACACGAAGAAAACGAGTTGTGATTTGAAGACTCCCTTGCATTGCCACCTTACTCATCAATTACCCAAATGCTGTCAAGACATATAGACATAAGTGAACTTCATTTTAAAAATTCAAATATTTGCTTAATGTCCCTATTTAGAATATGTACAATTGTGAAGCAACTCATTTTAAAACACTGAAATAGATAGTGCTATGAATAAAATAAAAATTAAGGATATACTCTCTTGTTAGAAGATAACTTTAACCATAAAAACAGAGACTAATCTTTTTCAGTATTACAAGTTTGCCGAATTCATAAAAAGGATTATATCTGTTTCATTTAATAATAAACATCCATTTGTGGTTAGGTGTTTGGCCGTCCATCATTCACTTATGCTTAGGGGAAGAAAAACTGGGATGTACAAAACTTTAAAATTGTATGAATCATCTCCAATTAAAACCAATTAAGAAGCAAGCCAAAGCATCTCAAAGCATACCATTGGTTATTAGGCAACGATATTTAACATCTGAAATAAAATTTAAAGGCAAATTTTCAAGCATTTTAAATATATCACTTTAGTTACATTTATTAAATAATAATAAATAACTCTTAACACATGAGAGCTCTAGGGACTTAAAAAAAATTGTAAAATTTCTGTCTCCTTTGTATGTATATTAGCACACATATTTATGCCTTTTACCTTGTGTGCATTAGTCAATGAAACAATTCAAAATTTCACCAAAGACAAACAAACAAATCTCATAGACACAGACAACACTTAGTGGGTGAGGGGGGAGAGAAAGAGATAGAAGAGGGAAAAGTGGGTCAAATACATGGCGATGGAAGGAGAACTGACTCGGGGTGGTGAACACACAGTGAAATATATAGATGACGTTTATGGAAATGCACGCTTGAAACCTATATGATTTCATTAACCAATATCACCCCAATGAATATATAAGACAAAACAAAACAATAATTATATCAAAGAAAAGAAAGAAATCTGAAACCCAAGGGAAAGAAGCTAATATAACTAACCTTGGTACAGTAACACCCCATGCTATCATTTGAGCCCGTGCGGTTGACTTAGGAATCACCACGTTTTCTCTTGGAGCAGGATTTCCACTGAGGAGTAACTCAGTATTCAAACTTCCAATGCAAGGTGGCTCCAAGACTGGCCTCCTAAGAGCAGTGCCCAGAAACTGGTTCTGCTGTTCCTTTGCCAGAAGACCAGTTCTGGCCTCTGCCAGCCTATCATTAGCACTGTGAAGATTGTAAAACACAACTTTGAATTTTATTTTTCCTGAATGACTTGCATTTTCTTCAAGTTGCCATAATAAATAGTAAAAGAAATTTCCCATTAAACAGCATTTTAACATTGAAAATGCGTCAGGGCAGACCTACCAGGCACAAGGATAGCTTTCAAATTATCCTAAACAAGTACATATGTTTCTATGGGGATGCCAGACTAAGAAGAAATTCAAAGTAGGGAGGGGAGGACACGGGCTATCAGTGACATCGAGGGATTCACAGATAATACTTGCTGCCTTCTGCAATGGCTGAACCAATAAGATTCTTGAGGATTGCCATGAGACATACATAGTAAACGAGTTTAGAATTTTTTTAAAAAAATCCCACCAAGATATTTTCAAGCCTTTGCTGTCACCGCCCTTGGGTAACGCCCTCAGTACCCTGAGGACTGAGGTATCATGTAGAACAACAGCCTCTGGGGGAGAAGGAGGGAGCCTGGTTGGTGACCCTACTAAACTGAAACCGCTCCGCAGGCATGTAGCTTATAATATAACACTGTGACCAAGGCGCTGGGCGTGGGCTCTGCGCTTTCTGTCTTCCACACACCCCCTCAGGCTCACCACCTTATCTTTTTAGCCACTTCTTGGGTTATACTACCCTCACCCCTACGTTGTTAACCCTCTGCTATATTTCACATATATGCCTTTGTGGACATCAGAAAGACTAGAAAGAAGAGCTTGTCTGAAAGCAACCTCTAGAGATAATAACACAGAGCACAATGGAGACAGTACATGTACCAAGTGCCAGAACATGCAGAGTACTTAACCCTTTCGGTTTAAGTTGTTATCTTATAATAAATAGTTACCTCATTAAAAACTATTTAGGGGAATTCTGACAAGAAATTTTATAATAAATAGCGTTGTCTAAATCATAAAGCTTCAAAAACACTTTGCATAAAGACTGGTAGATCAGATTAACTCTATGAAAACCTCGAGAAGGAAAAATACAGTCATGTAAAACCAAAAATGGGGAGAGATGCAAATGTCCTGAACTAACTTACATTTTAAAAGTGATTTATTCACTAACATCATTTTCCGAAATTATACTATTTAGTAAGTTTTCACTTCCTATTAATCTCGGGAATCTGCCTGGATAAAAATTGTACTTTAGAGGCAAATTAATTAGCTCGATTGATTTTCTCTGACCTTGTTTGGACTTACTTGTTTACTTGGTTTTCCAAAGATGTTGTAAGTTTTAATTCCTCTAGGTAGCGGCGCTTACATTCTTCCAATTCTATTTTAAAAGAAGTTTTCACTTTGGAGAGTCCAGATTCCAGACTTTTAATTCTGAGTTCCAAGTCACTTATGGAAGCGCCATTATGGTCATTTAACAGGTCTACATTTTCTTGAGATGCTGCTTGTTCCTAAAGCCAACGGAAAGGATACATTTTAAAAATAATTATAAACTGAATAATTACAGTCTATTTGTATTCTTTAGTTTTAAGTCAATGACTTGGAGGGCAATTTAAATGTGGAGAAAGCTGAAGTTTAAAATATTTATTATCAATATGGAATGAAATAAATCTGAATCATGACAATATTTTGAATCATCTCATCTGACTATTTCAATAAGAGAATCAATTTTAAATTTTAAAAATTGAACTATATGACTTAATAATCTAAAAGTATGGTGTAAATTTAAAATCACAGTTTTTCTTTATTTCCTAATAGTCTCGTTTTATATCAACTGGACTTTAAAATGATTTTCCAGAAAGGACGATTCTCAAAGATCAACTGAGTGATAATAATGATGGGAACTGAAACATTAAAAAGGAGAAGCAAATACCACCTTAGTTCCAGAAATCTAAAAAATAAAATAAATAAATAAAAAATAGCTCCTGTTAAGGGGAGTAGAAGAATCACATACAATATGTATATCTAAAATGTAATTTGCAACAAAATGATTTAAGGCACGTTAAAAATCAATGAATTAGCCTGTAAAAGTAGATTTAAAAATTTTTTCTACTACATCCCGTCTTGTTCAGTCTTTAATATCCCAGAATTTACTGTGTTTTGCTTCACTCTTTTAAACCACATTCGTGACTATATGAATTTTGAGGTTTACTAATTTTTATCTCCACTTCTTTTTATTCTCTAGTTTTTCACATGACTTTTGTATTCCTTTCATAGATAATAACTCCTGTTTAGGATTGATTTTCTTCAACAAGAGGTAGACAGCTTAAAAAAAAACTTTTTAAAACAAAATAATTTTTTGAAATTGGGAACAGTGTTTTCTCTAGGACACATCAGCTCCATGTCAAGTAATTGTTTCGAATCTAGTTCTGGGATGCGCAGCTCAGCTCCAAGTCAAATCGTTCTCTTTAATCTACTAGTTCTCTTCAATCTACTAGTTCACTCAACAGCTCACTGACCCATGCGGGAATCAAACCGGCAACCCTGGTGTTATGAGCATTGCACTCTAACCACTGAACCAACCGGCCGGCCGTCCACCGGGGGCTCAGCTCCAAGCTCCAGCCATTGTTTTCAATCTAGTTGTAAAGGGTGTAGCTAACTGGTCCATGTGGGAATCGACCCAGCTACCTTGGTTATTACCAAGGATTGGAACCAGCACGATGCTATAACCATTGATCCAACTGGCTACCCCACAGATGGAGACATTCTGAAGATGCAGTTTCCAGTTTTGCTGTGAGATCATCATTCAGAATGAGTAAGATAGTATAATTTGGTTATGAAGGAAGTTGACTGAGAATAGTCTAACCCCAAACCAGTATGAAATTTTGAAATAAACTCAGTTGCAATAAAATATCATCGATACTGTAGTAGAGTCTTAGAATGTGGAAACTGAGTTACTCAGAATGAAGAACAAAGATAAAAGTACCAGGAGTCTCAAAAATGCATCTTTTATTGTCATCGACTTTGCCACACAACTTCTGCACTTGATTTTCTACTATTTCCTCAATGATTGTTTCATGCTTTTCTTCTGTAAAATGACTAAAAGTCACCTCTGAGTTGATAGTCTCTCACCTGTTCCCCATTTTAACTCTCCATAATTTCTTAAGAAGTTGTAGGGAGTTACAAGTAACTCATCTTGAGTTACTTAGGCCTCCGTCAGCTACAAATGTTTCATGGTAAATTGAATTGCTTTCAAGAAGAAATGATTCCCAAAGTTAAGGAGAAATCACATCTCACACTGTGAATGTTTAGTGAGATGATCGCTACATGTTTTTCAACAACAAAAAAAGTGTCTTAATTCGATATGCTATCTTGTAATCCTCTCTTACTTTCCACGATATACGAGAACATCCTAAACAGCAATAATAACAACAACAAATCTGCTGGAATTTCAGTGATACTGAGTTGGGTAGAACTACTTTCCTGTAGATACAATGCTCATTTGGTAAGATGAGGTGAGTGGATGGATGTAGTGTTTTTAAAACATGGCTACAAATTCTTGACATTTCTCCGTGAAATTCCCTCCCTTTTAACATGTGCTGGCTGTAGTAAGTAACTGGATTCTAGTGCATGGAATAGGGCAGAACTGCTGTGAGAGTGTTATGCCTGCGGCAGAAAATGTGACACAGCTTCCATCTGACTTTCTCTCGGGAAGCTCTTCCTGAAAACCCAGCACCATGTTGTGCAGATGAAGAAGCTCAGTACACACAGTGAGGCCTCCTACAGATGTTCGCGCTGAGACAGCCCCAGTGGGCGTCCCGGCCAAAACTCCGCTTCAACTGCTACACGTGTGTGTAACAGCCTTTAGATGATTCTCATTCGCAGCTTCATGGCAACGCAGCTGATGCCAAGTGGAACAGAAATGAGCTAGTCTCACTGAGCTTCACTCAACTGCATCACTGGTGAACAAAACAGATGCTGTTTTGAGCCACTAGCTTTTGAGTTGGTTTCTTGAGCAGCAATGAACAACTGGCATTGATACTGATATTCAAAATGGTGTGAGGCCACAAAGAATAGCAATCTAAAACCTGTAGGAGTGCCTTTCCACCAGGAGGTAGGTGGAACCCGAAAGGATGTGGAGAAGAGTGAGAATAACAACCACAAGGGCCTCCAAGAGACGGTTATTGGGGGCTTGCGGGCCCCTAAAGAGGCTGGCCACAAAGACTTCTCAGCTAGTGAAGAAAATGAGTCTGAAATCTGGATGAAAGGGGACTCTTGCTGTGAAGTCACCAAGTAAAATCCATGAGATACATGAGCTAAGGAAAGACTGTGAACTGTAAAGGAACCAGGACTTATTGTGTTCAAATGTGTTTCCCATTTACAGCCTCTCCCACAGGCCCTGTTTTCAAATCATGCTAAAATAAAGAAATGGCTTCTGAGTGAAGATCAAATTCGCTGTGCTCCCAGGAAGACTGATCTACGGATGAGGACAAGACTGTAAAGCCTTCCTCAAGACTTCGAAAGAGTTAAGGTGGGGCCTTAAATTCCTGGAAGGCTCTTCGGAGGAAAAGAATTTTAAAGGCATGGTCCTACAACAGCTACAGGAAGCCCAAGAGCTTATCTCAAAACGATATATGACGGTGGCTTTTCTAATGGCACGAACCCCAATAAACTCTCACGCAACTCCACGTTTTTAGGAAAATCAAGTAGCCAAAAACCACCTTGTTACCTTGGACTAATAAAAACCAAGAGAGTGAAAAACAAAAGGAGGCCTGTGGGTGTTAGACATTTGGGTGGAGGAATGATGCTGAGGAAAGAGCTGCAAGCACAGGTCATTTCTTATGAAAAGGACAGAACGAAGAGCTCACACGGGACAGCAAAGGGCCATGGAGCAGCATTGGCATGGTGTGGGGACAAAGCCCCAAAAAGCAGTTTCCAGGCTCTCGGCCTCACATAGAAAGGTGCTGGCTCGGGTAGTAAATGGCCATCAACTGTGATCAGATGTCCAGCAGCTGTGGCTAGTTGGCCGTCAGCTGTAACCCGTAAGCCATTGGCCACTAATATAACTGCTGTGGCTACACTAGCAGAAAGAATGGGGGCTAGCAAGAAGATGGCAGCTGGCAAGCGCGGACTGCTGTTAGGCAGATTATGTAGATCCTGCTTCCTGTGTCTCCAGCCCAGCCGCCAGCGAGAATATATTGGTTTGACTTCCGTATCTATGGCTCCATGGGTGTTCCTTTTTGGCCTTACCGTATCCTGCGTTCTTATGGGGGGGAATGGGAGCTGAGACCCCGCCGTACGCCCCGCATGACAAATGGTGCAGCGAGCAGGGTCCCCCGCAGGACACCTGGTTAGGACTAAGTCCTAATCAAAGAACGGACATCGCACATCAGGCTGTATTTCAAAATTGCCATGGACTAATGTGCCTTCCACTTTCCATTTCTGCAGGGGAAATTTCAGCAGTCGAGCAGAATGTTGGGTGTGTGGGTGGTAGATAACTTGTCTCTTCCTTTCTCATGTTTTCATATTGAAAGGTATTGTCCTTCAAGGGGCTTTATCCTAGAAACCAAAACCCAGGCCCTTCATCACCATTTGCACCAGACTAAAATGGTAAAATCTTAGACGCGAACCTGAGCCTGATGCCATAAAATTGAGACTTGTGGTGAGTATTGTATAGGGATGAGCGTATTTTCCATGTGGGAGGAATATAAAGAATTGTGGCCAGTGGATAGATCAAGCTGGTTTTTAAATGTGTCCGTAAATTTTGAAATATTCATTGCATAAAAACAGTAGAATATGGGTCAAAATTAGTGACTTGCTCCTAATGAACAGAATATGTTGAAAGAGATTCCGTGTGAATTCCAAGACTCCTTCACAAAGGGCAACACAGCTCCTGTTGGTTATTTCTCTGAGGATCTGAACCTTGGAATCCAGCCCCGTGTTGTGGGGAGGCTTGGGCCACAATGCGAGCTGGGTGTCCAGGTGTAGGTGTTCCTGCCGTCTGCCCCAGCTAGAGAGCCGACCAACAGTAGGCACCAACAACCAGACACGTTGCTGAACAAACTTTCAAATGATTCCAGCCACCAGCCATCGAGCCGCCCCAATTGAAGGTGAGGGGAACGGAGACAAATGGCCCTGGCCACACTCTTCTTAAGTATGGATTTGTGAACCAAACAACTGTTGTTTATTTCAGCCACTCCACTGGGGAATTAAGGAAAAAATAGACACACCTTCTGGATTAAAAAAAAGAGATAATGAGAAACATAACTTATACAGTATAAATTACAGATATCTTCTTTTATTGCACTTTGCTGTATTGTGTTTTGCAACTATGTTTTACGAATTGAAAGCTTTTGACAATCATGCATTCACCAAGTGTATGAACAGCACGTTTCCGACCCAGTTGGAGTATGTTTGGCAGTTTTTAGCAATGAATTACTTTTTGATTAAGGTATGTACACTGTTTGTTTAGACATAATGTTACCACACACTTAATAGACTACAGACTAGTGTAAAATAAATTTATATGCACAATTCTTGTGATTCACTTTATTGGGTTACTAGCTGTATTGCTGTGGTTGGAACCAAATCTGCAACATCTCCGAGGTATGCCTTTAGTCTCCTTTATAGTGGAATCTAAGTAATGTGGAGATTGACTTATTAATGACACACAATGCTAATGAGAAGAAGCAGTGAATACAACGAAGACACAAGAAGTATCTCAAGGGTTCCCTTCAACGACAGCTAGGCATATAGGCATCTTTAGAAGCTTCCCTCAACATTCGGGATAAGGAAGGCTGGCAAGGAGACATGTGATTTGTAGTATGATAGTTGTAAAACTAGAAATAGCCAGTTAATAACCAAAATCAAACCTTTATCCTGATTTCCATTCCCTAAAACTCTAAAAGAGATAGGCAGCTTTCAATATTTATTCATCAATCTAGTACTCAATCTTCACCTCCTTTTCCTCGGTGAGGAAATAGAGAGCATTATGGAATCATTTTTAAATCAGTAGTAAAACAATCATAGTGTCCTCTGTCACTATTTAAATACAATCTCTCCTTTACCGTACTTCAAGCCTGTGTGTATGGGAAGGGAAGACCATGTCTTCTGTATCTTATACCGAAATGCTTCTCCGTATCACACAAATAGGCTTTGACATTTTGTAATTCACATCACTAATCTATTATTTGTTTCTGATTGATCGATTTCTTCCTGAATTTTAACAGCTGTACTCTTGAAATGTTTTCTTTGGATGGGATGAAATATTTACTCCATTAATTATGTATGAAGCTAAAGGTACAACTACGCATCTCTATGTGTTTCTCCGAATGTAGGATCTATGCCAAGAACAAGATTGGCACCAGTGTTTTAGAAAAGAACCGAATCAAACAGAATCTACTTTTCAATTGCAAGATGATGGATTAGTGAGCTTTCTAAAAAGGAGAGCAGACGGTCCAGGTTTCATCTTCTCCTTCCTAGACAGTGAAATCTACGCAAGATGCTATGGATTAGGAGATAGACAAAATGAAGAAAGTGGTCCACCAAGTATCAGATCCTATTACTGACATTTGATGGAAATGGGAGTGAAAGGGAGGCACTGGGTTAAAGATTAATGTTTTGGATGAAGAAAACAAAAGGAACGAGTCGACTGTGTAAGCCTAATATCCCATCATGTCATAAGGTCACTAACGCATAAGCAGGCCACAGTCTCCATCCAGAAGCAAAACATCTCCACAGAAGTGGAATTAAAGATTCTCCACTGCACTGACATTTTATTATTCCATAAGGCATCTGGTAATATGCAAGATGACTGGGGAAGCGTTCTCATAACATTTGATTTGGTAATGGCGTAAGGACAGATCTATAGATCAATGAATTGGAATAGATGATCCAAAATTAACTCTCATATGTAGAGCCAAGTGATTTTTGACAAGGGTGCTAAAAAACCCAATTGGGCATGAACAGTCTTTTGAACAAATGATACTGGGTCAACTGGATATCCACATAGAAAAGAAAAAATTAAACCTCTACGTCATACCATATATAAAAATTATCTCAAAATGTAAAAGCTAAAACTATAAAAGCTTTGAAGAAGCTTCATGTCTTCATGACTGCAGTTGGAAATTGTGTCTTAGATATAACAGTACCAAACAAAAATAGATTAACTGGACTTCATTAAAATAAAAAAAAAACCTCTAGGCTTTAAAGGACACCATTGAAAAACTAAAAAGGCAAGCTAATGAAAGGGAGAAATATTTGAAAATCCTGTATGTGACAAGCAATTTGTATCTAGGATATATAAAGAATTCTTACAATTCAACATGAAAAAGACGAACAAATTTTAATGGGCAATGGAATTGAATAATCAATTCTTCAAAGAAGATATACAAATGGATAATAAGCATGTGAAAAAATTGCTCAGCATCATTAGTGATCAGGAAAAACTACATCAAAACCACAATATGGAGCAGAGAGTTCACCAGTGGTTCCCTAGGGCTAGGAAGAGTGGGAAGGGCAGACTGGCACACGCTGAAGGCTAACAGTACACGGATACTTTCCAGGGTGATGAAAATGTTGTAAAACTGATTGCGATGATGACTGCATAAAGCTTCGAACACGCTAAAAGCCCCTGCACTGCACTCTTTAAATGACTGAACTGCATGCTATGTTCATTATTTCTCATTGAAGCTGTTACGCAAGAAAGGAAGGAAGGAAGGAAGGAAGGAAGGAAGGAAGGAAGGAAGGAAGGAAGGAAGGAAGGAAGAGCAGTGCTGGCACCACCAGAGACCAGTAGCAGCAGCAGAAATACTTCTCCAGCCTCCACCCACAGCACAGTGCTACCAGGGCCACAGGGAACCAGGTGGGCTCAGTGGACTCAAGACAGGCTCTCCCTGACCACCCCCTTCCCCTGTTCCCTCCCACGGTGCTGGTGCCCAGACTCCCTGGTGATCTGGATACAGCGGCAACACCCATCACCCTGGTCACCCAGGCCAGCACTCCCACATTCACAGCTAAGCCCCCACACCTGGACCCCCCAGGCTCAAGTAGCACCAGTGAGAGACAACAGAAACTGTGCTATTGCATCAGCTACTGAAAAACAAAAAAAAGATGTCTAATTATTTAGCTGCTGAATTGCTCGAATCAAAATGTACATAAATAAGAAAGTGTTCACTACTTCAAATGAGCCTGCAGAGGAACAAGCCATCCAGCAGCATGAACAACCAAGGTGACACGGTAACACTGAGAGAAGATGACACTTCTTCAGAAACTAAGTCAAAGTCACGAAGATTGTGATCTCTGTGACCGAGATTTCAAAACAGCAGCCATGAAGAATCTCAATGAGATACAAGAAAACTCACAAGGCAGTTCAACGAGTTCAGGAGTAAAATTAACGAACAGAAGGAGTACTTTATCTAAGATATGAAAACTATAAAAAAGGTCCAAACAGAAATCCTGGAGCTCAATGAAGAACTCAAGAAATGAGATCAAAAATGAACACTTTAATAACAATATTACACAAAGAAAACAAGTTGCTATTAAAGACGCCGTATCATTGCCACCTCAGTCATCAATTATTCAAGTGATGCCAAGATGTACAGATATAAGTGAACTTCATTTAAAAAATTCAAATATTTGCTCAATTTACTTCTTGAGAAAATGTACTGTTGCTGAGCAAGATATTTTATTTATTATTACTTTTTAAGCAAGAGATTTTAACATATCAAAATAAAAAATGCTGTAAGTAAAATAGAAATTAAGGATGTACTATTATGTACAAAGAGGACAACTTTTAACTTAGAAAGACAAATTAATCTTTTCAGTGTTACAACTTTGCAGAATTCATAACAAGGATTTACCTCGGTTTCAATGAAATGAGAAACATCCACATATAGTTGGTGAATGTCAATCATTCACTTACGCTTAGGGGTGGCAAAACTGGGCTGTAGGGAAACTAAAATTGTTATAAACCATGAGCAAATTAAAACCAATGCAGAAGTAAGCCAAAGCATCTCAAAGCATACCATTCGTTGCTAGGCAATAACATTTCATTTGTAAAATCTAATTGAAAAGCAGCTTTTCCAGAAATTTAAAATGTGTCAGTTAGTTACATTTATTGAATACAGTTAATGACAGGTAGCTCTTAAAACATGGGAGATGCAGGGACTTACAAAAGATTGTAAAATTTCTTTCTCCTTTCTACATTAGCACACATAATTATGCCTTTTACATTGTGTGCATTAGTCAACGAAACAACTCAGAATATCTCACCAAGTTAAGAACAAGAATTATATCGGACATCTGAAACCCAAAGGAAAGAAGATAACATAACTAACCTTCATGAAGTAGGTCAACGTGTCATTATTAGAAGTCTGCGGGGTTGACGTAGGAATCACCAACTGTTCTCTTGGAGCGAGATTTCCTCCAGGTAAGAACCGATCGCTTAGCCTTCCAATACAAGTTGGCAGCAGGACTGGCCTCCCAGGAGCGGTGCTGAGCAAAGTGTTCCGTGGTGCATCCATGAGAAGCTGGGTTCTCATCTCTGCCAGTGTGTCATTAGTCCTGTGAAGATTGTAAGAACAAAGGCTTAGTATTTTATTTTTCCTTAATGATTTGCATTTTTTAATGTTGCCATAATGTAAGTGGAATTGCCCATGAAACGAACACTGAAAATATGTCAGGGCAGACCTACCAGGCACAAGGATAGGTTTCAAATTATCCTGAGCAAGCACATATGTTTCTAGGGGGATGCCAGACTAAGAAGAAATTCAAAGTAGGGAGGGGAGGAAACGGGCTATCAGTGACATTGACGGCTTCACAGATAATACTTGCTGCCTTCTGCAATGGCTGAACCAATAAGATTCTTGAGGATTGCCATGAGACATACATAGCAAACGAGTTTAGAATTTTTTAAAAATCCCACAAAGATATTTTCAAGCCTTTGCAGTCACCGCCCTTGGGTAACGCCCTCATTACCCTGAGGACTGAGGTGTCATGTAGAACAACAGCCTCTGGGGGAGAAGGAGGGAGCCTGGTGGGTGACCCTACTGAACTGAAACCGCTCAGCAGGTGTGTAGCTTATAATATAACACTGTGACCAAGGCGCTGGGCGTGGGCTCTGCCCTTTCTGTCTTCCACACACCCCCTCAGGCTCACCACCTTATCTTTTTAGCCACTTCTTGGGTTATACTACCCTCACCCCTACGTTGTTAACCCTCTGCTGTATTTCACATGTATGCCTTTGTGGACATCAGAAAGACTAGAAAGAAGAGCTTGTCTGAAAGCGACCTCCAGAGATAATAACACAGAGCACAATGGAGACAGTACATGTACCAAGTGCCAGAATATGCAGAGTACTTAACCCTTTGGGTTTAAGTTGTTATCTTATAATAAATAGTTACCTCACTAAAAACTATTTAGGGGAATTCTGACAAGAAATTTTATAATAAATAGCGATGTCTAAATCATAAAGCTTCAAAAACACTTTGCTTAAAGACTGGTAGATCAGATTAACTCTATGAAAACCGCGAAAGGAAAAATACAGTCATGTAAAACCAAAAATGGAGAGAGATGCAAATGTCCTGAACTAACTAACATTTTAAAAGTAATTTATTCACTAACATCATTTTCCAAAATTACACTATTTAGTAAGTTTTCACTTCCTATTAATCTTGGGAATCTGCCTGGATAAAAATTGTACTTTAGAGGCAAATTAATTAGCTCGATTGATTTTCTCTGACCTTGTTTGGACTTACTTGTTTACTTGGTTTTCCAAAGATATTGTAAGTTTTAATTCCTCTAGGTAGCGGCGCTTACATTCTTCCAATTCTATTTTAAAAGAAGTTTTCACTTTGGAGAGTCCAGATTCCAGACTTTTAATTCTGACTTCCGTGTCACTTATGGAAGCGCCATCATGGTCATTTAACAGGTCTACATTTTCTTGAGATGCTGCTTGTTCCTAAAGCCAACGGAAAGGATACATTTTAAAAATAGTTATACACTGAATAATTACAGTCTATTTGTATTCTTTAGTTTTAAGTCAATGACTTGGAGGGCAATTTAAATGTGGAGAAAGCTGAAGTTTAAAATATTTATCATCAATATGGAATGAAATAAATCTGAATCATGACAATATTTTGAATCATCTCATCTGACTATTTCAATAAGAGAATCAATTTTAAATTTTAAAAATTGAACTATATGACTTAATAATCTAAAAGTATGGTGTAAATTTAAAATCACAGTTTGTCTTTGTTTCGTAATAGTCTCGTTTTATATCAACTGGTCTTTAAAATGATTTTCCAGAAAGAGCGATTCTCAAAGATCAACTGAGTGATAATAATGATGGGAACTGAAACATTAAAAAGGAGAAGCAAATACCACCTTAGTTCCAGAAATCTAAAAAATAAAATAAATAAATAAAAAATAGCTCCTGTTAAGGGGAGTAGAAGAATCACATACAATATGTATATCTAAAATGTAATTTGCAGCAAAATGATTTAAGGCACGTTAAAAATCAATGAATTAGCCTGTAAAAGTAGATTTAAAAATTTTTTCTACTACATCCCGTCTTGCTCAGTCTTTAATATCCCAGAATTTACTGTGTTCTGCTTCACTCTTTTCTACCACATTCGTGACTATATGAATTTTGAGGTTTACTAATTTTTATCTCCACTTCTTTTTGTTCTCTAGTTTTTCACATGACTTTTGTATTCCTTTCATAGATAATAACTCCTGTTTAAGATTGATTGTCTTCAACAAGAGGTAGACACCTTTAAAAAAAAAAACTTTTTAAAACAAAATATTTTTTTTTAAATTGGGAACAGTGTTTTTTCTAGGACACATCAGCTCCATGACAAGTAATTGTTTCGAATCTAGTTGTGGGATGCGCAGCTCAGCTCCAAGTCAAATCGTTCTCTTTAATCTACTAGTTCTCTTCAATCTACTAGTTCACTCAACAGCTCACTGACCCATGCGGGAATCGAACCGGCAACCCTGGTGTTATGAGCATTGCACTCTAACCACTGAACCAACCGGCCGGCCGTCCACCGGGGGCTCAGCTCCAAGCTCCAGCCATTGTTTTCAATCTAGTTGTGGAGGGTGTAGCTAACTGGTCCATGTGGGAATCGACCCAGCTACCTTGGTTATTACCAAGGATTGGAACCAGCACGATGCTGTAACCATTGATCCAACTGGCCACCCCACAGATGGAGACATTCTGAAGATGCAGTTTCCAGTTTTGCTGTGAGATCATCATTCAGAATGAGTAAGATAGTATAATTTGGTTATGAAGGAAGTTGACTGAGAATAGTCTAACCCCAAAGCAGTATCAAATTTTGAAATAAACTCAGTTGCAATAAAATATCATCGATACTGTAGTAGAGTCTTAGAATGTGGAAACTGAGTTACTCAGAATGAAGAACAAAGATAAAAGTACCAGGAGTCTCAAAAATGCATCTTTTATTGTCATCGACTTTGCCACACAACTTCTGCACTTGATTTTCTACTATTTCCTCAATGATTGTTTCATGCTTTTCTTCTGTAAAATGACTAAAAGTCACCTCTGAGTTGATAGTCTCTCACCTGTTCCCCATTTTAACTCTCCATAATTTCTTAAGAAGTTGTAGGGAGTTACAAGTAACTCATCTTGAGTTACTTAGGCCTCCGTCAGCTACAAATGTGTCATGGTAAATTGAATTGCTTTCAAGAAGAAATGATTCCCAAAGTTAAGGAGAAATCACATCTCACACTGTGAATGTTTAGTGAGATGATCGCTACATGTTTTTCAACAACAAAAAAGTGTCTTAATTCGATATGCTATCTTGTAATCCTCTCTTACTTTCCACGATATACGAGAACATCCTAAACAGCAATAATAACAACAACAAATCTGCTGGAATTTCAGTGATACTGAGTTGGGTAGAACTACTTTCCTGTAGATACAATGCTCATTTGGTAAGATGAGGTGAGTGGATGGATGTAGTGTTTTTAAAACATGGCTACAAATTCTTGACATTTCTCCGTGAAATTCCCTCCCTTTTAACATGTGCTGGCTGTAGTAAGTAACTGGATTCTAGTGCATGGAATAGGGCAGAACTGCTGTGAGAATGCTATGCCTGCGGCAGAAAATGTGACACAGCTTCCATCTGACTTTCTCTCGGGAAGGTCGCCCTGCGAAACCAGCCACCATGTTGTGCAGAATGAAGAAGCCCAGGACACACAGTGAGGCCTCCTACAGATGTTCGCGCTGAGACGGCCCCAGCGGACGTTCCGGCCAAAACCCCGCTTCAACTGCTACACGTGTGTGTAACAGCCTTTAGATGATTCTCATTCGCAGCTTCATGGCAACGCAGCTGATGCCAAGTGGAACAGAAATGAGCTGGTCTCACTGAGCTTCACTCAACTGCATCACTGGTGAACAAAACAGATGCTGTTTTGAGCCACTAGCTTTTGAGTTGGTTTCTTGAGCAGCAATGAACAACTGGCATTGATACTGATATTCAAAATGGTGTGAGGCCACAAAGAAAAGCAATCTAAAACCTGTAGGAGTGCCTTTCCACCAGGAGGTAGGTGGAACCCGAAAGGATGTGGAGAAGAATGAGAACGACACCCACAAGAGCCTCCAAGAGACGGTTATTGGGGGCTTGCGGGCCCCTAAAGGGGCTGGCCACAAAGACTTCTCAGCTAGTGAAGAAATTGAGTCTGAAATCTGGATGAAAGGGGACTCTTGCTGTGAAGTCACCAAGTAAAATCCATGAGATACATGAGCTAAGGAAAGACTGTGAACTGTAAAGGAACCAGGACTTATTGTGTTCAAATGGGTTTCCCATTTACAGCCTCTCCCACATGCCCTGTTGTCAAATCATGCTAAAATGAAGAAATGGCTTCTGAGTGAAGATCAAATTCGCTGTGCTCCCAGGAAGACTGATCTACGGATGAGGACAAGACTGTAAAGCCTTCCTCAAGACTTCGAAAGAGTTAAGGTGGGGCCTTAAATTCCTGGAAGGCTCTTCGGAGGAAAAGAATTTTAAAGGCATGGTCCTACAACAGCTACAGGAAGCCCAAGAGCTTATCTCAAAACGATTTATGACGGTGGCTTTTCTAATGGCACGAACCCCAATAAACTCTCACGCAACTCCAAGTTTTTAGGATAATCAAGTAGCCAAAAACCACCTTGTTACCTTTGACTAATAAAAACCAAGAGAGTGAAAAACAAAAGGAGGCCTGTGGGTGTTAGACATTTGGGTGGAGGAATGACGCTGAGGGAAGAGCTGCAAGCACAGGTCATTTCTTATGAAAAGGACAGAACAAAGAGCTCACAGGGGACAGCAAAGGGCCATGGAGCAGCATTGGCATGGTGTGGGGACAAAGCCCCAAAAAGCAGTTTCCAGGCACTCGGCCTCACATAGAAAGGTGCTGGCTCGGGTAGTAAATGGCCATCAACTGTGATCAGATGGCCAGCAGCTGTGGCTAGTTGGCCGTCAGCTGTAACCCGTAAGCCATTGGCCACTAATATAACTGCTGTGGCTACGCTAGCAGAAAGAATGGGGGCTAGCAAGAAGATGGCGGCTGGCAAGCGCGGACTGCTGTTAGGCAGATTATGTAGATCCTGCTTCCTGTGTCTCCAGCCCAGCAGCCAGCGAGAATATATTGGTTTGACTTCCGTATCTATGGCTCCATGGGTGTTCCTTTTTGGCCTTACCGTATCCTGCGTTCTTATGGGGGGGAATGGGAGCTGAGACCCCGCCGTACGCCCCGCATGACAAATGGTGCAGCGAGCAGGGTCCCCCGCAGGACACCTGGTTAGGACTAAATCCTAATCAAAGAACGGACAGCGCACATCAGGCTGTATTTCAAAATTGCCATGGACTAATGTGCCTTCCACTTTCCATTTCTGCAGGGGAAATTTCAGCAGTCGAGCAGAATGTTGGGTGTGTGGGTGGTAGATAACGTGTCTCTTCCTTTCTCATGTTTTCATATTGAAAGGTATTGTCCTTCAAGGGGCTTTATCCTAGAAACCAAAACCCAGGCCCTTCATCACCATTTGCACCAGACTAAAATGGTAAAATCTTAGACTCAAACCTGAGCCTGATGCCATAAAATTGAGACTTGTGGTGAGTATTGTATAGGGATGAGTGTATTTTCCATGTGGGAGGAATATAAAGAATTGTGGCCAGTGGATAGATAGCTGGTTTTTAAATGTGTC
The DNA here is from genome assembly GCF_964194185.1 of Rhinolophus hipposideros. Taxonomy (NCBI): domain Eukaryota; kingdom Metazoa; phylum Chordata; class Mammalia; order Chiroptera; family Rhinolophidae; genus Rhinolophus; species Rhinolophus hipposideros. The sequence goes on along the minus strand of NW_027669269.1, from coordinate 859,382 downwards.
CGTAAATTTTGAAATATTCATTGCATAAAAACAGTAGAATATGGGTCAACATTAGTGACTTGCTCCTAATGAACAGAGTATGTTGAAAGAGATTCCGTGTGAATTCCAAGACTCCTTCACAAAGGGCAACACAGCTCCTGTTGGTTATGTCTCTGAGGATCTGAACCTTGGAATCCAGCCCCGTGTTGTGGGGAGGCTTGGGCCACAATGCGAGCTGGGTGTTCAGGTGTAGGTGTTCCTGCCGTCTGCCTCAGCTAGATAGCCGAACAACAGTAGGCACCAACAACCAGACACGTTGCTGAACAAACTTTCAAATGATTCCAGCCTCCAGCCATCGAGCTGCCCCAATTGAAGCTGAGGGGAACGGAGACAAATGGCCCTGGCCACACTCTTCTTAAGTATGGATTTGTGAACCAAACAACTGTTGTTTATTTCAGCCACACCACTGGGGAATTAAGGAAAAAATAGACACACCTTCTGGATTAAAAAAAAAGAGATAATAAGAAACATAACTTATATAGTATAAATTACAGATATCTTCTTTTATTGCACTTTGCTGTATTGTGTTTTGCAACTATGTTTTACGAATTGAAAGCTTTTGACAATCATGCATTCACCAAGTGTATGAACAGCACTTTTCCGACCCAGTTGGAGTATGTTTGGCAGTTTTTAGCAATGAAGTACTTTTTGATTAAGGTATGTACACTGTTTGTTTACACATAATGTTACCACACACTTAATAGACTACAGACTAGTGTAAAATAAATTTATATGCACAATTCTTGTGATTCACTTTATTGGGTTACTAGCTGTATTGCTGTGGTTGGAACCAAATCTGCAACATCTCCGAGGTATGCCTTTAGTCTCCTTTATAGTGGAATCTAAGTAATGTGGAGATTGACTTATTAATGACACACAATGCTAATGAGAAGAAGCAGTGAATACAACGAAGACACAAGAAGTATCTCAAGGGTTCCCTTCAACGACAGCTAGGCAGGTAGGCATCTTTAGAAGCTTCCCTCAACATTCGGGATAAGGAAGGCTGGCAAGGAGACATGTGATTTGTAGTATGATAGTTGTAAAACTAGAAATAGCCAGTTAATAACCAAAATCAACCCTTTTTCCTGATTTCCATTCCCTAAAACTCTAAAAGAGATAGGCAGCTTTCAATATTTATTCATCAATCTAGTACTCAATCTTCACCTCCTTTTCCTCGGTGAGGAAATAGAGAGCATTATGGAATCATTTTTAAATCAGTAATAAAACAATCATAGTGTCCTCTGTCACTATTTAAATACAATCTCTCCTTTACCGTACTTCAAGCTTGTGTGTATGGGAAGGGAAGACCATGTCTTCTGTATCTTATACCGAAATGCTTCTCCGTATCACACAAATAGGCTTTGACATTTTGTAATTCACATCACTAATCTATTATTTGTTTCTGATTGATCGATTTCTTCCTGAATTTTAACAGCTGTACTCTTGAAATGTTTTCTTTGGATGGGATGAAATATTTACTCCATTAATTATGTATGAAGCTAAAGGAACAACTACGCATCTCTATGTGTTTCTCCGAATGTAGGATCTATGCCAAGAACAAGATTGGCACCAGTGTTTTAGAAAAGAACCGGGTCAAACAGAATCTACTTTTCAATTGCAAGATGATGGATTAGAGAGCTTTCTAAAAAGGAGAGCAGACGGTCCAGGTTTCATCTTCTCCTTCCTAGACAGTGAAATCTACGCAAGATGCTATGGATTAGGAGATAGACAAAATGAAGAAAGTGGTCCACCAAGTATCAGATCCTATTACTGACATTTGATGGAAATGGGAGTGAAAGGGAGGCACTGGGTTAAAGATTAATGTTTTGAATGAAGAAAACAAAAGGAACGAGTCGACTTTGTAAGCCTAATATCCCATCATGTCATAAGGTCACCGACGCATAAGCAGGCCACAGGCTCCATCCAGAAGCAAAACATCTCCACAGAAGTGGAATTGAAGATACTCCACTGCACTGACATTTTATTATTCCATAAGATATCCAGTAATATGCAAGATGACTGGGAAAGAGTTCTCATAACATTTGATTTGGTAATGGCGTAAGGACAGATCTATAGATCAATGAATGAAAATTAAGGGTCCAGAAATTAACCTCATATGTAGAGTCGAGTGATTTTTGACAAGGGTGCCAAAAAATCCAATTGGATGTGAATAGTCTTTTGAACAAATGATACTGGATCAACTGGATATCCACATGCAAAAGAAAAAATTAGAGCTCTACATCATACCAGATATAAAAATTATCTCAAAATGTAAGAGCTAAAATTGGAAAAGCTTAGAAGAAAGCATAGGTATACCTCTTCATGAAAGAGTTCTAATTGTGTTTAAGAACAATAAATTAACTGGAGTGCATTAAAATAAAATAGTTCTGTGCTTTAAAGGACACCATTGAAAGACTAAAAAGGCAAGCTAATGAAAGGGAGAAATATTTGAAAATCTTATGTGATAAGAGAGTTTTATCCAGGATATATAAAGAACTCTTACAATTCAACAAGAAAGAGACAATCCAATTTTAAAAGGGCAAAGGAATTGAATAAACAGTTTTTCAAAGAAGATATACAAATGGATAATAAGCATGTGAAAAGATTGCTCAGCATCATTAGTGATCAGGAAAAACTACATCAAAACCACAATATGGAGCAGAGAGTTCACCAGTGGTTCCCTAGGGCTAGGAAGAGTGGGAAGGGCAGACTGGCACACGCTGAAGGCTAACAGTACACGGATACTTTCCAGGGTGATGAAAATGTTGTAAGACTGATTGCGATGATGACTGCATAAAGCTTTGAATACACTAAAAGCCACTGCACTGCATACTTTAAATGATGGAACTGCATGCTATGTTCATTACATCTCAATGAAGATTGGAGCCAGTGCTTTGGGGTCATGCAACGGTGTTCTTCTTGGCTTTAGATCACTAGCCAGGGTTGAGACAAAGGAGAGGTAACAGTATGCCCTTTTATAGAAAAATGATATAAAAAATAAGCTATCTTTTTCACTGCTTGAGTCTGTAAAATTAAGGGAGAAATCTATATTGTACTGCTTAAAGCATTGAGTGGTTTGTATTTCCCCAAATTAAGTGATTTCTGGGTCCCAAACGGATTACAAATTACCTTCTGTTTTAACCTAGTCATCTGAATAGCCATTTCAGATTGATTGGGTTCTAAATCTCCAAGGAAACTAACCTCTCCATTTTGACTGTCATGTAGCATCCTTGTATTCTGAAAGAGGGTCTTCAGTCTGCAGAATTGTAGAAAACGAGTAAGTCAAATTCTTTAAGAGTAAATGTTTAGTAATTATTTAAAGAGATGATATGTCTATCATACAAAATAAACAAATCTATAAATTATGATCCTCTCCTATTTGTTCCAGTATAATAGTTTGAAAGCAAACTAATTAAATTATAATCTTAGGTAAGTAACAAAACAATTGTGATACATATGATACAGACTTAATATTGTAACAATGTACGGTTCTTATAATTAAAGTATTATTAATATCTACTTGAGATTGTTAGTATCAAACATTAACCTATTATTAAATATCAGCTATAAACCAGAGATCAGTATCCAAGCTGAAGAAGGAAAGTATAATACATGTGGGTGTTTTGAAAAGACACAAAAATACCATTCGGTGCCTACTGACCACAGTCTACCAGAAGAAAAGAAAGTACATACCAACAAGAGATCATTCAAAATAGAAAGAGAAACCGGAAAGAAAAATCTGAAGTCTGAGTGGAGGGGAAAGAAAAGGGGCAGGGCTTTAGAAGAAAGGAAATTGGAGAGATAATGTGTCACAGTCTCTTCGAGTCTGTTTTACGAAGAGATCTTTGCTAGCACAAAGTTAACAAAATGAGAAGAATACAAAACAATGCAGAGAAAGACAGTGACATGGGAGAAAAAACACTGAGGAGAATCAGAGAAAAAACTTCATTCAGTAAGCAGCAAGTAAACAGAAAGCAAGCCATGTGCGGGCTTCCCAGACGTTGGGAAAGATTCCATTATTATCTGAGTGAGATGATTACTCATCTCATTCTTCTTTACGTTATACATATGGTTTGGTATGTATGACATATTTTATAACTGAAAAAAAAGTAGAAAGAACATAGAAGCCAAATCAATAACAATTCTGATGTTGTTACACAATACCACAGATAGGTTTTTAGACATTAAACTGTTAGAATGCCAAAAGGAAGAACACTACTAAAAGAAGGAAAGATTACCAAAGAGAGCACAGACATCCTGCAGAAATAAAGATTCAAGGGAGACCAGGAAGAGTGCAATTGACAGTATATGCAAAAGACACTGTCATTATAGTTTTAGGAATCATTCAAGAGTAGGTATAATATTTTGGCATTCACACAAGTTTGTGCTGTGAGTTTCTGATGTAAATTCTTAAGTAGGATAACTTGGTTAATTATGAAAATTACAGGTATGAAATACATTTGTACTTAGGTTTTCATAAAGTAAGAATTATAATTAAATAGTAATTATTGGTTGACATGATCTGAAATATTAAAACCTTACCTGGTAACCTCTGTCTCTAATTCATCATTTTTCTTCTTTTGTTGATTCAAATTATATTGCAGAGATTCTAACTTCTCATAGTACTTTAATTGTTCCATTTCATCCTCAGACTTTGAAAAACATTTTTAAAGAAAGTTAATTTTAAAAATCTAGAGACTCACTCTTCTTTCTTTAAAATATTATTCCTCATGAGCTCACGAGTAATATGTGTACACAGGTGTATAAAATGTAGTTGTAGACCTGATGCCAATAAGGACAGAGTTCAAAAACAATGACATTTCTTAAAACAGCTGAAATGGATTTTACAGTGTCATCATTGGTTTCCTGGAATTTAAATTGCCAAACTTTCTTAAAAACAGAGGCTTTTACATGTAAAAATACTAAGTGTTAAAGAATAGATTTAAATAGTGGTTCTATTTACATTTTAGTTTCAAGAAATGCTCCCAGAGACATTTTCATCAACATTTCAAGATTTTACAGGGTTTATGGAATCACATTTTCATACGATAATCTTTGAAAACTTCCTGTGCAGTCCCCCTTACATTGTGATAATCTGACATGAGCATCAGATGAAGACTCTCATTCTCTGTAAGCGTTCTTCCATAGGTTTCAATTTCTCCTTTTCTAATAAATATTTTTCTCTTTAAAGTTTATCTTCTCTATATTATATAAAAACATAACTTTTTCTTGATTCCTGTAACTTTTTCTGTCATCCTGTTTTTCTCCTTAGACTCTAACCCTCTTTAATATGTGGTCTCATCCCCAGGTCCATATTTTCGCCACTTATTCTCTTCTTTTACATAAGAATCAGACTTTCTGTCCTTATAAGTGCACTAAAACATTTTTTCAGGGGCATCTCTTTCTTTAGTCCTTATCCTGCTTTACTTCTTAGCAGCAACTGATAAGGATGCCCACACCCTTTCTATGATCTTCTCAGCCCAACTCATTTCTAAACAGCAGCCCTGATGGTCAGTACTTGACCCTTTTCTCTTCCTCTTTTTAAATGCTCTCAGTTCCTTACATCCCAGTGCTTCAAACCACATTCCCTCATCTACAGTTGCAGCCTTCACCCCTTTACTGAGATCTTCTGTACTTTCCTTTTTCCCCTGGAGCTCCTCATAGACAGTGTCCCTCAACCACACACTCATAAACCATGACTTGCTGTGGATCAGCTCATCTGGTACATTTCATGGGGATTCTTATCACTGTGACTGTGAGCATAGTGTTATTTTTGGATCTTGGCAGCTCCTCACCCTTAGGATGTTGACCAGCATACTTTGTCCTGTTTTTCTCTCAGAATGCATAAGTTTTTCATAAGCTTCACATTATCCACTATTCGCCTTTCCATTTTTGTTTGCTCTATTGAATAACTTCCTGTTCCTTGGGACCTGACCTGACCTATGGTAGTGTTCTGAAATTCCTTTCACAAGTACACTCCACTATCTTGTTTGAAGGCTTAAGTCAGTTGCAGCTATCCTTTCTTCCCAGTCCAGATGCTTCCTCTCAACATTGTGTGAATCAAATATCTTAACTCAGGTAATATCTCACGTGGGGGGAATCATGAGACGAGAGTCTTCTAGAGAAGTGAGGGCTATTGATTGAATTCGTTGAAACCTGTCATTATAAATCTTATGATATACAGGGTAGACCTTATGGTGGCTGATAATTCTGTTGAGATCTAACTACTTCCCCTAGGAATCTATAGTCCTTCATTATTTTGGTATAAGCTTAATCAGTTTTAGGTGTGCTTACAAATTTTTCAATTTTTTGACATTCAATATTATTTTATATTAATTTATATAAAATGTTATTTTATAGTATTTCATATTAATTTCAGGTGTACAGCATAGTAATTAGAATTTACGTAATTTAAGAAGTGATCCCCCTGACTCATTTTGTACCCACTTGGCACTATAGTTAGTTATTGTCATAGTATTAACTATATTCCCTATGCTTTACATTACATCCCCGTGACTATTTAGTAACTACCAATTTGTACTTTTTAATCCCTTCACCTTTTTTACCCTGCTCCGAACTCCCCTCCCATCTAGTACTCACCTGACACCATGCATCGTGATTACAATATTATTGACTATATTCCTTATTCTATACCCTACATCCCCATGACCACTTTGTAAAAACCAATTTGTACTTCTTAGTCCCTCCCCTTTTCACTCATTTTCCAAACCCCCTTCCAGCTGGCAACCAACAAAATGTTCTTTGTATCTATGAGTTTGTTTTAGTTTGTTTCTTTTGTTCTTAAATTCCACGTATAAGCAAAATCACATTGCATATTTGTCTGTCTGACACACTTCACTCAGCACAGTTCCCTCCTAGTCCATCTATGCCGCAGCAGATGGCAAGAACCCATTTCCTTCCATGGAATATTCCCCGAGCAATATTCCATTGTAAACACATACCATCTCTCCTTTTCCATTTATCCATTGATAGACATCCAAGCATCATGCGCATGTTGGTCATTGTAAAGAATGCTACAGTGAACATATGGATGTACAAGTCACCTCGAATTGGCGTTTTTTGTTTTCTTTGGATAAATACTCTGAAATGGGATATCTGGGTCATTCTTTGACTCTTGTGATAGCCTTTGTTTAAAAGTCTATATGGTATGATATAAGTATTGCTCCCACAGCTCTTTAAAAATTATTTTATTTTCATGAAATATCTGTTTCCATCCCTTTATTTTCAGTCTCTGTGTCTTTTGATCTGAAGCGAGTTTCTTGTATGGAGCATATGTAAGGATCTTATTTTCTTATCCTTTGAGCCACCCCGTGTTTTGATTGGAGCATTTATTTATTTATTTATTTATTTATTTAAATAGTTTTTATTTTATTTTATTTTTACATCCCTCACACCGTGAACCCCCCTCCCCCCATTGATTGGAGCATTTGATCCATTTACACATAAAGTAATTATTGATAGATATGTAGTTACCCGCATGTTATTAATGATATTTTTGCTCTTTCCTTTTTGTGTATTTTAAAGAAGTCCCCCTAATATTCCTTGTAATACTGGTTTGGTGCTGATGAATTCCTTTAGTTTTTGTTCTCCAGGAAGTTCTTTATCTGTCCTATGATACTAAATGATAGCTTTGCTGGGTAGAGAAATCTTAGCTGTAGGAGAGTCTTTCATCACTTTGAATGTTTCGTGCCCTCCCGTCTGGCCTGCAAAATTATTGTTGAGAAATCAGCTGATAGTCTTATGGGTGCTCCCTTTTAGGTTACTAACTGCTTTTTCCTTGTTGGGTGCCCTCTTATAGGTTACTAACTGTTTTTTTTTTTTCTTGCTGTTTTTAAAATTCTTTATTTACTTATAAACTTTGGCATTTTAATTATGTTGTATCTTGGTATGGGCCTGTTTGGGCTCATCTTCTTTGAGACTCTGTGATTTCTCGGCTTATATGTCCATTTCCTTCACCAATTTAGGGAAGTTTTCAGTCATTATACCTTCAAGTACAGATTGAATTCCTTCATATCTTTTTTCTTCTTGTAGTACCCCATATGATGAGAATGTTGGTATGCTTGACATTGTCCCCGAGGTCCCTTAAACGATCCTCATTTTTTGAATTATTTTTACTGTTCTGATTGGGTATTCTCTGCTACCATATCTTTTAAATCATTGATTCGATCCTCTATTTTATCTAATCAGCTTTTCATTCCCTCTAAGACATTTGCTTTTTCAGTTATTTTATTCTTTACTTATGACTGATTCATTTTTATGTTTTCTATTTTCATTTTTATGTTTCCTATATCTTAGTTGAAGTTCTCCTTGAGATCACTGAGCATCCTTATAACCAGTGTTTTGAACTCTGCATCTGATAGATTGCTTGTCTCTATCTTGCTCAATATTTTTCTGGAAGTTTGTTCTGTTCTTTTATTTGGCATGTTTCTTTGACTCCCCATGTTGGCTTCTTCCTTGTGATCGTTTCTGTGTATGAGGTAGGACGGCTGTGTCTCCCAGGACTATTTGAGTGGCCTTAGATAGTAGGTGTCCTGTGGGGCCCCGTGGCACAGTCTACTTGTTAACCAGAGCCGGGTGCTGCAGGTGTGCCCCTTGTGTGAGTTCTCTGTGCTCTCCTGTTGTAGTTCAGCCTCTGTTGCTCTTTGTATGTCAATGGGAGGTATTGATGCTCAGGCTGATTGGTTGTGTGGACTGACCATGACTACAGTGGAAGAGCTGTTTTGGCACGGGCTGCCTCTATAGAGCAGGATTTGCTTTAGCAGGGCACTGGTGTCTGCCCTGTGTGCACTTTGGTTGTGTCTTCCTTGGTGGCATCCAGGTGATGCTCCAGCTCTGTTCAAGGATGATCACCAGTTGTGTTAGCCCTAGGGACTCCTGTCAGTGGCCCAGCTACAGGCCAAGACCAGCCGCAGCCTGTGTCCTGTCTGGGGCCAACTAACTTGACCACAAAGCAGGACACAGATGGCTGCCACCTGCACTGGGTTCAGAGGTACCTCAAGAGTTCCAGTTGCGACCCACAGCCAGCTGCCACTAGTGCCATCTTGGGTCTGCACAGCAAGAAGTAAAGGACAGCTGAAGCCACATAACGCTTGTTTGAGTTTTGTGAACGGTTGAGAGATTTTAGGTAAGCCTGCAGCATGAGCCAAGACAGGATTATTTTTTGGAAAAGGCACTGAAAGCAGCTTGGGTTGGCTCTCAATTTGGGTGGGGCAGGTTCTCAGGGAATCACCAGGGTGGGGTGGACAGTGTTAGCCAGGTTGATGTAGACTCAAGAGATGGCGGCCATCTATGTCTCACACTGCGATGGGTGATGGAGCAGTACAGAAACAAAGGATTCTACAAGCACCTCTGTGTGGGAGAAAGCTCCCTTCCAGCCATCACCCTAAAACCAGAAAACTTAGTTCCTGCCCTTATATCCCTGACATCTTTTGAACTACTGCCCAGTGTTGGAGTTCAGGGCAAACGAATCTGTCAGTTAGTAAGCCCATTCCAAGCCCTATAAGAGAATCAACTGGGACTCTAGCCACGCTTCATCTCTCCCAGCCAGAATGACCAGTGGTTTCCACAGCCAGAAGCTATAGGGACATCTCTCTCTAGCACTGGAATCCTGGGTTAGGATGCCTGGTGTGGAGCTGGGTCCCCTCGCACCCCAGGTGGACCTCCACAACCAAGATATCCCTCTAGACTTTTAACAGTCACACAGGGGTCTGGCGTCAGCTTGTTCTGTTTTTCTGCCCCTCCTACCAGTCTCGAGGTGACTTCTTCTGTATGTCCTTAGAAGTAGGACGACTTTGGTTGAGCTAGACTTCAGGTGATGCTCAGTGATGATTGTTCTGTAGTTTAGTTGTAATTTTGATGTGGTCGTGAGAGGAGGCAAGCATGGCATTTACTTACTCTGCCATCTTGACCACAAATCCCCAATTTTTCAATTTTTGATACCTTAATATAATAGATTTCTCTATAAAACTGTGATGTGACAACTCATGGAACTCACATTCATGTAAGACTCCTTATCAACACATTATCATGTCACTCCTATGAAAAGTATGCTAACATAATGTGACTTAATTGACAAGAAGTCTAGACAAAAATTTTTTTCAAAGTTTCTTTGGCCACAAGAAGGACCATCAGCACAATCTTCTGTTTCCCTTGATGGGCATGTCTGTTTAATGAAATTGCTTAGACCTGGCTACTGTGACTGAAAGACACCAGCTGGAAAGTACATCTACGTCAATGGTCCACCTCGGGTCACAATGCGATCTTATGATGGGAAATCCTAGGGAGCCTCTCCTACAGAGGACAGGAGGATGGCAGGGGAATGTTGTTCTGCTTAGGAAATAGTGATATGGTTTTCACTGTCCATCAGGAAATTGTCATCCTGGATGACACATCAATCTTTTCTGACATCAAACTGTTAAATCTTTAAAGACGTATGATTAACTCAAGTGAAGGGAAAAAGATTAGTTTCTAAACTTGTAAAGCTAAAGCACTATGTTACTATGTAAGGCCTTACTTGGGCATTCATTTCTACTTTTACACTGGCATCTCTTTTCTTTTTCAAAATCCAACAAAGAGAAAAGTATATTCTTTTCGGGAAACATTTGCACAATGATCCAGTATTCGTGAATGACGAAGAAAACAAATTAGAACATTAAAAGTAATTCATTCTGGAGACCGAAAAAAATGGCGGCGTGAGGTGAGCCTCTGTAACGCTCCCCTGGAATTTACAACGAATCAGACAACAATAACTCCACAAAGGACTCCTTGCACAGCAGACAGGCAAGATGAAGAGGCCCACTACTGAATTCACCTCCAGGTGGGTGAATCGCGCGAGCGGGGGAGGAGGGAGAGGAGAAGTGCGGACGCAGGATGCAGACCTAGCTCAGTGCTCGGAGCCCGCTGCTCCCGGATCTTCCGCAGCTGCGGGAGAGGGAAGGACTCGAACTGCTAGGGCTCCGCTTACGGCCCACAGGGCTGAGGGGGCAGCATACAAAACCGCTGAACACAACGCTCGCTCACGGCAGACCTTGGAGCAAAGACTGAGGGAAGAGGGCTGAAATCGATGGTTTAAGCCCTCACTGCCGAGCGGAGAACGGAAGCCCTAGACACGGAGACTAGCCGCCCCCTCCCTACCCTCCCAGAGCTCGCCCTGCCCCCACCTGCCCGGTGCTAAAGCGATAAAGTAGCAGTGTCGGATCAAAGGACAGAATATTTGCTGCTCTGAGAACTGTGGACCGCAGACACAGATTCGCAGCTCAACTAGTTCCGGCAAAGGGGAGGGAGCTGTGGAAGCAGGACTGGCTGTGGTGGTGGTCGCAGCCATTGCTCTGGGCCACCTCTCACAACTCACCCCGCCCCTGGCCCCACCTATCTGGGCGGATCCCTGCAGGAGTAAACAGAACTGCTGAAACATACGGGCTCTGAATCTGGTGCAGAAAGAGCTTTGGAACTTCAAAACCTCTTCGCATACCTATCAACCTGTTGCAGAAGCCACTCCTGTAGATGTCTAGGAAGAGAAATAGTAAATCAGTGATTGCCATGAATAACCATGGCAACAAGATAGCTCAGAAAGAAAGTGAAAAGTCTCCAGAAAAGGAACTTAGAGATATGGACCTTTGTGATTTAAATGACAGAGAATTCAAGATCGCAATTCTGAAAAAACTGAACGAGATGCAAGAAAACACAGAAAGGCAATTTAATGAACTCAGAAACACAATCAAAGAACACCATGAGCATTTTACAAAAGAGATTGAAATCTTGAAAAAGAACCAAATAGAATTTCTGGAGATTAAGAACTCAATAGAAGAAATTAACAATAAAATATCCAGCCTAGGTAGTAGATTTGACCAGATAAAGGAATGAATCAGTGACATCGAAGATAGGAACCTGGAATTTACACAGAGGGAAGAAGGAAGAGACTTGAGACTTAAAAGAAATGAAAGAACTCTACAAAAACTTTCTGACTCCATCAGAAAGAGCAATATAAGAATAATGGGCATACCAGAAGGAGAAGAAAGAGGGAAGGGAACAGAGAATATATTCAAACAAATCGTCGATGAGAACTTCCCAAACTTGTGGAAAGAATTGGATCCTCGAATCCAAGAAGCAAATAGAACACCTAATTACCTCAATCCCAACAGGCCTTCTCCAAGGCACTTGTATTGAAGCTGTCTAAAATCAATGACAAAGAAACAATCCTCAAGGCAGCCAGGGAAAAGAAGACGGTAACTTACAAAGGAAAGCCCAGTAGATTATCATCAGATTTTTCAGCAGAAACTCTACAAGCTAGGAGGGAATGGAACCAAATATTCAAAATATCGAAAGAGAAATCATGAGCCAAGAATAATATATCCAGTAAAGATCTCCTTTAGATATGAAGGAGGAATAAAGACCTTTCCAGATATCCAGAAGCTGAGGGAATTTTCTAATACACGACCTGCACTACAAGAAATACTAAAGGAGGCTATTAGACCACCATCAACAGGGACAACTTGTGGCAACCGAAACATAAAAAGGGGGAGCGTAAAGGCCTGAACTGGAATATGGGAATAGAGAAAGTAAGCGTACTGAAGAAACTGGAATACTCTAAATACTGGAATACTCAAACTTTCTTTTACAGAAACTCAAGGGTAACCACTCAAAAAATATCCAAATCTGAAATATATACTGTAATAAAAGAAGAAACAGAGGGAAACATCATAGAATACCACCACACAGAAAAAACAGACAACAACAAAAAGGCAAAGAAACAATGGAGACACAGCCTTACCAGTAAACTAAAGACAGAATGACAGGAAATCCTCACATATCAATAATCACCCTAAATGTAAATGGACTAAACTCACCAATAAAGAGACACAGAGTAGCAGATTGTATTTCTGTGGTGTCCGTGATAACTTCCCCTTTTTCATTTCTGATTTTGTTAATTAGTGTCTTCTCTCTTTTCATCTTAGTGAGTCTAGCCAAGGGTTTGTCGATTTTCTTAATCTTTTCAAAGAACCAGCTTTTTGTCACATTAATTTCTTTCTATTGTCTTTTTGTTCTCTATTTCCAAGACATGGAAACAACCTAAATGTCCTTCGATAGATGAATGGATAAAGAAGTTGTGGTACATATACACAATGGAATACTATTCGGCGTTAAGGAAAGATGATATAGGAGCATTTGTGACAACATGGATGGATCTTGAGAGTATAATGCTAAGTGAAATAAGTCAGACAGAAAAAGCAGAGAACCCTATGATTTCACTGATATGTGGTATATAAACCAAAAAGAACAAGACAAACAAATGAGAAACAAAAACTCATAGACACAGACAATAATTTAGTGGTTACCAGAGGGTAAGGGGGTGGGGGGTGGGTAATGAGGGTAAAGGGGATCAAATATATGGTGATGGAAGGAGAACTGACTCTGGGTGGTGAACACACAATGGGATTTATAGACCATGTAGTACAGAATTCTACACCTGAAATCTATGTAAATTTACTAACAATTGTCACCCCAATAAATTTAATTAAAAAAACAAAAAGTAATTCATTCTCCAAATCTCACCAAAGGGTTTAGATTTCAAGGGAAATTCAGAATTCTGGATCAAATCATTACTCAAATGCCTGGACTCAAACAGATATTTGTAGTCCGATGTTTGTGGCAGCATAATTAGCAACAGCCAACAGTTGGAAAAACTGAAATGTTGGACAAACGAAAGGATAAATGAAATGTGGTATATATCAAATGTTGCCTTTAGACTATCACAATGTTTTTCTATAAAAACCTTACTACAAAAATCATTAATTTTATGAACTGAGATTTCTTTCTCTGTAGAGAGAAATTACATTACTCCCAGCAAGTAGTATCAACATGAATTCAGTACTTTTATTAATGAGACTGTTCTTATTGTCTAAAATATCCTTATGTGCTACTATGACAAACATAGAAATTCCTTTGCAGTATGACAGAAATGAAGAGATTCACTTACCAAACTTGTACCTGACAGGTGCCTGAGAAGCTGTTCGATTATGCCCACTAGCTTTTGAATTGTCGGTATTAGGTCAATATTTTCAGCTTCAAGCCTAAAGTGAATATTTTGACATAATTATTCTCACACATTGACTTTAAAGCATACCACATAATCGCTGAACAAATATCTAAGGTGCAACTACATAAAATCTTACAATTTGAAAAGCACATGATTTGGCAATTGTGCCGTTTTTCTAGTTGTGAATTTTGCATAATGTGCAAAATTAGAGATAATGTACACAAATTATTATTTTCAAGGTAGCTCAAAGCTGCCATTTTGACCCAGGTTCACACTCATGTGTTTATTGTTATAACTGATCTAATGGTCATACTACACTACACATCTGCTTTATAAATACTCAAGTTATTTTCTGTGCTGCTTTAACTTATACTTTTGCACGTGATCTTGCATCTTCTCAGTGCATCGTGCATCCTCTGGATGTCGAGCTCCTGCTTCTTGCAGCTAAAATAAAGAAAAAGTTATGTTTACTGATGATCTATGACATCGGACAATTAAGTTCGTAAACTTGTTGCAATGATGTTGCTCCCCGTTTTTTAATATATATGATGGATTGTTCATTATGAATTTCTACCAACTGGACAAACAGTTAACCAAGTTTACTCTTTGGAAGTGCTTAAAAGGTTGTGTGAAAAAGTTAAGATGACCTGAACTTTTAGCCAACGACTCATTGCTCTTGTATCACAACAATGCACTAGCTCACACGGCACTGTCTGTGAGGGAGTTTTTAGCCTGTAAACAAATAACTTTATTGCAACACCCTCCTTACTCACCTGATCTGGCCCCCAATGACTAAATATGTCATTACCCAAAGAGAAAGAAAATATGGAAATGAAGACTATTTGATGACATTCAGGACATCAAGGGTAATATGATGATAGCAATGATGGCCATTCCAGAAAAAGAGTTCCAAAATTGCTTTGAACTGTGAATTAGGCGGTGGCATTGGTGCATAGCTTCCCAAAGGGAGCTTTGTGACCGCAGTGATATTCAGCAACGAGGTATGTAGCACTTTTTCTTGAATGAGTTCTCACACTTAATTATCATACCTTGTAGTACAAATGACCCAAGAAGTCAAACATACTGTATTCCAAGCATCCCATCAACTCTAATTTTAAATATTCACATACGTGAATTACCAGGCTATTCCAGTGATTATGAAAGTTAACAGGCTACTCTTGGGGGCAGTCAGATAGTCATGGAATAGTTTGAGGGGCAGTAACTAAATAAGAGCCAAAATGCCTGGGTTTTTATCCCAAGTCCACCAGTTATTAGCTGGGTGACCTTGAGCAAAATACTTAAATTTTTTGGGTCTCAGTTTCTTCATGTATAAAATGAGACAATAGTGGCATCTACCTCACTGGGATATTGGGAAGATTAGATTAGGGAACATATGTAATAGAAAAGGACATGGCACACAGTAAAACCAAAGGGTTTGCAGTTAGCATTATTATTGTTGCTGTATTTTATGTTCTAATAAAATTTGATATTTTACACAGATGGGATGCCAATGGAAGTGGAACCAGTGTAAGAGTACACCAGTTACACTGAAATCATTCATCAAACTATCGGCAATGTCAGCAAATGGGGAGCATTAAGCCTAGAATATAACCACAGTACTAAAATCCTTTTACCAATTCCAAGAGCCAACAGTACATTTTCTCTGCTTCTAATAATGTATACGTTCCTATGTCTCTGTACACTCAGTGGGTAATGAGTATGGACTACAACGCAAATACCACCTCCTGGATTGAGCATACAATTTATATGACCGTGAGAGGCAGGGTAAAGCCACTGACATGGAAATAACGGACTCTAGTGCTAAAGCCAACTTCCCAAATGAATTCCTTCCCAGCAACTAGTTCTGTGGGGATGTGTCAGAACTCAGAGGAGCAGATGGAAGCAGCACGCTCTGGCAGATCAGAAAAGCCGTCCTCAGAGCTGTAGTTAGAACGTGCTATCGACCTGTACACCCTGGCTAGCTGCAGACAGGAAGGGCTGGCTCCCTTTTATTTTATATTTTTATTTTCACGGAGAGGGGGAAATTGAGCATTTCACTGAACAATTTTCTATTAGATTCGTGCTTTCAGTTTTATATATAATTGTGAAAAATACTTTCAGAATAAAAGTTTAATTATATCAATGTCTCCAAGGGCAAGTATTGGTTTGGTATAAAATATTTAATTTTATCCAAACAACTGTTGAAGAAAACATTTTCAATTTATACAAGGATAGGTGCCATCATATCAAATACTATTTCCCCTTAGACAAACTTATACATAGAAAGACAGAATTCTCTCTCATGAAAAATTGAAACTATGTCAAATGTAGGGCTTGATTGCTCTGCACAGACTATCTGACAAGTGCTGAGGAACACGAGTTCAATGAGAGTTCAAACAGTCAGAGAAAGCTTCACGGAGAAGCCAGATTGGGAGCCAGAAATCCGGGGACAGGGAAATCAAAACACTGGCTCCCATCATAACTTGTAAACTCGTGTTCATAGCAGAATTATTAACAGCCAAAAAGTGGAAACAACACAAAGTTCCATCAACTGATGAATGGGTAAGTATTTTGTCCACAAGGTGAAGCAACGTTGGGCAACAGGAAGAAATAGCTAACAATTGATATGTGCTACAACACGGTGGAACCCTGGAAACGTGATGTTACGTGAAAGAAGCGAGTCACAAGGGACCTCACATCGTGTGATTCCATTTACATGAAATATCCAAAGTAGGCAAATCTACAGAGACAGAAAGTAGATTGGTGGTTGCCTGAGGCTGGGAGAGACAGGAAGATAGGGTGACAGCTAAGGGATGTGGGGTTTCTTTTGGGGGTGATGGAAATGTTTTATAATTGTGGTGATAATTCCACAATTCTCTGAATGTAACAAGAGATATTGAATTGTATATTTTAAGTGGTGAAATATGATATGGGAATTGCATCCCAATTAAGATTAAAAAACACACAAATATAGTGAATCTGGATTATTTTCTTAATTCTCTATTGTGGGTGTGCATACTATAATGATCAACATATTTCTACACTTTTACAATATTTCTAAAATGAAAACAAAATGAAGGCAATGCCTACTTCAACTGGTTTGTATAATGAACTTTCTGTACAAGTTAGTCTGAAGTCCATGAAATATATACCAATGCTGTAACCATTTACAAAAGTGATATAAGAAATAAGACAAATTTCTGAATCGTTCTAGTAAACATTATCTTCTGATTTTAAATGGCTGCCTCATCCGGGTAATGGACATATCACTATACAATATTGTGTAGTAGGAAAAAAGTCCCTCGATTTCTATGAGGAATGCTGCCTATTCCTCAATGTTACCAAGGGTATAGACTATAAGAAAAAACATACAATGCAAATAGCAGGATGGAAGCCAGAGTTTAAGGAAGAAGTGCATTATAAAGATAATAAAATTATAATAAATTAATTACAACGAAAACACAAAAGAAAGCTGCCTTGAAAATCAGGATCCTAAAACACTTTATATTGATCAATTATAGATGAACACTTGACAGGTTACATTTCACACATACCTGACTCCTGATATGCTCTAATGTCTTGAAATCCTGTGTCTCAGCTTCTGACTTCATACGGTAACGTGATCTAACCTCCAGTGAAGCCTCTGACATAGACAGTTTTTTTGTGGAATCAGGTAGCTCTTGTTGAAATCGTCTCCCAAGCACCTAGGAAGATGATTCTGTTAGTGATCTTATAATCACATCTATTAAATTATGTTAAAATTTGCTAACTCTAACATATTAATATAATATGTAACTCGAAAAAGATCACCCCATGCATCAGTTCACCTTCTTTTCTTCTTTTGGACACAATTCTGTCTACTGAATCTGGGTAAGACACAGAAGGTGTTATCCTGCTGCCCACTCACTATTACGAAGGTTACTTGAACAACAGATTCAGCCCCACTCTCCACTTCCCCTGATGAAGCGGCAAAGCTTAACAATCTACTGACATCTCAAGGGGAAATTGGTATGTCGGTGGGACTAGCGGTCGTCAAGTATACATTGTGGAATGTTTTCCCCCTTTTTTTATCACAGGCTTAAATTGACTTCACAGGTCCTCACATATGCAGTCCACTGCTCACAACCTTCCAATAGATTCCTGTATCTTAGAAGAAAAGCGAACTCATTTCAGTGGTCTTCAGGGCCCCAAGTAACGTGGCCTGGACCTCCCTTCCTGCTACACATGAATCCTGCCTCCCCTCACTCATCTGAAAATGGAGACCCAGTGCCAAATTAATAAATCAGAGACCGCTACAATTCTCTTTGAAATGGATAAACTTATGTCCAAATGATAGTAAATGGGCCTTGTGATGAGAAAAAATGAATTTGTAAAAATAGTCAAGGACAATTATACATAGCAGTGGGAAGATTAAATCAAGTAGAGTTTTGATAAAACTCCTCACATTTGTCCCAAATTATGATTTAATGAAAAATTAGCTGCCTTTAAAGAGGTCACAGGTCCTAAGAATACATTATTTGAGACTGAAATAGTTCCAATTTATATCAAATTGACATGAATAAAAACAAAATTATACCAACTAAAATGTGGAAGAAACTACTGAGGGAAAGGGACAGCATCTACACTTCAGTTCATGTGGGAAATCTAGAATTAACTCTCTAGGTAATCCACTTAATTGAACCTCTATCTCTAAAAACTCTGTTTGCATAGGAGCATTTCCATTTATCTGCTTCATAATGGTTTTACAATGTGGTAACAGAAAGATGAAAATTATTATTGTAGCAGTATAAGACTAAATCATTCATATCAACATGTATCTAATAACAATTTATACCTTAAAATTTCATAGTCAACACAATGCCTTTACTCCAAGTAAAGCACCTCATAGGTCTAAGTTTTGTTTGCTGGATACAATGTATGCTATTAAGCTGTTAGAGCAAATACATTTGTAATCTCTATATTTTTAATATTCTGCTAGATTCAACATTTAGCCATCATCAAATATTTGAACATTGAATTTTCTTTCAGGAAATGTGAAAACTATCTTTCTGGATACTTACCTCTCTTTCTGATTTATCGTTTTCATACTGGCACATTCTTCCTTTCAAGTGATTCAATTTGCTGACTAACTCCTTATGGCTCTCTTTCAACACAGCATCTTGTTTTTCACATTCAGCTTGAAGCACTTTTCTAAGCCCCTGAAGCTGCTCTTCAATATTCATTCCTGACTTTTCATTATTGTCACTTTTGTGGAACGCATCATCCAGTTGCCTTCGAAGAAGCATGTTTCCACTCTGTAGGTCAGATCTTTCCTCCTTTAGGGATTCCAGCTTTCCAGTATACGGGTTCAATTTTTCTGGTTCCCCTTGATTCATGTGTTCAATTTCCTCCTCTTGACACTGAGTTTGGTTTAGGTCTTTCAGTACAGGTTCAGAAACCAATGTCCTTTCTCTGACAGCATATCTTGTTTGAGGGAGCTCAGTGTCTAAGCTATTGGATTTACTTCCAGGTTTAGGAAGTTGCTGAGAATGAATCTCACTGTTTTCTTTTAGGTTACACATAGCAAACCCGATGTTGTCCACGAAATGCAAGCATTCATCTTTTAATCCCTGGAAAGGATTTTGTAGGTGTCTTAATTGCTTACTAAGCTCATAATGATGGTCGGATTCCGCTTCTGTTTTCAATCTTTCTTTGCTTTGTCTTTCGTTCTCCAGTTGAGAGTTCAGCATTGTATTCTCAGCTGTTGGGACATTAAGCTGTCTGTTATATTCAAATACTGTTTTTGTTAGCGTTTTGTCATTCTGTTTTATTGTTTTTTGAAGATGGTCCTTCTTTTCTTTTACATTTGCAGTGTCCTCAAAGTATTTATTTTCCACTTCCTGATTCTGAGTTTTGAGTGTTTCCATTTGCAGTCTTAGTATGGCGATTTCATCCTGCAACACGTGCTTTTCACGCAACAGGTCTTTCTCGTAACTCTCAGAATCCTAAGTAAAACAAAGGAGACTTGTAGCTAGCACTCAATGAAATGACATATCATGATATCCTCTGAAATTAAAGAAGAACCTAAATGTTTATATAATGAAAAGGTTGCAGTAGTTGGATATCCCATTGAAAACATACAATGTTGAATCCAAACCTCCAACTTCATACAAGCATAAATTCCCCAAAGTTAAAAAAAGATTAATATAAGATGCTGAATCCATGAAAGTGAAAAAGAGAATTTTAAAATCATAAGGGAATTTTAAGAGCCTCAGAACTGGAAAGGCAGCAAACCCAGAAGGCATGAAATAGAAGATTAAGAAGTCTGACTACAATTTAAAAGGTCACCATCTGAATATACACCTATCCCACAGTAAGAGTATTCACTCTGCATACATTTGGACTGATTACATTTCCTAGAATTTTTTTCCCAAGAATACTCAAAAGATATTTTACTTTTCTAATATTTTCAGAGTCACTTATAAGATTAAATCTACTAATCACTGATAAATCTAGGCATTGCGCTAAGCAGTTCTTTATACATCAATGAACTCATTTCGTTATCACAATTTCAAATAGAACGATTAAAAAGATGAGCAAGTTCAGGATTTTTTCCCAGGACTTTGGACTCTACAATAGGGTGCTTGCTGCTCTTCTAGTGTAAATATATAAATTCAAAAGAAGCCTTAGATTTCAAAAAACTCAGGGTAAATAGGCTAAAAATTATAGAGCTCTTCTTAGAAAGTAGTGAGATTATTTGCTGCTACATAAGTGTTGTTTCCTTTTCATAATGTTTAAAGGAGAAATAAATGTGAAATAGGGGAAAATACACTGACTTCTTTGAATAAAATACTCACCAATAAATTATCACTAAGTATGCATCATGGCATACAATTTTCTTCAAAAGTTCCTAGCACTGAAATAGGACTCTACTTGGAACAAATTGTTCCTTTTCTCAAAAGTAGGAGAATGAGATCTAAAAGACGGTCTCTGCACTGGCTATACTTCAACTCCTTACAATCAGCGGAAGTGAAAACTAACCTCTCTACTAATACAGCAAGGGGATGAAACCACTGCCTCCAACTGAAACTTCTGTTATTAGTAGCAATAGTTTTGAGATTGTAGAAAGCTCATCGATCCCTGTAAAAAGTATTGAAAGCCTCCCCTTTAGATGACACATTGGGAACGTCACTACTTGACTGTTGGACATAAAAGGATTTCAATCAAGAATATCATTTATTGCAATGGACCAAAAATGCCACTCTCCCTAAAATACACACACATACACACACACACACACACACACACACACACTTTTAAAATCCTCTACAATTCCCATATGTACAACATTGGTTTTTAAAATATGTACATACACACATATTTGAAAATGACTAAACAAAATACCTCAGAATTCATTTTCTTAAGATTTATTTCTGTCTCCTTTTGTTGTTGAAGGCAATTGGTCAGAACTGTGTCATGTAATATTTTGTTGTCCTGTTCTCGGGAAAGTGGCCTCTGAGTGTTGTTTTCCTCTTGTACAACCTAGAGAATCGAATATGAACAAAGAAAAATTAGAATATAACTAAAATTTAACTGTTAAAAATCTTAATCTACGTTTACTTACTCCCAAATTATCGGACTTTAATTAGAAAGTGAAAAATAACTTGCCTTAGTCTAAATTAGAAGAAAAACATGAATCCGCAAAACTAATTTTGTCACTGTTTGAACTAAACAATTGGTTATATGTTAAATCCACCCAAAAAATGAAACAGTAGATGATTTTTAATGTCACAGAGGCTTTCTCATTTAAAATAGTTCACCTCACCATGTCTTAAATAGTGAGCCCCTACAGTGAATTTAAGAATATCTTTTAAAGATTAATAACTGGAGAATAGGCAAACTTTAATTAGAAGCCCACATCATTAACATCAATCAGTAAGAGAAGTAAATTCCTAAATATTAATTCACATTATACACTATGAGTGTTACACATTGTGTTATACATTGATATAATTATCTGTTGCATCCAATTCTAACTTATTCAATACCCACTAGTAAGAGCAGACAAAAAATTAAATCATATTTACTGATTTCCTACACTGAAAGGAAAGATATTAGAAAGTTACTGTTTGTGTCCTAACAACCAAAGGTCCCATCCTGAAAAGATGTGATTCTCTTAAAAAGCAGTTGAGTTGAGTGCATGACCCCATTCTCTCCCTGAATGTAGACGCAGAGTCCATTACACAGAGGTCACAAGGAAGAATCCATCTCTAACCTTGGCCTTAGTGACCAGCCATACGGAACTGCACATTTTGAACCCCTGAAAATCATGACTCCTTTCACGGGAGCCTGAATCAGTGGCCATCATTTTTACATGGTTCATAATTTCAACTGTCTCATCATGTGATTCAATATTTGATGTTACTTTCTTTTTTATTTAAGGGAGTTATAAAAATTAAAGGAGCAAACAACATTCAGGACTTTATTATTATTATTTTTGCCTCAATCCAAAGATAAAGTTGAGCTACGAATATCTATAGATTCTAACAACATTTTAAGTTTTGTAACTAGTTCAAATGTTATAAATATCATTCAGTTATGACCTTTTGACTCTAAAAGGCTAGCATGGAAGGTAATTTCAATTAGACTCTATTATATTATTAAAGCACAGAAAACCGTATTATACTAGAAATTTAAAATTAAATTTCACATACATGTGTGTAGTTCTTTTCATTTCCATCAAGCCTCGCTTGTCCTTCCTCTGATGTCATTCCTAGGTGTTGTCCTGCTGACAAATCTATGTATTAGTTAAAACGAACTACTTAGAACAATTAGATAAAAGCTATAATCTTTATAAATACAGAAAATAACATCTTATCAACTGAGACTTCAAATTAAGCGTCATCTTTTCCTGAATATTTACTTTACTTAAGAAATACTTCTAATTAGCTAACACTTCTAATTAGCTAACAAACCATTTGGGAAATATGAGATGTCACAAAGTGAAAGGCATACAAACATGTCAAAAATTCATCCACAAATTCATTCAATGAACATCGATGGAAAAACAATCAGAAAAAAACCCTACAATTTAGAAATGCAGTACAAACACATCGAGTTGCACTATATACTCTGTTCTCCACCTCGTAATATACCTTTTGAACAACACCCTAAGATTCAACTGCAATGTCATTCATTGTTTCCAGAATGACTTACTTCTGATGCATTTATCAGTGTACACCCTTCCTTACATCTGAAATGTTTTCCTCTACTATTCTGAAAATTTCTTTTCACCTTTGAGGATTCAGCACTGGGGTTTAAGGAAGAAGACAGAGAAGAGGAGACAGACTGCGGACACAGCTGAGATTCCCATCACTGCTGGGAAAGTCAATTCTAAAATATATAAAGCCATAGAAAATCCAAGAAATATTTGATTGTTGGTTTCGAAAGGTGCTTTTTCATTTACAATACATACAGTTTTAACTGATACTTTTGAATTCAGAATATAAAACTAAAGCTAAGAAACTATGTTTTGTTTCACTAGGCAACCTTTAGATCTTTATGAAGTTTTCCCATCTGGTCCTAATGTTCTAAGTATAATTCTGCTGCCCACTCCCCAGAGTATGCTAAATACTAGTCTAAAGGAAATCACGCTTTCACCTCATTCTCTTTCTTATTTCCATATGTTATTGTGGTTCAGGAAGAATGCCAATGTCTTGCTAAAAGTCATTCTGTTTGGCTGTTAAGTTCCATAAACAGAGTAAACATGAAGTAGATTTTGCCACAAAATGACTATTGGAAAGTCAGAACTACGATCAACCTACATAGAGGTGGGCTAGAGTTGAACACTTTCTGTTTCTTTATTTCCTTCTTTGCTTTCTCTGTTTTCTGGTAGCTGTGATTCACTCAAGTCATGGAGCCTATAATTACATAACAGAAACACACCTACAATCTGAGTCTCTAGTTTATCTATTACGGTCATCTGTCCAAACTCTGTGGATGCTGACAGAGTTTTGCTCATGGAGTGTGATGCAAATGGCCTTTTATCACCAACTTTCCAATCCCTGCATCTTTGACCAGTTTCATGATTGGAGGTCAAAGAAGTAGAATCCCAATCCGAATTCTGGGATTAAGTTTTCATTTATTAGGATGTAAAAATAACACAAAGTTGACTATCTTGTAAAACTTCCTTTTTCAGAGAAGCAGTCACACGTCCTCTTTTCCCCCAAACACACTATTCCTTCAGAATACATTTTATTTTAGGTGTCCTACACTTGCCATTTACATAGGTAAGGTTAATTAACTATTGTCACGCAGCAATTTCTATTACATAATGTGTTTCCAATTAAATATTTCCTGCTTAATAGTTAAGATGGTGAAGGGTATGATTTTTTTTGTTACTGTCAAAAGTTATGTGTAACCACTTATCTTAAGTTTAAATATGCATGACAAACATGGGTTTACAAAAACTTTTAATGAATCGTACTACTTCAAATAAGAAACTATTTATTATAAGAAAATGGTCTTTTCTAAATGCTCCAATATCTTCAGAATTCATTTTTAAACCTTAGATAAACAGATATTCATATGACAAATTACAGTCCTGGGCGACCTTATTGTTTCCAAGGAAAAATGGGATCAAACTGGGTCCCCATGAGCTCCAAAGAGTACAGGGCACCATGAGACAGAAAACAAATACATAACAAAACGTTTTCCTTTTGCTTTTTAAACACAATCTCAGCTTAAATCTATGAGACAAGTGAAAGAAAACCACAACAACTGTAGAAGTGAAGCTTTAAAGGCTCTTTTATCACTTCACATCCAGGAAGCCCGTACATCATTTAAAACGGTGGTTTCCAATGTCATGTGAGAATCCTTGAAGTCCCAAGGTCTGTCAGTCGAGGGGCCCGAAAAGGTCAAAGCTATTTTCACAGAAATACTGAATGTCATTTGCCATTTTCACTCTCATTCTCTTCTAAGTGTACAGTAGAGTTTTCCACAGCCGTGATATCACAGCTCTGATGGTGACATCATAGCTCTATGGTTACTGGGTCGTAGCTGCAATGGCTCACGGAATGCATGACTGTGTGTGCTCGTATTTTAAATTGTTCAGTTTTTATTTCTAATATTGTAACTATCTATGGAGACTACCGACTTAAAAATATTCTTTGGAATTCTCAATAATTTTTAATAGCATAAAAGCATCCCAAGGCACAAAAGCTTCAGAATGCCTTTTTTCAAAGATTGTGTCTACCAAATATTCATTATCATTAATTACTTCTCCCATTTTTTATAATCGAAGACACCATAGGCGCACGTACACACATAGCCAGTGTCTGCTCAGCAGAACATCTGGTTGGCTTAAGACCATCAGTGTCACAACACTAAGAGGAAGTAAAGTTAAAACACAAATGACATGGTAGCAACTGAGGCTTACTTGGGTAAACGTCAAAATTCAAATGATCATTTGAAACGCTGGAAGTATCTTCCAGTTTGATTATTAACCTCTGAGAACCCCTATTAAGTACAGGGGTTCCAAACTGGGACATTTAGGATATCAAAACAAGAGGAGAAACATTTTAGTGAAGTCACCCTTTTAAAATCTTGTTTTCTTATTCCTGTCGATGTCTTTTTTCTCAAACATCGATACCAACAATGACATCATGTTGTTTATGTGAAATACTTCAATTAAATTTGTAACAAAGGAAAGTAAGTCTGAATAGAACTATGAGCATGTCAAATGTCCTTGCGTACTCCTTCCCAAAATTAAATTGGTATTACACAGTGTACCTGGTCTGAAGGGTTGCACATCGTCCATTCCTACAGCTCTGTTAGGAACAGGATCTTCCACCTCAATGCTCGGCTGAAGGGGTTAGGAAACAAGATGATTAGTAATTAATGGACATTTCACACCATCTCTAGTTAATAATTCAGGATGAAAATGTTAAAGTTATTATCTCCAAAAAAAGGATTTTTTGAAAAATATGTGTTTAAGCATATATTAGGTTCGTGCAAACGTAATTGCAGATTTGCAATTTCTTTTAACCTTTTAAACCTCAATTACTTTCACAACAACCTAATACTTTGATAAGTGTACTTGATATAACTGTTAAATATTTCTAATGACAGATTTGTTTTTTAGTGTTAAAACAAGATACTTGCTTGACATGGTAAGAACCCTTGGTGTATGTCCAGTTGAGTTTAGACAGAACATTTTAGAACCTACTTCATCTATGTCAACAAGAGCTAGGAAAAACCGAACTCTTATTTGACAAAAAATTTGATAGAAAAACATGATTGAACCAAGTGGCAAAGAGATAAGAAAAACTTTTCATTAAATTGTGTTTCAATAAATGATAGGAAAAATGTTATATATAGTTATGCAACTTTTCAAAAAAGTATAATAATTTCTAATCAGGGAAAAATAAGAACATTTATTTACTATAGTCATCTGAAATGTACCAGACACTTACTATGCACATTTTATTTCTTTTCCACCCAAAACAACAAATATGAAAACAGTTTGATGATGGTTACCCCACTTCCTGCTTGGTGGCCATTTCAAGACATTAGAATGAAATGATGAACAGATGTGATCCATTGTTGTCTCTGCCCAGCAGGTTTTGCTCCTAGATCTTCACATGACTGGCTCCTTCTCATGCTTCACTTGGCCGTTTTTGTCACCCTCAGAAAGATCTTTCCTGACCACCGAAACTGCACTCCCACTCCTATTCCAACTACAACCGTGCCCCCCGCCCCATGACAATATTCTCTAACCCAGCATTCTCCATTCTCTTTAAATGACCCAGATATAGTGACTTACAATGGACTGTTGTTCACTTGTTTTTCTGCTCCTACAGCTACAGCTGAACCCCTGAACTTCCCTATTCATTGTCTAACTGCCCAGCACAAAGCTGGTATCTAACTAGAAATTTACTCAAGGTGAAACACTGAGCTCGCACCAACAGAGCCTCAAGTACCGAAACACTACACATCTACAGGGTATCGCCTATCACAGTCTCCTGAAGTTTAGCATCCCCCAGATTAGAAATTCACATGCTTCTGACTTTTCCACTCTGTTCTTAACACTACTGCCATTTGATTGTCCTTCAGGTTTACAGAAAGTGTCCTCACCATTTAGTAAGTCACTATGGCCCACTGTGATCATTGATTTTATATTTCTATAGCTCCCTTTACACTTCGCAAAGTGTTTTCACATTTGTTACCACATTAGTTCATTCCACATACTGAAAGGTAGGCATAAGTACCATTACGACAAATGAGGTCACTGACATCCGACAGGTTAAAAAGAAGTTTCCCCAAGATCCCACAGCTAGTAAGTGACCGATCCAGGATTCTAGTGTGTTCTTATCGTCAAACACAGTGTCTATACCAGTAGGCAGCCGCTGCCTATATCAGAAGATCACACCATTCTTATATCTTTCCACAGCTGTCATCTCACATTGGCTCATCATTACATTGTATTTCTAGTACTACGAGTACGGTCACCATCAAGTTACTCAATGGTTGCTATTTTAACTGAACACGACAGTTGTTACATATTAAAGCAGCACTCAGCCAAATTGTTGTTAGTGTAATCCAACATATTATTAGTATTCACCAGGCTTTTCCTACTGTAGAAAATGTCCTTGCGGACCTATTTGACAATACAAATATAATGATACTTTGATATCCCAGACATTATGTTTTCTAGTTCCAAGTTACAAACAAACCCTACTATCCAAATTCTTTCTGAATTTCATTAGGATATTTACACATCCACAAAAACCACAAAGTCATGCATTTGGGCATAGTTCGAACTGAAATAACTTTAATTTTTAGGTAAAGTTAACTTCACAACCCAAACCGATTCCTTATGACTTGGAAGCCTACGTGTTTTATACTATTCCCAAGATTCTGTAGCTATTGAGTTACCCATCCAGGATTCCATTCTGTTCTTTCCTCAAACACAGTGTCTAGACCAGTAGGCTGCAGTTGCCTGTATCAGAAGATCACACCTTTCTTATCTCTTTCCACAGCTGTCACCTCGCATCAGCTCATCATTACTTTGTACTTCTATTACTACAAGTATGGTTGCCATCAAGACACTCAATGCATGCTATTTTAACTGAACAAGACAGTTGTCCTGTACTAAAACAGCGCTCAGCTGATTACTGTTAGTATAATCCTACGTATTATTACTATTCACTATGGTCTTTTTTCATTGGAACGGTTTCTTGCAGATCTATTCGACATTACAAATATAATAATACTTTGATGTCCCAGGCATTATCTTTTCAAGTTCCAAATTATTAAAAAAAAAAAAACACCCTACAATCCAATTTCTTTCTTTCTGACTCATTAGGACATTTGCACATCTACAAAAACCACAGAGTCATGCATTTGGGCATAGGTTGACCGGGAATAATTCTTTAGCTTTTAGGTGAACTTAACTTCACAACCCAAACTGATTCCTTATGACTTGGAAGCCTTAGTGTTTTATGCTATTCCACACTGACTTCCTTAAGTGACACTTGCAAGTTAGCAGAATTGTACTACGCTGTCTTATTATATTACGCACATAGCTAGTTTATTCATTATAGGATAAACCATAAAAAATGATTTGTATGAGGAAATGCAGAGGCGAGAAAGTAAAGTCAAAGCATACCTTTTTCATTTTAACATCACTCAATGGT
Source organism: Rhinolophus hipposideros (assembly GCF_964194185.1). NCBI lineage: Eukaryota > Metazoa > Chordata > Mammalia > Chiroptera > Rhinolophidae > Rhinolophus > Rhinolophus hipposideros. Next base: position 830,612 of record NW_027669269.1, on the reverse strand, counting down.
GATATTTAAAATAGTAATGATAATAATAATAGTGTAAGACAGTACCTCAGAATCCCAAGGTGATTCTTCATCTTCATCTTGTCCTAATCCTAATGATGACTTTATAACTATAAAATGTAGTCACAGGTACATTAATGTGAACATATATTACTATGCATTTTAAGTACACATTCAGTCGTGCTTATTTCCATAAAAGTAATAGCAGAAAAGAATTCAGGGGAACGAAGCATTTGCAAGAAGAAGCAGCTGTTAGTAGTGGGGATACTTTTGCCCAAAAGATAGGAAAAAATGCTTAAAAGAAATGAATATCACATTTGGATCGACACATGTTAGATTTCTTTATAGCAGAGCTTAAGCTAGAAAGAATTCATAGATAGTCACTAAATTACCACTTATATTATTCTGGTGTGCTCCATCAACACAAGTCAAATTACCATTGTTTGCTTGGTCTTGTGGAGCACTTTCAATAATATCCACACGATTTTCTCTTTTTCGAATTGCTGGCTTGGTTGCTTCTTTCTATTAAAAAAAGAAAGAAAAAAGAAAAGAAAAACCCAACTTCAGAAAACATCCTATTCATTTACTCATTGACTCACTCACTCAGTCCATCCGTAGGTAAGACAAGAAAACTTTACTGTAGCCGTCATAGGCACAGACCCAGGGGAAGCTGGAAATAGAAATGAAACATTTTGTCCTACATTCTAGTAGGAGTAGAGATATTATAATACATGAAAAATAACAACAGAAAAGTACCGCTCTCCACTTCGACACCTGAAGTGAATAAAGTATAGTAAGGGCACAAAAGAGACGACAATCCGTTGTATCAGGGAAGCTCAGCAGATACTGCAAAGATAGGGCTGCATCTTGAAAGTTATACAAGGTGCTGAGGGAAGGCATGAAGGGGATTCCAGAATGGCAGCAGGAGCAAAAGCCTGAGGTGTGAAACAACATGTTGTAAGTGAGGGCAGCAAAGGAATGAGGTAAGCCTGGAACTCTGAGAATGGGATGGAGAGACATCTGCAGAATCAGAACCAAATCAAAGAAGGCACATGTCATGCTAGCAGATGAATTCTACCCTCACGTAATGGGGAGTGACTCAGGAAGCAGAGGTGTTGCATCATCACAATTCTAGTTTACAACAGCCACTCGGGCTGCAATTTATGATATTGAGGACTTCCGTTTCTTTCTAGGATCCTATCCATCAGCCTGTCTTGTGTCACAGCATAGCCTCTCCCCGGTGCCTCCAAACCCACAAAGGCAGCTGCCAACAATAGGTCACTTTGTAGCTTCCCCTAGGTGGCTCCCGGTTGCGCACAAGCAGCAGCTGACTTGGGCCTGCCACACAGCCCCTCCCAGGAGGCCCCAAATCCAACACACCTGGGGATCAGTGTCAGCAACACCAGAACATCACCAAAATAGCTCCATAATGACACGCCCAAGCCATGGACTGAGCAGACACCGGAGCCCTGCTACAGCCGATCTCACTCTGTGGGGTCAGCCCACACACAGGGGTTCATCTACTGTAGTCACAGCCAGTCGTCCTGAGGGTCAATTCCACACCCAGATGTGCCAACAGCAATAAGGCTCAAGTACAACAGGAGGGCACACACCACCCACACGAGCTTCTGGAGCACCCGGCTCAGGTGACCGGGGAGACTGTACCACTGGGCCCCACGCGACACCTGGTATGTAAGGCAATACTGTCAAGACGAGGAGAATTAGCAGATCTACAGAATACAGAGAAAAAAACACAGAGAGGCAGTGAAAAAAGAAGAGAGAAAGAAACATTTCTCTAATGAAAGAACAGGATAAAACTCCAGAAAAAGAGGTAAACCAAACGGAGACAAGCAATATACCAGATACAGAGTTCAAAATACTGGTTATAGGGATGCTAGATGAAATTAGGGGAAGAATAGACAAAGTAAGTAAAACTTCAACGGAGAGACAGCACACATAAAAAGGACATAGAAATCGTTTAAAAAAAGTCTGAAATGAAAAATACAATATCTGAAATGAATAATTTATAGATGGAATCAGCACCACATTTGGTGAAGCAGAGGTTCAATAGTGATTTGGTAGACAAGGTAGCACAAACACCCAATCAGAACAGAAAAAAAATGAATATAAATAAAAATAAATAAATAAAACAGAAAGTGCTTTAAGGGATGTCTGGGACAATATCAGGTGTAACAACATCCGTAAGGCTATCTAAAGGAGAAGAGAGAGAGAGAGCAAGAATTGAAAACCTATTGGAATACACAATGATGGAAACCTTTCCTAACCTGGAGAAGGAGATAGACACACAAGCGTAGGAAACACAAAGAGTTCCAAACAAAATGAACCCAAACAGGTCCACACCAAAACATATCATAATTAAAATTCCAAAGGGTTAGGACATGGAGAGAATATTAAAACCATCAAGAGAAAAGTAGTTAGTCACGTACAATGGAGATCTCATAAGACTGTCAGGAGATCTCTCAAGAGAAAATTTGCAGGTCAGAAGAGATTGGCAAGAAATATTGAAAGTGATGAAAAGCAAGAATCTACAACCAAGATTACTATTACTGCATCCGGCCAGGCTCTCATTTCGAATCAAAGGAGAGGTAAAGACTTGCCAGAGAAAAAGATGATGGCATCAGCACCAACAAACCAGTATCAAGAAATGTGAAACGAGGACTTGAAAAAAGAAGTAGAAGTAGAAAGAGGAAGAGAAGGAGGAGGAAGAGGAGGAGGAGGAGGAGGAGGAGGAAGAGGAGAAGAAATATGAATAATAAAATGGCAATAATTACATACGTATAAAAATTACTTTAAATGTAAATAGGTTAAATGTTTCAGTCAAGACATAAGGTGGCAGAATGGATAGGACTACAAGAGCCATATATATGACATCAAACTCAAAAATTTTTGCACAGTAATAGAAACCATCAACAAAATGAAAACACGACCAGATGAATGGGAGAAGATATCCAAAACATATAAGGAACTCATAAAACGTAACACCAAAAGACAATGCAATTACAAAATGAGAAGAGTACTTGAATAGACTTTTCTCCAAAGAGGTCACACAGATAGCCAAGAGACATACGAAAACATGCTCAGTGCCACTAATCATCAGAGCGATGCAAATTAAAAGCACAATGAGCTACCACCTCACACCTGTCAGAATGGCCATCATCAATAAATCAACAAACAACAAATGTTGATGAGGATGTGAAGGGAAGCCCCGAGCACTGTTGGTGGGACTGCAAATCTGACCAGACACAATGGAAAACAATATGGAAGCTCCTCAAAAATTTGAAAATAGAACTACCAGGTGGCATAGCAATCCCACTTCTGGGTTTTTCTCCGCAGAAATCCCAAACACTGATTTGAAACATGTATGCATCTGTATGGTTCTATTTACATTATTTACAATACTCCAGATAAAGAAATAACTGAAGTATCCATCGTAGTGGATAAAGAAGAAGTGGTACATATACACAACAACATACTACTTGGCTGTAAACAAAGAACAAAATCTTACCATTTGTGACAATGTGCGTGGACCTAGAGGGTATTATTCGAAGTGAAAAAAGTCAGATAGAGAAAGGCAAATACCACATGATTTCACCTATTGGTGATATGTAAAAAAAATAAATGAACATAGAAAAAAGAAACAAACTCATAGGTGCAGAGAACTAACTGATCGTTGCTCAGAGGGAAGAGTATTGGGGAACAAACTGAAAAGGTTAAAGGGTTAAGAAGTACAAATTGGCAGTTATAAAATAGTCATGTAGATGTCAAGTACAGCACGAAGATATAGTAAATAACACTGTAATAACTAAGTATGGTGTCAGGTATACCACACTAATCAGGGTACCACTTTACACATTATATAAATGCCTAACCACTATGCTGTACACCTGAGGCTGACATCATTGAATGTCAACTGTAACAGTAATGAAAAATTTTACATTTAAAACTAAAAACTTTCTGAAATTTGATATTTTATTATGTAGTTTTTAAGAATCTCTGCTTTTCACCAGAGTAAAGAAAGGATCCTGTCTTTTGCAGACACGGCTCCTTTCTTTACTTTGGTCAATGCATCATGGTCAATGGGCATAAAATCTCACAGACATGTTTTTATAGGGAGCAGCTAAGAGCATCATCAGCTTTGGAGCCAAGTGGATTTTGCATCAAACCCTCAAACTTCTCCCTGGCTACTGCAAGACATGCTGCCTAGATTGCCTTGGACTCCATTTCCTTATCTCTGAACATGAGGATTCCCTTCCTTGACAAAGCTATTCTGAGGATTAAATCAGATCATGCTTGTTACAGAATAGGTACAGAACAAGTGTTGATTTGACTATGGAGTATTTCAGCATATCAGTTAAATGAAAATCTGTGTCGCTCTTGCTTATACGGGCGCAGGGGCCCACGCATCAAAAACCATGTAATCAAACACGCCATTAAAACACTAAACTTGAAAAAAAAAAGAATCTCTGCTTTTCAAATTGGTTATTATTTTATACAAAACATATACTCTTCAATTAGATAAAGACATTTAAAATATTCACAATGCAATGATGTAGAACATAGTGGAATCCCTTTGTAATATGGGTTTTGAGATAGACAACATGATTTCTAAACTTTCAAAACTTCTACTATTATTTTAAGTCTAAATGATGAACCTGGTATACCGGAAACTAATATAAAATAATATGGAATGTCCACGGGATGTAAGTGAAAAAATAATGGAGAAAACACTCCCTCCTAACAAGTATACCATACCAACATACAAAGCGTAAAAAAATAAAACTATATGTCATATGCTATATAGTTTTAAAACTGAAAGGTATCAGGAAGAATTCATGACTGTTACAATGAGTACCTGAATCCATTAAAGATTTCATTTCGGGACGAGTATGATAAAAGTCATGCTGGTATAACGTAAAAGTCACATTAAGAATCCTTACCTTTAACCAAATTGCATATCTCCGTCACTGTGGGAAAACTCCCTATAGAATTTTACTATCACTATACATTGCCCAGACCCTTCTTTTTTCAGCTCCCAACTTCGATACTTACTAAAGTTAAAAGAACAACAACAAAACAACGAAGCATCAAATGGTCATATGTTATAAAATGGTTCACGTTGACCAATTTTTCATAACAAACATAAAACAATGATAGGTGGAGCACTACTAAATTTTACAACTCGGCGCTACACAAAACTAAATTAAGAGCACAACAGTTAATTTCACACAGGAGCCTTTTACCTTGGTACCAACATCGAAGAGTCCATCGTCTGACGTAGACCATGAATCATCACTGCCAGGTTTCCAGGAAAGACTTCCGGGGAAAGATACACAACAGACACAAGTGAGTTCATTTCTTTACAAAGGCAGCAACAACAACAACAAAAGGAGTACAATTCAGCTATCTGCATATGAAATGAAGTTTCTTGATATGATTAAAATTTAGACGATGTTCTAGAAAAGCTATCAGTTATCTATTGCTGCCTCCACCACTCCCAACTCGTGCAATATTTAATGAAGATACACTCTAGGTTTCCATAACAAAGAACGACAGAAACATGTTGCCAACACCTGAGAGTACCTTGTTTTCACCAAAAGTCCTGAAGGCTGAATTGAAAACGCAATTAATAGCTGACACTAGGAACCTGAACTGGGACAAAAGCAATGACCTAAATCAAGGTAGAACGATACACTGAGCCTTCTCCACGGTCTGTCCCTGGTTCAAAGATTAATCTGTGTGGGTCAAAAACGGCAGTCTTGCTTCTTTAACATAGAAAGCAGTTACTAAACTTACCCCATTCCTTGTTTTCACTCAAAAACACTACAGTGAGGTCCCTGAAATGCATGAAATGTTTGCAACTTACATGTACAAAAGTCAAAGAACAAATATGTACGTTGTTAGCCTCCCCACTCCCAGATCACTTGTCCGCAAAGCTTCCTGGCAATCTCCAACCTTGAAAACTTCAGCCTACGAAGGCATAGACTCCTGAAACAAGGTTGGGCTCAAATGACCCACAGTAGGAGTTCTCTATTTCCCTGTTCCTGGAAAACAAGCTAAATGGAGCCTCAGTCATCCACTCCCAACACAGGCATGTTACCACCTACCCAACTCCATTACTGGTTTCACAATCAGTCCTCCCTCTGCCCAACCCTCCATCTCCATGGGAAGGACATCAGCGCGTTGGGCAAAGAGGTAGAGGTGACGAGACACCTGCCGTGGGCCATAGATCTATGTAGTTCAGCAATCTCCAGTGCCTTTGGACTCAAGGGGACCCCCTCTGTAATTTCGGGTGCAGGTGGATGATACCACATTCCTACTTGCTATAAAGAGAATGTTTCCAGAGGCTCAAAGGTTTAATATGTTTTCATACAAACCTTAAATTTTGCTGGTTCCTCCAATTCAACAAACAAAACAGCAGCAACCTGTTCAGGCAGGACGCCCTTGAGCTCCTTATTTTAATCTGCTTTTTTAGACAACTACCAACATCCTGTGTCCTTCCTTCCTGTAATTTCTCTTTACCTTGTCATACCCTACCATTCTGATCTCTTTTCCCTCATCTGATCTCTATCTAATCTCTGCTCTAAGAGCCTTATTCCTATCCCAACCTGTGTTGTTCCTCTTGAAATGTGGATTCCCCTGCTAATTCCATTCTTAGCCTCTTCCATTGCATTCACTAGAGCTTTCCATAATTAAAACACTCACCCAAAGGATGATAAAGAAGGAAGTGTACTGGGCTTAGAAACCTATACTAATCTCATTTCATCACTCACTGTACTCAAAGAAGTCACTTCAATCTCTTACAGTTCAAACTTCTCATGTGATCAACCACTTGACCAAAACATTAATGGCAGCATGAAGTACTAGGGGGTGTTTTGAATAATTAATTGATAACATTCATTCAACACCTGGAATTCTATGTACTTTTGATTCTGTCAAGAAAAATGGAGAATACTTAGCTGGCAGAAGTGGAAAAAAATAACACAACAACAGCAACAAAACTACCCCGAGTAAAGCAGAGAAAAAGGTAAAAAATCAAGAAAAGTCATGGAAGAAGGAAGAAAGACTCTGGAAAAAGAGAAAAAACTTCCTAGAACAAGGTAAAGGTATTAGCCAGAAGAAAAACACAGTCTGAGGAGTCAGTAAGTAGAGAAATCAATTAGAAATATCCTCTCAATTTGTGCTGAATTAGCACAACAGTCTATACATAGATGATCTTCACTTACAGAACAACAATTCGTCCCAAGAAGGGTACATCGCATTATACCTGAAAACATTTATCTGATTAGGTCTTGCTTATGTACAACCTGTGGTTCTGTGGCCACAGCGAACTGACATCTGCCCTCAACACTGATGGTGAAAACAAGGTTCTTGTGACTGCTGCAATTGTCAAGTACATTAAGACAAAAGCTTGGGCTAACTGGGCTTGATAGGAAACTTCTAAATCAGCTAAGGCATCACTAAACGGGACTCTCTGAGGCCACCTGACGTGCACCTGAATCTTGAATCCAGACCTGTCCAGGCACTTCTCAGTACAGGCTGAGGGACAAGAGAACGGACTTGGGAAGCCAAGCAGGCTGAAGGTCACATCACGGGTCAGCCACTTGGTAACTATGGAACCAAGGGTCAATTAATCCACCTCCTGGAACCACACTCCTCTAATGAATAAAAACGGCCGAACAGCACAGCTACTTTGCAAATCGACTGTGCCGACGACCTGGGATAACCAATGTTAGGCACATAGTATAGGGTCTAGCCCAGAGCAGAACACTCATTAAAGCTTACTGGCTTCTCTCCGCAGCCTCTTAGTTAACATGCAATTTTAGAAATCCATAAAATCCTACCTGCTTGCAGGGTCGCATTGAGAACACTCATCCACTGTTAAAAGAAAAAAATTCAAATACATTGTAAATACACAATAGAAAAACACAGAACTTTGAAAGCGTCAGATTCAAGTGATGTAAAAATATTTGTTTCGGAACACCCCTGAAGACTATAGTAGAGTGAATGTTACTGATACAACTGGTGGGCAATTAATACATGAAGAACTTTTACTTCCTCTGCTGTATATCTGTGAGTGTGTGTGTGTGTGTGTGTGTGTATTTATATTTATATATTTATATACATACACATATACACAGATATATATATATATACATATATATATATATATATAAATATATACATATATACATATGTACCTATATATTTGTGCATGTATGCATATATACTCCCCAGGGTACGTGAAATACTAGTCTAAATGGAATCACCCTTTCTCCTTATTCCCTTTCTTATTTCCTTATGTTACTCTGATTGAGGAAGAATGCCAATGTCTTGCTAAAACTTATTCTATTTGGCTGTGAGTTGCGTAAACATAAAGCAGACTTTGCTACAAAATGACTATAGGAAATTCATAACTACGATCAACCTACACAGAGGTGGGCTAGGGTTGAACTCTTTCTGTTTTTTATTTCCTTCTTTGCTTTCTCTGTTTTCTTGTAGCTGTGATTCACACAATTCATGGAGGGAAAAATTATGTAAGAGGAACACACCTACAACCTGCGCCTTTCGTTTGTCTATTACGGCCATCTGTCCAAACTCTGTGGGTGCTGACAGAGGTCTCATTGAGTGTGTGGCAAATGGCCTCTTATCACCAAATTTCGAATCCCCGGATATTTGACAAGTTCCATGATTGAAAGTCAAAGAAGTAGAATCCCAGCTGGAAATATCTGAAAATAAAATTTTCGTTTATGAGGAGGTAAAAATAACACAAAGTTGACCATATTGTAAAACTTCCTTCTTCAGAGAAGCAGTCCCACGTCCTCCTTTCTCCCAAACACTCTACTCCTTCAGAGCTCATTTTATTTTAGGTGTCCTATACTTGCCATTCACGTAAGTTAAGTTGAATTAACTATTGTCACTCAGCAATTTCTGTTATATAATGTGTTTCCAATTAAAGCTTTTCTTCTTATTACTTAACATGGTGCTGTGTGTGATATTTTTTGTCATTATCAAAAGTTATGTCTAACCGCTTATCTTAATTTTAAATATGTGTGACAAACATGGATTTAAAAAACTTTCATTGAATGGTACAATTCCAAATAAGAAACTACTTATTACAAGAAAATGGTCTTTTCTAAATGCTTCAATATCTTCAGAATTCATTTTTAAACCTTAGATAAACAGATATTCATATGACAAATTACAGTCCTGGGCGACCTTATTGTTTCCAAGGAAAAATGGGATCAAACTAGGTCCCCATGAGCTCCAAAGAGTACAGGGCACCATGAGACAGAAAACAAATACATAACAAAACGTTTTCCTTTTGCTTTTTAAACACAATCTCAGCTTAAATCTATGAGACAAGTGAAAGAAAACCACAACAACTGTAGAAGTGAAGCTTTAAAGCCTCTTTTATCACTTCACATCCAGGAAGCCCGTACATCATTTAAAACGGTGGTTTCCAATGTCATGTGAGAATCCGTGAAGTCCCAAGGTCTGTCAGTCGAGGGGCCCGAAAAGGTCAAAGCTATTTTCACAGAAATACTGAATGTCATTTGCCATTTTCACTCTCATTCTCTTCTAAGTGTACAGTAGAGTTTTCCACAGCCGTGATATCACAGCTCTGATGGTGACATCATAGCTCTATGGTTACTGGGTCGTAGCTCCAATGGCTCACGGAATGCATGACTGTGCGTGCTCGTATTTTAAATTGTTCAGTTTTTATTTCTAATATTGTAACTATCTATGGAGACTACTGACTTAAAAATATTCTTTGGAATTCTCAATAATTTTTAATAGCATAAAAGCATCCCAAGGCACAAAAGCTTCAGAATGACTTTTTTCAAAGATTGTGTCTACCAAATATTCATTATCATTAATTACTTCTCCCATTTTTAATAATCGAAGACACCATAGGCGCACGTACACACATAGCCAGTGTCTGCTCAGCAGAACATCTGGTTGGCTTAAGACCATCAGTGTCACAACACTAAGAGGAAGTAAAGTTAAAACACAAATGACATGGTAGCAACTGAGGCTTACTTGGGTAAACGTCAAAATTCACATGACCATTTGAAACACTGGCAGTATCTTCCAGTTTGATCATTAACCTCTGAGAACCCCTATTAAGTACAGGGGTTCCAAACTGGGACATTTAGGATATCGAAACAAGAGGAGAAACATTTTAGTGAAGTCACCCTTTTAAAATCTTGTTTTCTTATTCCTGTCGATGTCTTTTTTCTCAAACATCGATACCAACAATGACATCACGTTGTTTATGTGAAATACTTCAATTAAATTTGTAACAAAGGAAAGTAAGTCTGAATAGAAGACTGTGAGCATGTCAAATGTCCTTGCGTACTCCTTCCCAAAATTAAATTGGTATTACACAGTGTACCTGGTCTGAAGGGTTGCACATCGTCCATTCCTACAGCTCTGTTAGGAACAGGATCTTCCACTTCAATGCTCGGCTGAAGGGGTTAGGAAACAAGATGATTAGTAATTAATGGACACTTCACACCATCTCTAGTTAATAATTCAGGATGAAAATGTTAAAGTTATTACCTCCAAGAAAAGGATTTTTTGAAAAATATGTGTTTAAGCAAATATTAGGTTGGTGCAAACGTAATTGCAGATTTGCAATTTCTTTTAACCTTTTAAACCTCAATTACTTTCACAACAACCTAATACTTTGATAAGTGTACTTGATATAACTGTTAAATATTTCTAATGACAGATTTGTTTTTTAGTGTTAAAACAAGATACTTGCTTGACATGGTAAGAACCCTTGGTGTATGTCCAGTTGAGTTTAGACAGAACATTTTAGAACCTACTTCATCTATGTCAACAAGAGCTAGGAAAAACCGAACTCTTATTGGACAAAAAATTTGATAGAAAAACATGATTGAACCAAGTGGCAAAGAGATAAAAACTTTTCATTAAATTGTGTTTCAATAAATGATAGGAAAAATGTTATATATAGTTATGCAACTTTTCAAAAAAGTATAATAATTTCTAATCAGGGAAAAATAAGAACATTTATTTACTATAGTCATCTGAAATGTACCAGACACTTACTAAGCACATTTTATTTCTTTTCGACCCAAAACAACAAATATGAAAACAGTTTGATGATGGTTACCCCACTTCCTGCTTGGTGGCCATTCCAAGACATTAGAATGAAATGATGAACAGATGTGATCCATTGTTGTCTCTGCCCAGCAGGTTTTGCTCCTAGATCTTCACATGACTGGCTCCTTCTCATGCTTCACTTGGCCGTTTTTGTCACCCTCAGAAAGATCTTTCCTGACCACCGAAACTGCACTCCCACTCCTATTCCAACTACAACCATGCCCCCCACCCATGACAATATTCTCTAACCCAGCATTCTCCATTCTCTTTAAATGACCCAGATATAGTGACTTACAATGGACTGTTGTTCATTTGTTTTTCTGCTCCTACAGCTACAGCTGAACCCCTGAACTTCCCTATTCAGTGTCTAACTGCCCAGCACAAAGCTGGTATCTAACTAGAAATTTACTCAAGGTGAAACACTGAGCTCGCACCAACAGAGCTTCAAGTACCGAAACACTACACATCTACAGGGTATCGCCTATCACAGTCTCCTGAAGTTTAGCATCCCCCAGATTAGAAATTCACATGCTTCTGACTTTTCCACTCTGTTCTTAACACTACTGCCATTTGATTGTCCTTCAGGTTTACAGAAAGTGTCCTCACCATTTAGTAAGTCACTACGGCCCACTGTGATCATTGATTTTACATTTCTATAGCTCCCTTTACACTTCGCAAAGTGTTTTCACATTTGTTACCACATTAGTTCATTCCACATACTGAAAGGTAGGCATAAGTACCATTACGACAAATGAGGTCACTGACATCCGACAGGTTAAAAAGAAGTTTCCCCAAGATCCCACAGCTAGTAAGTGACCGATCCAGGATTCTAGTGTGTTCTTATCGTCAAACACAGTGTCTATACCAGTAGGCAGCCGCTGCCTATATCAGAAGATCACACCTTTCTTATATCTTTCCATAGCTGTCATCTCACATTGGCTCATCATTACATTGTACTTCTAGTACTACGAGTACGGTCGCCATCAAGTTACTCAATGCTTGCTATTTTAACTGAACACGACAATTGTTACATATTAAAGCAGCACTCAGCCAAATTGTTGTTAGTGTAATCCAACATATATTAGTATTCACCAGGCTTTTCCTACTGTAGAAAATGTCCTTGCGGACCTATTTGACAATACAAATATAATGATACTTTGATATCCCAGACATTATGTTTTCTAGTTCCAAGTTACAAACAAACCCTACTATCCAAATTCTTTCTGAATTTCATTAGGATATTTACACATCCACAAAAACCACAAAGTCATGCATTTGGGTATAGTTCGAACTGGAATAACTTTAATTTTTAGGTAAAGTTAACTTCACAACCCAAACCGATTCCTTATGACTTGGAAGCCTACGTGTTTTATACTATTCCCAAGATTCTGTAGCTATTGAGTTACCCATCCAGGATTCCATTCTGTTCTTTCCTCAAACACAGTGTCTAGACCAGTAGGCTGCAGTTGCCTGTATCAGAAGATCACACTTTTCTTATCTCTTTCCACAGCTGTCACCTCGCATCAGCTCATCATTACTTTGTACTTCTATTACTACAAGTATGGTTGCCATCAAGACACTCAATGCATGCTATTTTAACTGAACAAGACATTTGTCCTGTACTAAAACAGCGCTCAGCTGATTACTGTTAGTATAATCCTACGTATTATTACTATTCACTATGGTCTTTTTTCATTGGAACGGTTTCTTGCAGATCTATTCGACATTACAAATATAATAATACTTTGATGTCCCAGGCATTATCTTTTCAAGTTCCAAATTATTAAAAAATAAACACCCTACAATCCAATTTCTTTCTTTCTGACTCATTAGGACATTTGCACATCTACAAAAACCACAGAGTCATGCATTTGGGCATAGGTTGACCGGGAATAATTCTTTAGCTTTTAGGTGAACTTAACTTCACAACCCAAACTGATTCCTTATGACTTGGAAGGCTTAGTGTTTTATGCTATTCCACACTGACTTCCTTAAGTGACACTTGCAAGTTAGCAGAATTGTACTACGCTGTCTTATTATATTACGCACATAGCTAGTTTATTCATTATAGGATAAACCATAAAAAATGATTTGTATGAGGAAATGCAGAGGCGAGAAAGTAAAGTCAAAGCATACCTTTTTCATTTTAACATCACTCAATGGTGATATTTAAAATAGTAATGATAATAATAATAGTGTAAGACAGTACCTCAGAATCCCAAGGTGATTCTTCATCTTCATCTTGTCCTAATCCTAATGATGACTTTATAACTATAAAATGTAGTCACAGGTACATTAATGTGAACATATATTACTATGCATTTTAAGTACACATTCAGTCGTGCTTATTTCCATAAAAGTAATAGCAGAAAAGAATTCAGGGGAACGAAGCATTTGCAAGAAGAAGCAGTTGTTAGTAGTGGGGATACTTTTGCCCAAAAGATAGGAAAAAATGCTTAAAAGAAGTGAATATCACATTTGGATCGACACATGTTAGATTTCTTTATAGCAGAGCTTAAGCTAGAAAGAATTCATAGATAGTCACTAAATTACCACTTATATTATTCTGGTGTGCTCCATCAACACAAGTCAAATTACCATTGTTTGCTTGGTCTTGTGGAGCACTTTCAATAATATCCACACGATTTTCTCTTTTTCGAATTGCTGGCTTGGTTGCTTCTTTCTATTAAAAAAAGAAAGAAAAAATAAAAGAAAAACCCAACTTCAGAAAACATCCTATTCATTTACTCATTGACTCACTCACTCAGTCCATCCGTAGGTAAGACAAGAAAACTTTACTGTAGCCGTCATAGGCACAGACCCAGGGGAAGCTGGAAATAGAAATGAAACATTTTGTCCTACATTCTAGTAGGAGTAGAGATATTATCATACATGAAAAATAACAACAGAAAAGTACCGCTCTCCACTTCGACACCTGAAGTGAATAAAGTATAGTAAGGGCACAAAAGAGACGACAATCCGTTGTATCAGGGAAGCTCAGCAGATACTACAAAGATAGGGCTGCATCTTGAAAGTTATACAAGGTGCTGAGGGAAGGCATGAAGGGGATTCCAGAAGGGCAGCAGGAGCAAAAGCCTGAGGTGTGAAACAACATATTGTAAGTGAGGGCAGCAAAGGAATGAGGTAAGCCTGGAACTCTGAGAATGGGATGGAGAGACAACTGCAGAATCAGAACCAAATCAAAGAAGGCACATGTCATGCTAGCAGATGAATTCTACCCTCACGTAATGGGGAGTCACTCAGGAAGCAGAGGTGTTGCATCATCACAATTCTAGTTTACAACAGCCACTCGGGCTGCAATTTATGATATTGAGGACTTCCGTTTCTTTCTAGGATCCTATCCATCAGCCTGTCCTGTGTCAGAGCATAGCCTCTCCCCGGTGCCTCCAAACCCACAAAGGCAGCTGCCAACAATAGGTCACTTTGTAGCTTCCCCTAGGTGGCTCCCGGTTGGGCACAAGCAGCAGCTGACTTGGGCCTGCCCCACAGCCCCTCCCAAGAGGCCCCAAATCCAACACACCTGGGGATCAGTTTCAGCAACACCAGAACATCACCAAAACAGCTCCATAATGACACGCCCAAGCCATGGACTGAGCAGACACCGGAGCCCTGCTACAGCCGATCTCACTCTGTGGGGTCAGCCCACACACAGGGGTTCATCTACTGTAGTCACAGCCAGTCGTCCTGAGGGTCAATTCCACACCCAGATGTGCCAACAGCAATAAGGCTCAAGTACAGCAGGAGGGCACACACCACCCACACGAGCTTCTGGAGCACCCGGCTCAGGTGACCGGGGAGACTGTACCACTGGGCCCCACGCGACACCTGGTATGTAAGGCAATACTGTCAAGACGAGGAGAATTAGCAGATCTACAGAATACAGAGAAACAAACACAGAGAGACAGTGAAAAAAGAAGAGAGAAAGAAACATTTCTCTAATGAAAGAACAGGATAAAACTCTAGAAAAAGAGGTAAACCAAACGGAGACAAGCAATATACTAGATACAGAGTTCAAAATACTGGTTATAGGGATGCTAGATGAAATTAGGGGAAGAATAGACAAAGTAAGTAAAACTTCAACGGAGAGACAGCAAACATAAAAAGGACATAGAAATCGTTTAAAAAAAGTCTGAAATGAAAAATACAATATCTGAAATGAATAATTTATAGATGGAATCAGCACCACATTTGGTGAAGCAGAGGTTCAATAGTGATTTGGTAGACAAGGTAGCACAAACACCCAATCAGAACAGAAAAAAAATGAATATAAAAAAATAAATAAAACAGAAAGTGCTTTAAGGGATGTCTGGGACAATATCAGGTGTAACAACATCCGTAAGGCTATCTAAAGGAGAAGAGAGAGAGAGAGCAAGAATTGAAAACCTATTGGAATACACAATGATGGAAACCTTTCCTAACCTGGAGAAGGAGATAGACACAGAAGCGTAAGAAACACAAAGAGTTCCAAACAAAATGAACCCAAACAGGTCCACACCAAAACATATCATAATTAAAATTCCAAAGGGTTAGGACATGGAGAGAATATTAAAACCATCAAGAGAAAAGTAGTTAGTCACGTACAATGGAGATCTCATAAGACTGTCAGGTGATCTCTCAAGAGAAAATTTGCAGGTCAGAAGAGATTGGCAAGAAATATTGAAAGTGATGAAAAGCAAGAATCTACAACCAAGATTACTATTACTGCATCCGGCCAGGCTCTCATTTCGAATCAAAGGAGAGGTAAAGACTTGCCAGAGAAAAAGATGATGGCATCAGCACCAACAAACCAGTATCAAGAAATCTGAAATGAGGACTTGAAAAAAGAAGTAGAAGTAGAAAGAGGAAGAGGAGGAGGAGGAGGAGGAGGAGGAGAAGGAGGAGGAGGAGGAGGAGGAAGAGGAGAAGAAATATGAATAATAAAATGGCAATAATTACATACGTATAAAAATTACTTTAAATGTAAATAGGTTAAATGTTTCAGTCAAGACATAAGGTGGCAGAATGGATAGGACTACAAGAGCCATATATATGACATCAAACTCAAAAATTTTTGCACAGTAATAGAAACCATCAACAAAATGAAAACACGACCAGATGAATGGGAGAAGATATCCAAAACACATAAGGAACTCATAAAACGTAACACCAAAAGACAATGCAATTACAAAATGAGAAGAGTACTTGAATAGACTTTTCTCCAAAGAGGTCACACAGATAGCCAAGAGACATACGAAAACATGCTCAGTGCCACTAATCATCAGAGCGATGCAAATTAAAAGCACAATGAGCTACCACCTCACACCTGTCAGAATGGCCGTCATCAATAAATCAACAAACAACCAATGTTGATGAGGATGTGAAGGGAAGCCCCGTGCACTGTTGGTGGGACTGCAAATCTGACCAGACACAATGGAAAACAATATGGAAGCTCCTCAAAAATTTGAAAATAGAACTACCAGGTGGCATAGCAATCCCACTTCTGGGTTTTTCTCCGCAGAAATCCCAAACACTGATTTGAAACATGTATGCATCTGTATGGTTCTATTTACATTATTTACAATACTCCAGATAAAGAAATAACTGAAGTATCCATCGTAGTGGATAAAGAAGAAGTGGTACATATACACAACAACATACTACTTGGCTGTAAACAAAGAACAAAATCTTACCATTTGCGACAATGTGCGTGGACCTAGAGGGTATTATTCGAAGTGAAAAAAGTCAGATAGAGAAAGGCAAACACCACATGATTTCACCTATTGGTGATATGTAAAAAAAAATAAATGAACATAGAAAAAAGAAACAAACTCATAGGTGCAGAGAACTAACTGATCGTTGCTCAGAGGGAAGAGTATCGGGGAACAAACTGAAAAGGTTAAAGGGTTAAGAAGTACAAATTGGCAGTTATAAAATAGTCATGTAGATGTCAAGTACAGCACAAAGATATAGTAAATAACACTGTAATAACTAAGTATGGTGTCAGGTATACCACACTAATCAGGGTACCACTTTACACATTATAGAAATGCTTAACCACTATGCTGTACACCTGAGGCTGACATCATTGAATGTCAACTGTAACAGAAATGAAAAATTTTACATTTAAAACTAAAAACTTTCTGAAATTTGATATTTTATTATGTAGTTTTTAAGAATCTCTGCTTTTCACCAGAGTAAAGAAAGGATCCTGTCTTTTGCAGACACGGCTCCTTTCTTTACTTTGGTCAATGCATCATGGTCAATGGGCATAAAATCTCACGGACATGTTTTTATAGGGAGCAGCTAAGAGCATCATCAGCTTTGGAGCCAAGTGGATTTTGCATCAAACCCTCAAACTTCTCCCTGGCTACTGCAAGACATGCTGCCTAGATTGCCTTGGACTCCATTTCCTTATCTCTGAACATGAGGATTCCCTTCCTTGACAAAGCTATTCTGAGGATTAAATCAGATCATGCTTGTTACAGAATAGGTACAGAACAAGTGTTGATTTGACTATGGAGTATTTCAGCATATCAGTTAAATGAAAATCTGTGTCGCTCTTGCTTATACGGGCGCAGGGGCCCACGCATCAAAAACCATGTAATCAAACACGCCATTAAAACACTAAACTTGAAAAAAAAAAGAATCTCTGCTTTTCAAATTGGTTATTATTTTATACAAAACATATACTCTTCAATTAGATAAAGACATTTAAAATATTCACAATGCAATGATGTAGAACATAGTGGAATCCCTTTGTAATATGGGTTTTGAGATAGACAACATGATTTCTAAACTTTCAAAACTTCTACTATTATTTTAAGTCTAAATGATGAACCTGGTATACCGGAAACTAATATAAAATAATATGGAATGTCCACGGGATGTAAGTGAAAAAATAATGGAGAAAACACTACCTCCTAACAAGTATAACATACCAACATACAAAGCGTAAAAAAATAAAAGTATATGTCATATGCTATATAGTTTTAAAACTGAAAGGTATCAGGAAGACTTCATGACTGTTACAATGAGTACCTGATCCATTAAAGATTTCATTTCGGGACGAGTATGATAAAAGTCATGCTGGTATAACGTAAAAGTCACATTAAGAATCCTTACCTTTAACCAAATTGCATATCTCCGTCACTGTGGGAAAACTCCCTATAGAATTTTACTATCACTATACATTTCCCAGACCCTTCTTTTTTCAGCTCCCAACTTCGATACTTACTAAAGTTAAAAGAACAACAACAAAACAACGAAGCATCAAATGGTCATATGTTATAAAATGGTTCACGTTGACCAATTTTCCATAACAAACATAAAATAATGATAGGTGGAGCACTACTAAATTTTACAACTCGGCGCTACACAAAACTAAATTAAGAGCACAACAGTTAATTTCACACAGGAGCCTTTTACCTTGGTACCAACATCGAAGAGTCCATCGTCTGACGTAGACCATGAATCATCACTGCCAGGTTTCCAGGAAAGACTTCCGGGGAAAGATACACAACAGACACAAGTGAGTTCATTTCTTTACAAAGGCAGCAACAACAACAACAAAAGGAGTACAATTCAGCTATCTGCATATGAAATGAAGTTTCTTGATATGATTAAAATTTAGACGATGTTCTAGAAAAGCTATCAGTTTTCTATTGCTGCCTCCACCACTCCCAACTCGTGCAATATTTAATGAAGATACACTCTAAGTTTCCATAACAAAGAACGACAGAAACATGTTGGCAACACCTGAGAGTAACTTGTTTTCACCAAAAGTCCTGAAGGCTGAATTGAAAACGCAATTAATAGCTGACAATAGGAACCTGAACTGGGACAAAAGCAATGACCTAAATCAAGGTAGAACGATACACTGAGCCTTCTCCACGGTCTGTCCCTGGTTCAAAGATTAATCTGTGTGGGTCAAAAACGGCAGTCTTGCTTCTTTAACATAGAAAGCAGTTACTAAACTTACCCCATTCCTTGTTTTCACTCAAAAACACTACAGTGAGGTCCCTGAAATGCATGAAATGTTTGCAACTTACATGTACAAAAGTCAAAGAACAAATATGTACGTTGTTAGCCTCCCCACTCCCAGATCACTTGTCCGCAAAGCTTCCTGGCAATCTCCAACCTTGAAAACTTCAGCCTACGAAGGCATAGACTCCTGAAACAAGGTTGGGCTCAAATGACCCACAGTAGGAGTTCTCTATTTCCCTGTTCCTGGAAAACAAGCTAAATGGAGCCTCAGTCATCCACTCCCAACACAGGCATGTTACCACCTACCCAACTCCATTACTGGTTTCACAATCAGTCCTCCCTCTGCCCAACCCTCCATCTCCATGGGAAGGACATCAGCGCGTTGGGCAAAGAGGTAGAGGTGACGAGACACCTGCCGTGGGCCATAGATCTATGTAGTTCAGCAATCTCCAGTGCCTTTGGACTCAAGGGGACCCCCTCTGTAATTTCGGGTGCAGGTGGATGATACCACATTCCTACTTGCTATAAAGAGAATGTTTCCAGAGGCTCAAAGGTTTAATATGTTTTCATACAAACCTTAAATTTTGCTGGTTCCTCCAATTCAACAAACAAAACAGCAGCAACCTGTTCAGGCAGGACGCCCTTGAGCTCCTTATTTTAATCTGCTTTTTTAGACAACTACCAACATCCTGTGTCCTTCCTTCCTGTAATTTCTCTTTACCTTGTCATACCCTACCATTCTGATCTCTTTTCCCTCATCTGATCTCTATCTAATCTCTGCTCTAAGAGCCTTATTCCTATCCCAACCTGTGTTGTTCCTCTTGAAACGTGGATTCCCCTGCTAATTCCATTCTTAGCCTCTTCCATTGCATTCACTAGAGCTTTCCATAATTAAAACACTCACCCAAAGGATGATAAAGAAGGAAGTGTACTGGGCTTAGAAACCTATACTAATCTCATTTCATCACTCACTGTACTCAAAGAAGTCACTTCAATCTCTTACAGTTCAAACTCCTCATGTGATCAACCACTTGACCAAAACATTAATGGCAGCATGAAGTACTAGGGGGTGTTTTGAATAATTAATTGATAACATTCATTCAACACCTGGAATTCTATGTACTTTTGATTCTGTCAAGAAAAATGGAGAATACTTAGCTGGCAGAAGTGGAAAAAAATAACACAACAACAGCAACAAAACTACCCCGAGTAAAGCAGAGAAAAAGGTAAAAAATCAAGAAAAGTCATGGAAGAAGGAAGAAAGACTCTGGAAAAAGAGAAAAAACTTCCTAGAACAAGGTAAAGGTATTAGCCAGAAGGAAAACACAGTCTGAGGAGTCAGTAAGTAGAGAAATCAATTAGAAATATCCTCTCAATTTGTGCTGAATTAGCACAACAGTCTATACATAGATGATCTTCACTTACAGAACAACAATTCGTCCCAAGAAGGGTACATCGCATTATACCTGAAAACATTTATCTGATTAGGTCTTGCTTATGTACAACCTGTGGTTCTGTGGCCACAGCGAACTGACATCTGCCCTCAACACTGATGGTGAAAACAAGGTTCTCGTGACTGCTGCAATTGTCAAGTACATTAAGACAAAAGCTTGGGCTAACTGGGCTTGATAGGAAACTTCTAAATCAGCTAAGGCATCACTAAACGGGACTCTCTGAGGCCACCTGACGTGCACCTGAATCTTGAATCCAGACCTGTCCAGGCACTTCTCAGTACAGGCTGAGGGACAAGAGAACGGACTTGGGAAGCCAAGCAGGCTGAAGGTCACATCACGGGTCAGCCACTTGGTAACTATGGAACCAAGGGTCAATTAATCCACCTCCTGGAACCACACTCCTCTAATGAATAAAAACGGCCGAACAGCACAGCTACTTTGCAAATCGACTGTGCCGACGACCTGGGATAACCAATGTTAGGCACATAGTATAGGGTCTAGCCCAGAGCAGAACACTCATTAAAGCTTACTGGCTTCTCTCCGCAGCCTCTTAGTTAACATGCAATTTTAGAAATCCATAAAATCCTACCTGCTTGCAGGGTCGCATTGAGAACACTCATCCACTGTTAAAAGAAAAAAATTCAAATACATTGTAAATACACAATAGAAAAACACAGAACTTTGAAAGCGTCAGATTCAAGTGATATAAAAATATTTGTTTCGGAACACCCCTGAAGACTATAGTAGAGTGAATGTTACTGATACAACTGGTGGGCAATTAATACATGAAGAACTTTTACTTCCTCTGCTGTATATCTGTGAGTGTTTGTGTGTGTGTGTGTATTTATATTTATATATTTATATACATACACATATACACAGATATATATATATATACACACATATATATGTATATAAATATATACATATATACATATGTACCTATATATGTGTGCATGTATGCATATATACTCCCCAGGGTACGTGAAATACTAGTCTAAATGGAATCACCCTTTCTCCTTATTCCCTTTCTTATTTCCTTATGTTACTCTGATTGAGGAAGAATGCCAATGTCTTGCTAAAACTTATTCTATTTGGCTGTGAGTTGCGTAAACATAAAGCAGACTTTGCTACAAAATGACTATAGGAAATTCATAACTACGATCAACCTACACAGAGGTGGGCTAGGGTTGAACTCTTTCTGTTTTTTTATTTCCTTCTTTGCTTTCTCTGTTTTCTTGTAGTTGTTATTCACACAATTCATGGAGGGAAAAATTATGTAAGAGGAACACACCTACAACCTGCGCCTTTCGTTTGTCTATTACGGCCATCTGTCCAAACTCTGTGGGTGCTGACAGAGGTCTCATTGAGTGTGTGGCAAATGGCCTCTTATCACCAAATTTCGAATCCCCGGATATTTGACAAGTTCCATGATTGAAAGTCAAAGAAGTAGAATCCCAGCTGGAAATATCTGAAAATAAAATTTTCGTTTATGAGGAGGTAAAAATAACACAAAGTTGACCATATTGTAAAACTTCCTTCTTCAGAGAAGCAGTCCCACGTCCTCCTTTCTCCCAAACACTCTACTCCTTCAGAGCTCATTTTATTTTAGGTGTCCTATACTTGCCATTCACGTAAGTTAAGTTGAATTAACTATTGTCACTCAGCCATTTCTGTTATATAATGTGTTTCCAATTAAAGCTTTTCTTCTTATTACTTAACATGGTGCTGTGTGTGACATTTTTTGTCATTATCAAAAGTTATGTCTAACCGCTTATCTTAATTTTAAATATGTGTGACAAACATGGATTTAAAAAACTTTCATTGAATGGTACAATTCCAAATAAGAAACTACTTATTACAAGAAAATGGTCTTTTCTAAATGCTCCAATATCTTCAGAATTCATTTTTAAACCTTAGATAAACAGATATTCATATGACAAATTACAGTCCTGGGCGACCTTATTGTTTCCAAGGAAAAATGGGATCAAACTAGGTCTCCATGAGCTCCAAAGAGTACAGGGCACCATGAGACAGAAAACAAATACATAACAAAACATTTTCCTTTTGCTTTTTAAACACAATCTCAGCTTAAATCTATGAGACAAGTGAAAGAAAACCACAACAACTGTAGAAGTGAAGCTTTAAAGCCTCTTTTATCACTTCACATCCGGGAAGCCCGTAAATCATTTAAAACGGTGGTTTCCAATGTCATGCGAGAATCCGTGAAGTCCCAAGGTCTGTCAGTCGAGGGGCCCGAAAAGGTCAAAGCTATTTTCACAGAAAGACTGAATGTCATTTGCCATTTTCACTCTTATTCTCTTCTAAGTGTACAGTAGAGCTTTCCACAGCCGTGATATCACAGCTCTGATGGTGACATCATAGCTCTATGGTTACTGGGTCGTAGCTCCAATGTCTCACGGAATGCATGACTGTGTGTGCTCGTATTTTAAATTGTTCAGTTTTTATTTCTAATATTGTAACTATCTATGGAGACTACCGACTTAAAAATATTCTTTGGAATTCTCAATAATTTTTAATCGCATAAAAGCATCCCAAGGCACACAAGCTTCAGAATTCTTATTTTCAAAGATTGTGTCTACCAAATATTCATTACCATTAATTACTTCTCCCATTTTTAATAATCGAAGACACCATAGGCGCACGTACACACATAGCCAGTGTCTGCTCAGCAGAACATCTGGTTTTAAGACCATCAGTGTTACAACACTAAGAGGAAGTAAAGTTAAAAAGAATTGTCATGGTAGCAACTGGAGATTACTTGGGTAAATGTCAAAATTCAAATGACCATTTGAAAACGCTGGAAAAATATTCCAGTGTGATCATTGGTAACCC
The DNA here is from genome assembly GCF_964194185.1 of Rhinolophus hipposideros. Lineage (NCBI taxonomy): Eukaryota > Metazoa > Chordata > Mammalia > Chiroptera > Rhinolophidae > Rhinolophus > Rhinolophus hipposideros. The sequence continues at coordinate 807,171 of NW_027669269.1, read as the reverse complement.
GTATTAAGTACAGGGATTCCAAACTGGGACATTTAGGGTATCGAACAAACGGAGAACTATATTAGTGAAGTCTTTGTTTTAAAATCTCATTTTCTTATTCCTGTTAATACCTTTTCATCAAACACTGATACTAACAATGACATCACGTTATTTATGTCAAATCCTTCCATTAAATTTGTAACAAAAAAAAGGAATGAGGAAGAGAAGACTGCAAGCATGTCACATGTCCTTGCGTACTCCTTTCCAAAATTAAATTGGTATTACAAAGTCTACCTGGTCTGAAGGGTTGCACATCGTCCATTCCTATAGGTTTGTAAGGAACAGGATCTTCCACTTCAATGCTCGGCTGAAGGGGTTAGGAAACAACATGATTAGTAACTAATGGACACTTCATGCAATCTCTAGTTAACAATTCAGGATAACAATATTAATGTTATAATCTCCAAGAAAAGGACTTTTTGAAAAATATGTATTTAAGCAAATATTAGTTTGGTACAAATGATACTGCAGTTTGTGCAATTTTTTTTAAACCTTGTAAACCGCAATTACTCTTGCACCGAACTAATACCTTGAAAAGTGTATTTCCTATAACTTGAAATATTTCTAATGATACATTCTTTTTGTTTGTTTGTTTTTTTAGTGTTAAAACAAGATACTTGCTTGACATGGTAAGAAACCTTGGTGTATGTCCTGTTGAGTGTAAACAGAACATTTTAGAACCTACTTCATCTAGGTCAACAAGAGCTTGGAAAAACCAAACTCTTATTTGATAAAAATTTTGATAGGAAAAATGATTAAATAGAATGACAAAGTTGTAAGAAAAGCTTTTTGTTAAATTATATTTAAATAAACAATAGGAAAAACATTATATATAGTTATGCAACTTTTCAAAAAAGTTTAATAAATTCTAATCAGGAAAAGATAAGAACATTTATTTACTAACCATCTCAAATGTACCGGGCATCTGCCATGCACAGTTTATTTCTTTTCCACACAAACAACAAATATAAAAATGGTTTGATGCTGGTTAGCCCTCTTCCTGCTTCCTGACCATTCCAAGACACTAGAATAAAATGATGAACCCACACGATCCATTGCTGTCCCTGCCCAGCAGGTTTCGCTCCTAGACCTTCAAATGACTGGCTCCTTCTCATGCTTCACGTGGCAGCATCCCACACAGACATTTACTTCAGGTCAAAACACTGAGCTCGCACCAACAGAGCCTCAAGTACCGAAACACTACACATCAACACGGTATCTCCTATCACAGTCTCCTGAAGTTTAGCATCCCCCAGATTAGAAATCCACATGCCCCTTCTAACTTTTCCACTCTATTCTTGACACTACTGCCATTTGATTGTCCTTCAGGTTTACAAAAAGTGTCCCCACCATTTGGTAAGTCACTACCGCCCACTGTGATCATTGATTTTACATTTCTATAGCTCCCTTTACACTTCATAGAGTGTTTTCACATTTGTTACCACATTAGTTCATTTCACACCCTGAAAGGTAGGCATAAGTACCTTTATGATGAATGAGGTCACTGACATCCAACAGATTAAAAAGAAGTTTCCCCCAGATCCCACAGCTAGTAAGTGACCTATCCAGGGTTCTAGTGTGTTCTTATCTTCAAACACAGTGTCTACACCAGTAGGCTGCAGTTACCTATATCAGAAGATCACACTCCTCCTGTCTCTTTTCACAGCTGCCATCTCACATTGGCTCATCATTACTTTGTACTTCTATTACTACAAGCATGGTTGCCATCAAGATACTCAATGCATGCTATTTTAACTGAACAGGGCAGTTGTTGTGTATTAAAGCAGCACTCGGCTGATTGTTGTTAGTATAATCCTACATTACTATTAACAATGCTCTTCCTTCCCTGCAAAAGTTCCTTGCAGATCTATTGGAGAATACAAATACAATAATACTTGCATATAGCAGGCATTATCTTTTCAAGTTCCAAGGTATAAAAAACCCTAAATTCCAAATTCTTTCTTTCTGAATCTCATTAGGACATTTACACAACCATAAAAACCACAGAATCATGCATTTGGGCATACTTCAAGCTGGAATAATGCTTTAGCTTTTAGGTGAACTTAACTTCAGAACCCAACTGATTCCTTATGACTTGGAAGCCTTCTTGTTTTATACTATTCTACACCGACCGCCTTAAGTGAACCTTGCAAGTTAGCAGAATTGTACTACGCTGTCTCATTATATTAAGCACATATGTATTTTATTAATTATAGGCTAAACCATAAGAAAATAATTTAGGTGGGGAAATGCAGAGGTGAGAAAGTATAGTCAAAGCATACCTTTTACGTTTTAACATCACTGAATGGTGATATTTAAAATAATAATGATAAAAAATGACAGTACCTCAGAATCCCAACATGATTTCACAGCTCCTTTTCCGAATCTTAATGCTGATATTTTAACTATAAAATGTAGTCACAGAACATTAATATGAACATATATTACTACGAATTTTAAATACACATTCAAAAATATTTCCATAAAAGTAATAGCAGAAAAGAATTTCGGGGGGCCGAAGCATTTGCAAGAAGAAGCAGTTGTTAGTAGTGGGGATAGTTTTGCAAAAAAGATAGGAACAAATGCTTATAAGAAATGAAAATCACAGTTGGATCTACACGTGTTAGATTTGTATATAGCAGCACTTAAGCTAGAAAGAATTCATAGATAGTCACTAAATTATCACTTGTATTATTTTGGTATGCTCCATCAACACAAGTCAAGATATCAGTTTTTGTTTGCTCTTGTGGAGCACTTTCAATAATATCCACACCATTTTCTCTTTTTCCAGTTGCCGGCTTGGTTGCTTCTTTCTATTAAAAAAAAGAAAAGAAAAACCCAACTTCAGCAAACATCATATTCATTTACTCGTTCACTCGCTCACTCAGTCCTTCTGTCAGTAAGACAACAAACCGCTATCGTAGCCATCGAATCATAGGCATAGACCCAGGGGAAGCTGGAAATAGAAATGAAAGATTTTGTCCTATATTCTAGTAGGGGTCGATATATTACAATTCGTGAAAACAATCAGAAAGGAAAGTACCACTCTCCAGTTCTACACCTCAGATGAAGAAAGTAGAGTACGGGCACAAAAGAAACAACAATCAGTTGTACCAGATGCTGCAAAAATAGGGCTACATCTTGAAAGACATACGAGGTACTGAGGGAAACCATGAAGGGGAGTCCAGAAAGGGCAGCGGGCACAAAAGCCTGCGTATAAAATAACATATTGTAGGTGAGGGCAGAAGAAGAATGGGGTTAGCCTGGAACTCTGAGAATGGGATGGAGAGACAACTGCAGAATCAGAACCAAATCAAAGAAGGCGCATGTCATGCTAGCAGATGAATTCTACCCTCACGTCATGGGGAGTCACTCAGGAAGCAGAGGTGTTGCATCATCACAATTCTAGTTTACAACAGCCACTCGGGCTGCAATTTATGATATTGAGGACTTCCGTTTCTTTCTAGGATCCTATCCATCAGCCTGTCTTGCTTCACAACATAGCGCCTCGCAGGTGCCTACAAACTCACAAACGCAGCTATCCACAGCAGGTCACTTTGTAGCTTCCCCTAGGTGGCTCCCGGTTGGGCACAAGCAGCAGCTGACCTGGGCCTGCCCCACAGCCCCTCCCAAGAGGCCCCAAATCCAACACACCTTGGACCAGCTTCAAGTGACACCAGAACATCACCAAATTAGCTTCACAAATGACCATGCCAAGCCATGGACTGAGCAGACACCGGAGCCCTGCTACAGCCGATCTCACTCTGTGGGGTCAGCCCACACACAGGGGTTCATCTACTGTAGTCACAGCCAGTCGTCCTGAGGGTCAATTCCACACCCAGATGTGCCAACAGCAATAAGGCTCAAGTACAACAGGAGGGCACACACCACCCACACGAGCTTCTGGAGCACCCAGCTCAGGTAACCGGGGAGACTGTACCACTGGGCCCCACACGACACCTGGTATGTAAGGCAATACTGTCAAGACGAGGAGAATTAGCAATCTACAGAATACAGAGAAACAACAATAAAGATGCAGTGAAAAAAGAAGACAGAAAGAAACATTTCTCTAATGAAAGACCAGGAAAAAACTCTAGAGAAAGAACTAAACACAAGAACTAATGGACACAAGCTATCTACCAGACACAGATTTCAAAATACTACTTCTAAGGACGCTCAGTGAACTTTGGGGAAAAATAGATAAACATTGTAACACTTCAACCGAGACAGCAAACATAAAAAATGGACATGGAAATCATTAACAAAAGTCAAATATGAAAAATACAACATCTAAAATGAGTAATTAATAGATGGAATCAGCACCAGATTTGGTTGAGGCAGACGTTCAAATCAGTGATTTGGAAGACAAGGTAGCAGAAAACACACAATTAGAACAGAAGAAAAAGATATGAAAAATGATTATGAGTAAAAAAAAAGAGAGAGAGAGTACTTTAAGGGACTTCTGGGACAAGATGAAGTGTAACAGAACTCGTAGGGCTATCAAAAGGAGAAGAGAGAGACAGAAAGGAATTGAAAACCTATTTGAATAAATAATGACGGAAATCTTCCCTAACGTGTTGAAGGAAACACAAGTGTAGGAAACACAGAGAGTTCCAAACAAAATAAAGCCAAACAGGCCCACACCAAGACATACCAGAATTAAAACGCCAAAAGGTAAAGACACAGAGAGAATATTAAAACCAGCTAGAGAAAAGCAGTTAGTTATATACAAGGGAGCTCGCATAAGACTGTCAGGTGATCTCTCCAAAGTAAATCTGAAGGCCAGAGGAATGGGCAAGAAATATAGAAATGTGATGAAACGCAATAATTTACAACCAAGAGCACTGTATCCGGCAAGGCTCTCATTTAGAATCAAACGAGAGGTAAAGAGCTTGCCAGAGAAAAAGGAGGTGATGCAGTTCAGCCCCAGGAAACCACTATTACGAGAAATGTAAAACCACGACTAGAAAAAAAAGGAGGAGGAGAAGACGGAAAAAGAGCAGGAGGAAGAGCAGGAGGAGGAGAAGAAAAGTGAATAATAAAATGCCAATAACTATGTACCTACAAATAATTACTTTAAATGTAAATAGATTAAATGCTCCAGAAAAGACATAAGGTAGCTGAATGGTTAAGAATGCAAGACCCATATACACGACAATCAAACTACAAAATTTCTGCACAGCAAAGGAAACCAACAACAACATGAAGTCACGAGCGGGTGAATGGAGAAGATATTTGCCAATGATATATTTGAGGTTGACATCCAAAACATATAAGGAACTCATAAACCTTAACACCAAAAGACAAACAATGCGATTACAAAATGAGAAGAGTACCTGAATAGAGTTTTTTCCAAAGAGGTCACACAGATAGCCAAGAAACATACGAAAACATGCTCAGTGCCAGTAATCATCAGAGCAATGCAAATTAAAAACACAATGAGCTACCACCTCACAACAGTCAGAATGGCCATCATCCATGAATCAACAAGCAACAAGTGTTGTTGAGGATGTGAAGAAAAGAGTCCTTGTGTTCTGTTGGTGAGACTGCAAATCCGAGCAGACAATGGAAAACAATATGGAAGTTCCTCAAAAATTTAGAAATAGAAGTACCATGTGGCACAGCAGTCCCTCTTCTGGGTTTTCCTCCACAGAAACACAAAACACTAATTTGAAAAGCAATATGCATTTCTATGGTTGTTGCCGCATTATTTTCAATAGTCCAGATAAGAAAGTAACCAAAGGATCCATCATCTTGGATAAAGAAGAAGTGGGACATATATATAACAAAATACTACTTGTCTGTAATAAACAATAAGTACTTATCGTTTGTGACATGTGTGGGCCTAGAGGGTATTATTCTAAGTGATAAAAGTCAGATAGAGAAAGACAAATACCACCTGATTTCACGTATTGGTGATATGCAAAAAATAAAAAATAAATGAACATAGAAAAGAGAAACAAACTTATAGATGCAGAGAACTAACTGATCGTTGCCCGGTTCGAGGATTGTTGGGGGAATGCTTGAAATGGAAAAAGGAATAAGAAGTACAAAGTGGCAGTTATAAAATAGTCATGAAGATGTCAAGCACAGCACAGAGAATACAGTAAATAACATTGTAATAACTAAGTACGGTGTCAGGGATACCACACTAATCGGGGTACGAGTTTACACATTATATAAATGCCTACCCACTATGCTGTATACTTGAGGCTGACATCATGGAATGTCAACTATAACAGAAATGAAAAATTTTACATTTAAGAAGCGAAACTAAAAACCTTCTGAAATTTGACATTTTAGTATATGGTTTAAGAACCTCTGCTTCTAAAATTAGTTATTATTTTAAGCAAAACATGTACTCTTCAATTAGATGAAGACAGTTAAATATATTCATAATGTAATGATTGAGGACATAGTGGAATCCCTTTGTAATATGGGTTTTGAGATAGAGAACTTGAGTTCTAAATTTTCAAAGTTTCTATTATTTTAGTCTAAATGATGAACCCAGAATACCTGAAACTAATATAAAATAATATTGAATGTCAACTGAATATAACTTAAAAAAAGAAAAAAAAACATAGAGAAAACACTCACGCCTACCAACTATGTGATACCAAAATACAAAGTGTAATAAAATAAAAACTATATATTACATGCTACATAGTTTTAAAAACTGAAATGTACCAGGAAGATTTCATGACTATTACAATAAGTAAATGAATAAATTACAGATTTCACGTAGGCACGAGTATTATAAAAGACCCACTGATGTAATGTAAAAGTCACATTAAGATTCCTTACCCTTAACCAAACTGCATAGCTCCATCACTGTGGGAAACCTCCCAATAAAATTTAACTATCACTATGTATTTCCCAGCCCCTTCTTTTTTTCAGTCACCATGTTCAATACTTCCTAAAGTTAAGGGGGAAAAAGAAAGAGTGATGTCGTGAAAATGGCAGTGTGAGGTGTGCCTCTTGAAATCTTCCCTGGAATTTACAACAAGTTGAACAACTATCACTCCACAAAGGACTCCCTGCGCAGCAGACCGGCTAGACTAAGGGGCGTACTACTGCAATAGCCTACAGGTGGACAAATTGCTCGAGCGGTGGAGGAGAGAAGGGAGAAGTGCGGAGACGGGGCCATGCAGGCTCAGGACCCAGACCTAGCTTAGTGCTCCGAGCTCCCTGAGTCCCGGAACTAGTACAGCTACAGAAGAGGAAAGAACTCGTGCTACTAGGGCTCCGCTTATGGCCCACAGGGCTGAGAGGACAGCATATAACACAGCTGAACCCAACGTTAATGGCAGAGACCTCAGAGCAAAGACTGACGGAAGAAGGATGAAAACAGTGGTAAGCCCTCACTGCAGAGTAAAGAATGGAAGACTCAGACACTGAGACTAGCTGCCCCCTCCCAACCCTCCCAGAGCTCGACCCGCCCCCACCTGCCCAGTGCTAGAAGCAGAACAGTAGCAGTGTCAGATCAAAAGAACAGAATATTTGCAGTTCTGAGAACTGTGGTCTGCAGTCAAGAACTCACAGCCCAAGTACTTCCAGCAAAGAGGAGGGAGCTGTGGAAGCAGGACCCGCTGAGGTGGTTGTCACCACCATTGCTCTGGGCCATCTCTCACAACCCACCGGTGCCACCCCTGTCCCCACCTATCTGGGTGGACCCCTGCAGGAATAAACAGAACTGCTGAAATGCAGGGGCTCTGAATCTGGTGCAGGAAGAGCTTTGGAACTTCAGAAGTTCTCCGCATTTCCCCACGGAGGCAGGGCCTTGTGACCCCAGCAAACTGTTCACAGAGGAGACGCCCGCCTTCCAGGGAATCCCACCACTGTGTGAGAAGCCGGAATAGCGCACAGAAAACATAACACTACAGTGTGAGACAGAACAAACGGCTGCAGTCGCACAGAAAATAAAACATTATCCCAAAACCTACTGGAAAGCAAAAGAAAGACCTCTTTCTATCAACCTGTTGCACAACCCACTCCTATAGATGTCTAGGAAGAGAAATAATAAATCATCAATTGCCATGAATAGCCATGGCTACAACACAGCTCAGAAAGAAATTGAAAAGTCTCCAGAAAATAAACTTAAAGATATGGAAATATGTGACTTAAATGACAGATAATTCAAGATTACAGTTCTGAAAACACTCAATGAGATGCAAGAAAACACAGACAGGCAGTTTAATGAATTCAGAAACATAATCAAGAACAAAATGAGTATTTTACAAAAGAGACTGAAATTTTAAAAAAGAACCAAATAGAATTTCTGGAGATTAAGAAATCAAAAGAAATGACAAATGAAACAGCCAGTTTAGGTCGTAGAGTTGACCAGATGGAGGAAAGAATCGGTGACATCGAAGCTAGAAATCTGGAAATCACAGGGATGGAAGAAGAAAGAGACTTGAGACTTAAAAGAAATGAAAGAACTCTACAAGAACTTTCTGACTCCATCAGAAAGAGCAATATAAGAATAATGGGCATACCAGAAGGGGAAGAAAGAGAGAAGGGAACAGAGAATATATGCAAACAAGTAGTCGATAAGAACTTCCCAAACTTATGGAAAGAACTGGATCCTTAAATCCAACAAACAAATGGAACACCTAATTATCTCAACCCCAACAGGCCTTCTCCAAGGCACATTATATTGAAGCTGTCAAAAATCAATGACAAAGAAAGAATCCTCAAGGCAGCCAGGGAAAAGAAGATGGTAACCTACAAAGGAAAGCCCATTAGATTGTCATCAGATTTCTTTAGCAGAAACTCTACGAGGCAGGAGGGAGTGGAACCAAATATTCAAACTATTGAAAGAGAGAAATGATGAGCCAAGAATAATATATCCAGCAAAAACATCTTTTAGATATGAAGGAGAAATAAAGACCTTTCCAGACATACAGAAGCTGAGAGAATTTTCTAATACACGACCTACACTACAAGAAATGCTGAAGGAGGCTATTCGACCACCATCAACAGGGACAATTTGTGGCAACCAAAACATAAAAGTGGGGAGAGTAAAGGTCTGAACCGGAAAATGGGAATGGAGAAAGTAAGCATGCTGAAGAAAATGGAATACTCTAAATATCAAACTTTCTTTTACATAAACTTAATGGTAACCACTCAAAAAAAATCCAGAACTGAAATACATAATGTAATAAAAGAAGAAACAGAGGGAAAAATCATAGAATACCACCACATAGAAATAAGAGACAACAACGAAAAGGCAAAGAAACAATGGAGACACAGTCTTACCAGAAAAGAAAAGATAGAATGATAGGAAATCCTCACATATCAATAATCACCCCAAATGTAAATGGATTGAACTCACCAATAGAAAGGCACAGAGTAGCTGATTGGATCAAAAAACTAAACCCAACCATATGCTGCCTCCAAGAGGCACATCTCAGCTACAAGGACAAACATAGACTCAACGTGAAAGGATGGAAATTGACACTCCAAGCAAATGGTATCCAGAGAAAGTCAGGTGTAACCATACTGATTGATATCAGATGAAACAGACTTCAGGATAAAAAAGGTAACAAGAGACAAAGATGGACATTTCATAGTGATGAAGGGGACTATACAACAAGAAGACATAACAGTCATCAATATTTCTGCCCCCAATCAGGGAGCACCAAGATATACCAAGAAACTACTAACAGAACTAAAGGGAGAAATTGACCAAAACACAATTATACTAGGGGACTTAAATACATCATTGACAGCTATGGATAGATCATTCAAACAAAATAAATAAATAAATAGCAGCCCTAAATGACACATTAGATGAACTAGACATAATTGACATTTATAGAGCACTTCATCCTAAAACATCAGACTAAACATTCTTTTCGAGTGTACATGGAACATTCTCAAAGATAAATCATCTATTGGGACATAAAACTAGCCTCAGCAAATTTAAGAAGACTGAAATCATACCAAACATATTCTCTGATCACAAGGCTTTGAAATTGGATATCAACTGCAAAAAGAAAGCAGGAAAAACCACTAATACATAGAGATTAAACAACATACTTTTAAAGAACGACCTGGTCAAAGAAGAAATAAGAGGATAGATCAAAAGATACACAGAAGAGTGACATCATAGGAATGGCAGCAGCGAAGAGTGACATCATAGGAATGGCAGCAGCGAAGAGTGACATCATAGGAATGGCAGCACTCTTCTATGTATCTTTTGATCTATCCTCTTATTTCTTCTTTGACCAGGTCAATGGACTCTGCTCATCACACAGAAAAGGTAAGAGACTCGTTCGAGGATTACTTGAAGGTGGGCAAATTGGGCGAGCAGGGGAAGACAGAAGGGGGCGGAGTGGCGACCTCAGCCCGCATCTGCGGCTGTGGAGACACAGAGGATCCCAGGACAGAACAGAGACCACAAGAGCCAAGACATAGGCTCTTTCCCTGCATCCCACAGCTGATCTCTCCTGCCAAGAGAGCAGCATATCCAGCATTTGAGGCAGTCACCTCAGCTGAGACCTCCAGCTGGGCCCTAGGTCGGACAAAGGACATGATCAACACACCTGGGCCCCTCCGCCCACTCTCCCAATCCTACCCCTGCCTTTCCAGAGACTCACGCTGGCCCCTGAGCTGAAGAGCAGTGTCAGTTTACAGAGGAGTCAGAGCACTCAGGATCTGGGAGGACCCGGTTTGCAGCTCTGACTCAGGGAAGAGGCTGGGAAGAGGGTGACGCTACTGGGTTGGGAGAGAGAAGACTCCTCCATCTCCAGCTCTCACCTTTTCTGGCCTGCCTAGGGCAGGGCAATTACAACTGCGGAGGCACTCCCAGGGATCAGCAGTAGGCGGCAGACGCAGCTCTGGGCTTTCATCAACTCAGAAATCTCCTGCCCTCCACACACACATAGGGAAGAAGTACCCTAAGACTCAGGAGACCTGGGCACAGGGCTGGCTGCGTTACTCTCAGTGCGCATATGTGCAGGCAAGAGAGGAAAATGCACTGACTTTGTAAAAACTGACATCCAGAATTTATGGCACCACACATCTAAAACTGCCGTCCCAGGGTCACTCTGGGCACCAGGTGAGCGTCTCTGCCTGCCCAAGACGCAGAGGACTCTTTGGTACAGGAGAGGACAACCTGGAGATTACTTGGTAGGCTTAAGCAAAGACTGACGCTGCTTTTTTTGTTTTGTTTTGTTTGTGTATTTTTGATATTTTTGCCGGTGTTGAGTGTGGGTTATCAGTTGTTTTTACATGGGTGTATTTGTTTTTTCTTTGCTGTTGGTGTTGCTGTTGTGCTGGGTGATTTGCTTTGTTCTGAAATTGCTCTATACCAGGGCCCAGCTCAAGAGGCACAAGATTCAAAACACCCTGAGGCCGACTCCAGACCAAGTTAGAGTATTATCGGGTTTGACCTACAAGTGACACACCCAGAAGGAATTCTCTACAGGCACAAGAGCCCATAGGGGCCAAGCCTCATGTGAGCAGTCAACCCTCACTCAGCAGAACTACCACTGTGGGCAGAGCCAAGATTCACAACTAGGCAGCCTAGGAGTCAATCCCACCTACTGACCAGCCAAAAGCAATTAAAGATCAACTTTAACAGGACAATATACACAAAACGAGAGTCACCTTTGGTGCACACGCAGAGGAGAAGAAGGAAGTCATGCAAGTCAAATATAAAGGACGCATACTACGTAAGATAACCAATAAAAACAAAGACCCATAAGGGACCTACCTAATACATCAAAGCAAACACAGAGAGTCAGCCAGAATGGGGAAACAAAGAAACATGTCCCAAATAAAAGAACAGAAGAAACCTCCAGAATTGGAACCAAATGAAATACAGGTAACCAACCTGTCAGAGACAGAGTTCAGAACACTGATGATAAGAATACTGAAGGGGTTTAGTGACGACATAAAGAAGGATGGAGAAATCATAATGAACAACCAGTTAGAACTAAGGAATACAATAACTGAAATAAAGAACCCATTTGAAGGAATTACAGCAGGCTAGATGAAGCAGAGGATCGAATCAGCGACATGAAGACAAGTCAGCAGAGATCACCCACATGGAACAACAAAAAGAAAAAAGAGTAAAAAACAACGAAAATGGCTTAAGAGTCCTCTGGGATAACATCAAGCGCAACAACATGCGCATCACAGGAATACCAGAAGGTGAAGAAAGGAAGCAAGGGATCGAGAACATATTTGAAGTTATAATGTCTGAAAACTTCCCTAACCTGGTGAAGGAAACCGACGTATAACTCCAGGAAGTGCAGAGAGTTCCAACCAGGATAAACCCAAACAGGCCCACACCAAGACACATTACAGTTAACACGGTAAAGATTAAAGACAAAGACAGAATCCTAAAAGCAGCAAGAGAAAGATAGCAAGTTAAATACAAGGGAACTCCTGTAAGACTATCAAATGACTTTTCTACAGAAACATTGCAGGCCAGGAGGGAGGGGCAGGAGGTACTCAAAATGATGAAAAACAAGGGCCTACAACCTAGATTGCTTTATCCAGCAAGGCTATCATTTAAAATTGAAGGAGAGATAAAGAGCTTCCCAGAAAAGAATAAGCTAAAGGAATTTATTACCACTAAGGCAGCATCGCAGGAAATATTAAAAGGGCTTCTGTAAACAGAAGAAAGATGAAAACAATCTAACGACAAATTTAAAAATGGCAATAACTATGTACCTATCAATAATCACTTTAAATGCAAACGGATTATATGCTCCAATCAAGAGACATAGGGTGGCTGAGTGGATAAGAAAGCAAGACCCTTGTATATGCTGTATACAAGAGACTCACCTCAGATCAAAAGACACACACAGGCTGAAAGTGACGGCTTGGAGTAAGATATTTCATGCAAACAGAAATGAGAAAAAAGCTGGAGTTGCAATACTTATATCTGACAAAATAGACTTTAAACTGAAGAATATATTAAAAGACAAAGATGGGCACTATACATAATAAAGGAATTGGTCCGACAAGAGTACATAACCCTAGTAAACATCTATGCACCCAACATAGGAGCACCTAAATATATAAAACAGATATTTACTGACATAATGACAGAACTCAACAGTAATATTATCATAGTAGGGGACTTCAACACACCTCTGACAAGGGACAGGTATTCCAGACAGAAAATCAATATGGAAACAATGGCCTTAAATGACACATTGGACCATTTGTATTTAATCAACATTTTCAGAGAATTTCACCCCAAAGCTGCAGAATACACGTTCTTCTCAAGCGCACACGGGACATTTTCCAAGATACACCACGTGTTAGGCCAGAAAACAAGTCTTGATTAATGTAAGAAAATTGAAATCATACCAATTGTCTTCTCTGACCACAGCGCTATAAAATCAGAAATCAACTACAGGAAAAAAACTGGAAGACACACAAATTCATGGAGCCTGAATAACATGTTACTAAATAATGAATGGATCAACAATGAGATCAAGGAAGAAATCAAAACATGTCTCGAGACAAATGAAAATCAAAACATGACAAACCAAATCTATGGGATGCAGCGAAAACAGTCCTAGGAGGGAAATTCACAGCATTGCAGGCCTACCTAAAGAAACAAAAAAAAATCACTAATCAACAGTTTATTTTCACACTTAAGGGATGATCAGGACAAAGAACAGCAAAATAACTGCAAAGGGAGTACAAAGAGGGACATAATAAAGGTCAGAGCGGAAATAAATGAAATAGAAACCAGAAAAACAATAAAAAACATCAATGAATCCAAGAGTTGTTTTTTAGACAAAATAAACAAAGTCAACAAACCTTTAGCCAGACTTATCAAAAAGAGAGAGAGAGAGGACCCAAATTAATAAAATCAGAAATGAAAGAGGAGAAGTGACAACAGACACCACAGAAATACAAAAATATTTAAGAAATTACTATCAGCATCTATATGCCAACAAATTAGACAATCTGGAAGAAATGGAAAATTTTTTAGAAGCATACATCCTTCTAAGGCTAACTCAAGAAGAAACGGAAAACCTGAATAGACTGATTACCACCAGGGAAGTTGAATCAGTAATCAACAAGTTCCCAACAAACAAAAGTGCTGGACCAGATGGCTTTATAGGTGAATTTTACAAAACATTCAAAAAAGAATTATCACCTATTCTCCTCAAGCTATTCCAAAAAATTCAGAAGGAGGGAAGGCTCCCAAAACCTTTTTACGAGGCCACTATCACTCTGATCCCCAAATCAGACAAAGACACTACAAAAAACACACAAACAAACAAAAAACTATAGGCCTGTATCTCTAAAGAACATAGATGCAAAAACCCTCAACAAAATATTACTGAACACAATTATGCAATACATTAAAAAAATCATACACTATGATCAAGGGGGATTCATTCCTGGTATGCAAGGGTGGTTCAACATCCGCAAATCAATTAACGTGATACACCACATTAACAAAATAAAAAATAAAAATCATATGATCATATCAATTAGATGCAGAAAAAGGATTGGACAAAATCCAGCAGCCATTTATGATAAAAACTATTAAGAAAATGGGAATAGAGAGACCATATCTCAACATAATAGAGACCATATATGATAAACCCACAGCTAACATCACACTCAATGGGGAAAAGCTAAAATATTCCCCTTAAGATCAGGAGCAAGGCAAGGTTTCCCACTTTCTCCACTTCTATTCAACATAGTGCTGGAACTTCTAGCCACAGCAATCAGACGAGAAAAATAAATAAAAGGCATCCAAATTGGTAAGGAGGAAGTAAAATTGTTATTATATGCAGATGACATGATACTATATAGAGAGAACCCTAAAGACTCCACCAAAAAACCATTAGAACTGATAAATGTATTTAGTAAAGTAGCAGGATACAAAATTAATATTCAGAAATCAGTTGCATGTGTATATACCAATAATAAAATATCAGGAGAAATTAAGAAAAGAATCCCATTTACAATTGCTTCAAAGACTATAAAATACCTGGGAATAAATTTAATGAAAGAAGTAAAACATCTATACTCAGAAAATTATAAGACACTGAAGAAAGAAATTAAAGAGGATACAAATAGATGGAAGCACATAATATGCTCATGGATAAGAAGAATTAATAGAGTGAAAATGTCCATACTGCCTAAGGCAACATACGAATTCAACGCAATTTCTATCATATTACCAAGGATGGTTTTCACAGGAATAGAACGTATAATCCTGAAATTTATATGGAACCATAAAAGATCCTGGTTGGCCTCGGCAATCTTGAGAAATAGGAATAAAGTGGGAGGTATAACGATACCTGACATCAAATTATACTACAAGGCTACAGTAATCAAAACACCACGATACTGGTATAAAAACAGATACATTGATCAATGGAACACAATAGAGAGCCCAGCAATAAATCCATGCCTATATTGTCATTCAATCTATGACAATGGAAGCAAGAATTTATGGTGGGGTAAAGACAGTCTATTCAATAAATGGTGTTGGCGAAACCTGGACAGACACATGCAAAAGAATGAAGCTGGACCACTTCCTTACACGATATACAAGAATAAATTCAAAATGCATTAAAGACATAAGTGTAAGATCTGAAACCATAAAATTTCTAGAAGAAAATATAGGAAGAAACTTTACAGACATTACCTGGAGTAAGATTTTTACTGATACATCCTCTCAGCCAAGAGAAGTAAGAGAAAAAATAATCATGTGGGATCACATCAAACTAAAAAGTTTTTTCACAGCAAAGGAAACCATCAATAAAACAAAAAGGGATCCTACTGTATGGGAAAAGATATTTGCCAATGATATATCTGATAAGGGATTAATATCACAAATCTATAAAAAACTTACTCAACTCAACTCCAAAAAAACAAACAACCCAATTAAAAAATGGGCAGAGGACTTGAGGAGACATTTTTCTAAAAAGGACATACAGAAGGCAAGAAGACATATGAAGAAATGCTCAACCTCACTAACCATCAGAGAAATGCAAATAAAAACCACAATGAGATACCACCTCACCCCAGTCAAAATGGCTATCATCAATAAATCAACAAACAACAAATGTGGGCGGGGATGTGGAGAAAAGGGAACGCTAGTGCACTGTTGGTGGGATTGCAGATTAGTGCAGCCACTATGGAAAACAGTATGGAGGTATCTCAGGAATCTGAAGATAGAACTACCCTATGATCCAGTAATCCCACTCCTAGGCATCTACCCGGAGAAATCCAAAGCTCCAATTCAAAAATCTGTATGCACTCCTATGTTTATTGCAGCACTTTACACAATAGCCAAGATACAGAAACAACCGAAATGCCCATCGGTCGATGACTGGATTAAGAAGCTGTGGTACATTTATACAATGGAGTACTACGCAGCCATAAAGAAAAAAGAAATCTTATCATTTGCAACAACATGGATGGATCTAGAGAACATTATGTTAAGTGAAATAAGTCAGAAAGAGAAAGACAAGTACCTTATGATCTCACTTATATGCGGAATCTAAAGAAAAGAATATGTGTATGAACTAATCAGAAACAGTTTTGGGGACACAAAAAACCGAGAGTTGTTAGATGGGCAGGGGGGAGGGGGTTGGGGATGGGGGGAAGGGTGAAGGGATTGGGGGGCGGCTGGTGAACACAGAATGGCCTCAGGGTTTTTTGAGAATTACTTTGGGGAACTTATTCAATAGTGTTTGGGGATTTTGTTGGGTGTCCGATGGACATGTGTCCTGTTTGGGAGACCACCTCAGGGATGCTGTGGATGCCTGGTCATGGCATTGTACACCAGAGACTGGACATTAATGAATGCCAACTATAATTTTATGTGTATAATGTGATGGCTCGGTGTGAGGTCAGGGTGGTGGTGGATGGGGGGAGGGGGGTTCACGGTGTGAGAGATGTAAAAATAAAATAAAATAAAATAAAACTATAAAAAAATAAAAAAAAATAAAACAAAAAGGGATCCTACTGAATGGAGAAGATATTTCCCAATGATATATCTGATAAGGGGTTAATATCCCATATTTATAAAATATCTCAGTCAACTCAACTCCAAAATAACAAACAACCCAATTAAAAAATGTGCAGAGGACATGGAGAGTAATTTTTTTAAAAAGGACATACAGATGGGAAACAGACATATGAAAAAATGCTCAACTTCACTAATCATTAGAGAAATGCAAATAAAAACCGCAATGAGATACAACCTCACCCAAGTCAAAATGGCTTTCATCAACAAATCAACAAACAACAAGTGCTGGCCTGGATGTGGAGAAAAGGGAACGCTTATGCACTGTTGGTGGGATTGCAGATTGGTGCAGCCACTATGGAAAACAGTATGGAGGTATCTCAAAAATCTGAGAATGCAACTACCCTATGACCCAGCAATTCCACTCCTAGGTATCTATCAGGAGAAATCCAAAACTCTAATTCAAAAAAATATATACACCCCTATCTTTATTGCAGCACTATACACAATAGCCAAAACATGGAAACAACCGAAATGCCCATTGGTAAACGATTGGATTAAGAAACCGTTACAGTTATACAATGGAGTATTTCACAGCCACGAAGAAGAATGAAATCTTACCATGCAACAATATGGATGGACGTAGAGAACATTATATTAAGTGAAATAAGTCAGACAGAGAAAGACAAATACCATATGATCTCATATGAGGAATCTAAAGAAAATAATAAATGAATGAACTAATCAGAAACAGTCTCAAAGACACAGAGGAAAAACTGAGGGTTGCTAGATGAGGGGGTGGGGATAAGGGGGAAAGTGAGGGGATCAGAATGAACAGTTGGTAACCACAAGAGTGCCACGGGGATACGAGAGTCAATTTGGGGAATGTAATCAATAATTTCGTAAAGATTTTGTAGGGTATCCAATGGATACTTCTCTCATTAGGCAGACCACCTCAGGGATGATGTAGATGGCTGATCACTGCACTGTACACCTGAAGCTGAATAATGAATGTCAAGTACAATTTACATGTACATATAATACATATACATATTTTATATAAAATATATATATATACATACTATATATATATATCTTATATAAATATATATATTACATATATATTACATATAGTTACAAGAAGCGGAGTACAGCATTAGGAATAGAGACAGTGGAAATGTAATGGCTGTGTGAGATGTCAGAGAGGCAGTGGAGGGGGGAGGGGGTTATGACTGTGTGAGGGATATAAATGATACATGTCTAGCTATTACATTGTTTTGTGCACCGGAAACGAATAAAAGAATGTGAAAAACAGAAAAAAACAGTAAACTGGAAAGGGAACAATGAAAAGCTTCAAAAAAAATAAAAAAACAAAAACTATCTTACAGAAGAAAAAAAAGATACATAGAAACAAAGGAAAATGAAAATACATCCTACCAAAATTTTGGGGATGCAGCGAAAGCAGTTTTAAGAGGGAAATTTATATCATTACAGGCCTATCTCAAGAAATAAGAAAAATCCCAAATAGATAACCTCATCTTTACATCTTATGGAGCTAGAAAAAGAAGAACAAATGAAACTGAATGTCAGCAGCAGAAAGAAAACAATAAAAATCAGAGCAGAACTAAATGAAACAGAGAACAAAAAGAGAATAGAAAAAATTAATGTGACAAAGAGCTGGTTCTTTGAAAAGATTAATACAATTGACAAATCCTTGGTAGACTCAGTAAGATAAAAAAAGACTAATAAAATCAGAAATGAGAAGGGAAGTTATCACGGACGCCACCGAAACACAAAGCATCATCCAGGAATACTATGAGGGACTACATGCCACCAAATTCAATAACCTAGAAGAAATGGACAGGTCCTTGGAAACATATAGCCTTCCTAGGCTGAATCATAAAGAACTGGAAAATCTAAATAGATCGATCACCACTAAGGAAATTGAATCAGTCATCCAAAACCTTCCCAGAAGCAAAAGTCCAGGACCAGATGGCTTCACTAGTGAATTCCACCAAATCTACAAAGAGGATATAATACCTGTCCTACTCAAACTCTTCCAAAAAATTGAAGAAGAGACAATACTCCCTAAATCATTTTATGAGGCCAACATTACCGATACCAAAACCTGGTAAGGATAACACAAAAAAAGAAAACTACAGACTATTATCTCTGATGAATGCAGATGCAAAAATCCTAAGAAAAATGCTAACAAATCGAATGCAACAATATGCTAAAAAGATTATTCATCATGACCAAGCAGATTCATCCCAGGTGCACAAGGATGGCTCAACATTCAGAAATCCATCAATGTGATTCATCCCATAAACAAAATAAAGGACAAAAATCATATGATTATATCAATTGATGCAGAAAAAGCATTTGACAAGATACAACATCCATTTATGATTGGATCACTTAATAAAATAGGTATAGAAGTAAAATACTTGAACATAATAAAGGGCATATATGACAAACCCTCAGCTAATCTCATAATTCATGATGAAAAACTGAAGCCCTTTTCTCTACGTTCAGGAACACCGCAGGGCTGTCCCCTATCACCTCTGCTTTTAAGCATAGTGTTGGAAGTCCTTGCCAGAGCAATCAGGCAAGACAAATAAGTAAAAGGCATCCAAATTGGGAATGAAGAAATTAAATTGTCACTCTTTGCAGATGACATGATGCTATATATAGAAAACCCTAAAACTCCACCAAAAAGCCATTGAAAACAATCAACAAATACAGTAAAGTTGCCGGCTACAAAATCAATGTACAAAAGTCCATTGTATTCCTATATACTAACAATGAAATCTCAGAAAAAGAAAGCAAAAGAACAATTCCTTTTGCAATTGCAAGAAAAAGTATAAAACACCTAGGATTAAACTTAACCAAGGATGTGAAGGATTTATACGCTGAAAACTATAAGACATTTTTAAAAGAAATTGAAGAAGACACAAAGAAATGGATAGACATTCCATGCTCATGGATTGGAACAAGCTACATAGTTAAAATGCCCGTATTACCAAAACAATATACAGATTTAATGCAATCTCCATCAAAATCCCAATAGCACATTTTAAAAAATAGAACAAAAAAATCATCAGATTTGTATCGAACCACAAAAGACATCAACAGCCAAAGGAATCCTAAGCAAAAAAAACAATGCTGGAGGTATCAAACTCCCTGACTTTAGCTTGTACTAAAGGGCAATAATAATCAAAACAACATGGTATGGGCAGAAAAACAGACACATAGACCAATGGAATAGAATTGAGATCCCAGAAATAAACCCACATAAATATGGACAGACAATTTTTGACAAAGAAGCAAAAAGCATACAATGGAGAAAAGACAGCTCCTTCGATAAATGGTGCTGGTAGAATTGGAAAACCACATGCAAAAGAATGAAACAGGGCTGAAATCTGTCACCGTGTACCAAAATTAATTCAAAATGGATCAAAGACTTAAGCATAAAACCTGAAATAATAAACTGCATAGAAGAAAACATAGTTACTAAACTTATGGACCTTGGGTTCAAAGAGCATTTTATGAATTTTATGACTCCAAAGGCAATGGAAGTAAATGCTAAAATAAATGAATGGGACTATACGAAACTTAAAAGCTTCTGCACAGCAAAAGAAACCATCGATAAAATAAAGAGACAACCAACTGAATGGGTGAAAAAGTTTGCAAACAGTGCCTCCGATAAGGGGCTAATATCCAAAATATACAAGGAACTCATGCAACTCAACACACAAAAAAACAAACAACCCAATTGAAAAATGGGCAGAGGACCTGAAGAGACATTTCTCCAAAGAGGACTTACAAATGGCAAATAGACATATGAAAAAATGCTCCACATCACTAATCATCAGAGAAATGCAAATAAAAACCACAATGAGCTATCACCTCACCCCATTCAGAATGGCTATCATCAACAAGACAAATAGTAACAAGTGTTGGAGAGGCTGTGGAGAAAAAGGAACCCTCATACACTGTTGGGGGGAATGCTGGCTGGTGCAGCCGCTATGGAAGGCAGTGTGGAGGTTCCTCAAGAAATTACAAATAGAATTACCACATGACCCAGCAATCTCTCTCCTGGGTATCTACTCAAATAATCTGAAAACTTTGAATCATAAAGACAAGTGTGCTCCAATGTTCATTGCAGCTTTACTTACGGTGGGTAAGACAACGGAAACAACCAAAACGTCCTTCGATAGATGAATGGATAAAGAAGTTGTGGTACATATAAATAATGGAATAGTATTCGGTGGTAAGTAAAGATGAAATAGGACTATTGCTAAATGGGGTCTAATGGGGTGATGGAAAGAGAACTGGCTGGCTGGTGACCACACAATGTGAGATATAGATAATATATTACAGAATTGTACACCTGAAATCCATGTCACTTTATTAACAATTGCACCCCAATAAACTTTAATTTAAAGGAAAAAAACCCTCAAGTGGTGATATATTATAAAATGGTTCACAGTGACACATTTTCCATTACAAACATAAAACAATGGTAGGGGGAACACTATTAAATTTTACAAGTGCTACACAAAACTAAATTCAGAGTAAAAAAGTTAATTTCACACAGGAGCCTTTTACCTTGGTACCAACATCCAAGAGTCCATCGTCTGATATAGCCCGTGAATCATTCCTGCCAGGTTTCCAGGAAAGACTTTAGGGTAAAAATACACAACAAAAACAGTGAGTGCATTCCTTTACAAAAACAACAAACACAAAGGGAGCAAAATTCAGCTATCTGCATAGGAAATGAAGTTTCTTGATATGATTAAAATTTAGACGATGTTCTAGAAAAGCTATCAGTTATCTATTGCTGCCTCCACCACTCCCAACTCGTGCAATATTTAATGAAGATACACTCTAAGTTTCCATAACAAAGAATGACAGCAAACATGTTGGCAACACCTGAGAGTACCTTGTTTTCACCAAAAGTCCTGAAGGCTGAATTGAAAACGCAATTAATAGCTGACAATAGGAACCTGAACTGGGACAAAAGCAATGACCTAAATCAAGGTAGAACGATACACTAACCCTTCTCCATGGTCTGTCCCTGGTTCAAAGATTAATCTGTGTGGGTCAAAAACGGCAGTCTTGCTTCTTTAACATAGAAAGCAGTTACTAAACTTACCCCATTCCTTGTTTTCACTCAGAAACACTACAGTGAGGTCCCTGAAATGCATGAAATGTTTGCAGCTTACATGTACAAAAGTCAAAGAACAAATATGTACGTTGTTAGCCTCCCCACTCCCAGATCACTTGTCCGCACAGCTTCCTGGCAATCTCCAAACTTGAAAACTTCAGCCTACGAAGGCATAGACTCCTGAAACAAGGTTGGGCTCAAATGACCCACAGTAGGAGTTCTCTATTTCCCTGTTCCTGGAAAACAAGCTAAATGGAGCCTCAGTCATCCACTCCCAACACAGGCATGTTACCACCTACCCAACTCCATTACTGTTTTCACAATCAGTCCTCCCTCTGCCCAACCCTCCATCTCCATGGGAAGGACATCAGCGAGTTGGGCAAAGAGGTGGAGGTGACGAGACACCTGCCGTGGGCCATAGATCTATGTAGTTCAGCAATCTCCAGTGCCTTTGGACTCAAGGGGACCCCCTCTGTAATTCCGGGTGCAGGTGGAAGATACCACATTCCTACTTGCTATAAAGAGAGTGTTTCCAAAGGCTCAAAGGTTTAATATGTTTTCACACAAACCTTAAATTTTGCTGGTTCCTCCAATTTAACAAGCAAAACAGCAGCAACCTGTTCAGGCAGGACGCCCTTGAGACCCTTATTTTAATCTGCTTTTTTAGACAACTACCAACATCCTGTGTCCTTCCTTCCTGTAATTTCTCTTTACCTTGTCATACCCTACCATTCTGATCTCTTTTCCCTCATCTGATGTCTAATCTCTGCTCTAAGAGCCTTATTCCTATCCCAACCTGTGTTGTTCCTCTTGAAACGTGGATTCCCCTGCTAATTCCATTCTTAGCCTCTTCCATTGCATTCACTAGAGCTTTCCATAATTAAAACACTCACCCAAAGGATGATAAAGAAGGAAGTGTACTGGGCTTAGAAACCTATACTAATCTCATTTCATCACTCACTGTAGTCAAATAAGTCACTTCAATCTCTTGGAGTTCAAACTCCTCATGTGATCAACCACTTGACCAAAACATTAATGGCAGCATGAAGTACTAGGGGTGTTTGCAATAATTAATTGATAACATTCCTTCAACACCTGGAATTCTATGTATTTTTGGTTCTGTCTAGAAAAATGGAGAATACTTAGCTGGCAGAAGTGGAAAAAAATAACAGCAACAAAAAAACCCCAAGAAAAGCAGAGAAAAAGGTAAAAAATCAAGAAAAGTCATGGAAGAAGGAAGAAAGACTAGAAAAAAAGAAAAAACTTCCTAGAATGAGGGAAGCGTACTAGCTTAAATGGAAACACAGTAATGGGAGTCAGTAAGTAGAAAAATCAATGAAAAATATCCTCTCAATTTGTGCTGAATTAACACAACAGTGTATACATAGATGATCTTCACTTACAGAACAACGATTCGTCCCAAGAAGGGTACATCGCATTATACCTGAAAACATTTATCTGATTAGGTCTTGCTTATGTACAACCTGTGGTTCTGTGGCCACAGCGAACTGACATCTGCCCTCAACACTGATGGTGAAAACAAGGTTCTCGTGACTGCTGCAATTGTCAAGTACATTAAGACAGAGCTTGGGCTAACTAGGCTTGATAGGAAACTTCTAAATCACCACTAAGGCATCACTAAACGGGACTCTCTGAGGCCACCTGACTTGTACCTGAATCTTGAATCCAGTCCTGTCCAGGCACTTCTCAGTATAGGCTGAGGGACAAGAGAACGGACTTGGGAAACCAAGCAGGCTGAAGGTCACATCACATGTCAGCCACTTGGTAACTATGGAATCAGGGTTAAATTAATCCACCTCCTGGAACCATACTCCTCTAATGAATAAAAACGGCCGAACAGCACAGCTACTTTGCAAATCTACTGTGCCGACGACCTGGGATAACCAATGTTAGGCACATAGTATAGGGTCTAGCCCAGAGCAGAACACTCATTAAAGCTTACTGGCTTCTCTCCGCAGTCTCTTAGTTAACATGCAATTTTAGAAATCCATAAAATCCTACCTGCTTGCATGGTCGCATTGAGAACACTCATCCACTGTTAAAAGAAAAAAATTCAAATACATTGTAAATACACAATAGAAAAACACAGAACTTTGAAAGCATCAGACTGAAGTGATGAAAAAATATTTCTTTGGGAACATCCCTGAAGACTATAGTAGAGTGAATGTTACTGATACAACTGGTGGGCAATTAATACATGAAGAACTTTTACTTCCTCTCCTATATATATATGTGTGTATATATATTTATATTTATATATTCATACATATATACGTACACATATGTATGTACATGCATGTACTTATGCATGTTTGTATGTATTATACATTTATATCTAATGAGAGAAAAATAAACGGGATGTGCAATCATTTGATAGCTACAAGTCAAGTGCTACTTACAATGATTGTAATCCTTACCAAACCCATCGGAGTGAACGAAAATGGTATCAGTAGTAAAATCAGTATCATAAACTAACACGGTCCAATTTAAATAGCATGATTTTTCTGCACTTCTGTCATGAAGAGCAGTTAGAAGAGAGTCCACTTGTTTTGCTCTGACACAGTACCGCTGTGCCGCTCTTCAGTCAAGGGTGTTCAGTTTAGGATGAAACACCCTGTCATTAGCAGCTTAGTCAAAGGCAGTCTACTTTGCAGCACGGCAAAACACAGGAAACAGACTCTTTCTGGCCCTCTCTCCAGTGCAGGGTAAGTATGAAAGACTTTGCGATTCCAGTTTTATCAAGTCTAACCCCTGAGACTGTTTCCCTCCATTGCTGGAGAATCTATCCGGCTCACCGCATAGAGCAGGAAGGTCCAAAGAGTTATTGCTGTACAGCAGCGTGTGATGCCATTTTTCTCATCCCTCCCCATAGTGGCAAATGTGTATAGAAATCATGGTTTTTTACCTTGTAAGTCATATGTCATCAAATCCTAAGCCGATGTATAACAGCAAACAAACAAACACCCCCCCCCCAAAAGACAAAGAGGTTATCTTGAATAACTACCTTCAATGACCCTGGAGTTTTAAGTTTTTAAACAGTCAAAAAGATGGCCACTGTATGATTCCAACTATATGATATTCAGAAAAAAACAAAACTATGAAGCAGTAGAAAGACGTGTGGCTTCCGGAGGTTAGGGAGAAGGGAGGGCTGAGGAAACGCCACAGAGGGTATCTAGTAGTGGATCTAGTCTGGGTGAGACTGGAAGGGGGGAGACCTGTCATTATACGTTTGTCAAACCCCACAGATTGTACAACAGCAAGAGTGAACTCTAACGTAAAGTGTGGGCTGTGAGTGGTCATGCTGAGTCAGTGCAGTTCATGGGTCGTCGTGAATGTACCACCCGGGTGCAGGTGTCAACAGCGAGGGAGGCTCTGTGTGGACGGGGACATGGGTTTTGAGGGAACTTTCTCTACTCTCCACTCAATTTTGCCCTGAACCTAAACCTGCTCTAAAAACGAAGGCTTACTAATTAAAAAAAAAAAAAAGTTTTCCACTGAACCTGCTATTACCAGATATGAACACATTAATGCTATTTTCAAAATACAGTCACCTTGAAAATGAATATAAAGATCCAGTATCAGAATATGATTATTCACCCAACCGAATGAAGCATATGAAAAGCCATAAACAAAGCAAGTGATTTTTGGAATACTTACACAAGAAAATCACTGATAAACGTGACTGAACATCTCGCTTTAGCATGCTGAATAGGGATGCCAAGTGAATCAAAATGGAATCGTCCCTGTACTTACAGGACAACTTTGATTCTCATTGTAAATCAAAAATCATTGTGCTGATTTTATTCAAAAGCTATATTGAAACATTAATCACACAAAAAGATTGTAATTGCCATGGTTATTGCCATAGTAATGTATGTACAATACCTTTGAAATACTCACGAAAAGGAAAAAAGTAACCAGCACTGCAATTTTTAATGGATGATACAACCAAAACCAGTACCAAGGCACGTCACCATATTACTTGCTATTAAAATAAAATTTTAAGCTACACCAAAAATTAAGTCATGCCTATAACTGCTGTGCAGAAAAGATTTCATACAGCAGGCCTGACTGCTATCCTTTGAAAGTCCTGCTTGAATGGCTGGCCCTTGGCTGGTATCTGGAAACCTGCATATGGGGAGGGTTCCCACCATTCCCTAACTACGTGTGGCTCACTGTGCCTGAACTGCTTGTACAAACAACGTGGTTCATGCTGGACACTCGCTTTCCTTCTGGGAATCAGGAATGTTAGCACCTGCTAGGGGGACGCTGCCTATGTGACTGGCGTGCCATGAAAGCACTCCATGAAGGCACTGAGTCTAATGAGACTCCGGTACCACTAGACAGCATTTCACATGTGGTGCCAGAATTTAACAGTGGGGAATTAAGCACATCCTGCTAACTCCGCAGGACATGCGTCTTAGAAACTTGCGCCTGGTTCCCTCCTGTCAGACACTGTCACATACACCTTTTCTATTTGCTGATTTTGCTCTCACTGTAATAAATCACAGGCATTAGTACAGCTATAGGCTGAGTCTTGTAAAGTGCTCTAGTGAATAACCAAACCTAGGGGTGGTGTTAAGAATCTCTAATAAATGGCATTATATGAAATTTTCATTCTTTGGGTTGATGCTTTCTACATGATTAAGGTCAGAAGGTGATTTTGCAGATTACCTATCATTAAATTTGTTTTTTTTTTATTCTTCTTTTGCAGATTCCTGTAGAGCTAGATATATTTGAATAAAGGCATAAAGAGGATAAATGAAATGATGTCAGAAAATACTGTAAAACAAGCAACCATCCTATTTTAATCAGAATAAAAAATAAAACATCCTAATGACAACATGTTCTATCAGTTCCTATATAGCAAATGAAGAGATCACACTGTCAATTTTCTACAACTAGGTAGGGTTTATGTCCTTTTTATAAGAGTTATGAATCAATCAAGTAACTGGGATAATTACAGAAAAACATATAACTATCACTTGTAGTATAATAATGTACACTGATTATAGAGTTCCTTTGCTTTCTAAACTTCTTTATTGCTTATAAAACTAAAAACATAGCTCTAGTATGAAAAAGCAGTGGTTAACAGAATATGTGAAAAGGAAACAAAAAATTATATCCATGTAGGATGAGTTACCCATGGATATACCAAGAAACTCAACATTCAGAGGAAAAAAACGTGTCTTCCCTATTGACCTGCTGTTCTTCTCTCTCCATCTGATAATGTCCTAGTCACTCTTCTCATGTCCCATTGAAATGCTAGTGCACATTCTGGAAACCTAGGAATCATCTTAGTTTTCTCACTCCCCACTAACTTTTTACATTCAATCATCACTAAATTGTATTAACCATAACACTCTCCAGGCTCTGGTTTATTTTTCCACAGCCACTGTCCTAGTCAAACAGGGGCTCTTAGCAGATGGCTTTCACAGGGGGAAGAAATGAAACACCACCGACTCTTATTGTTGCTTCCTAAATGAATAGGATTTATTTTCAGCAAAACAAATGAGAAAGACATTAGCCAGCAAAGACCAACATGTTAAATTGAATAAATTAACCTTCCTGACTTTTTTTTCTTTCAAAATGGATGGGTGAAAAATATCACAATGGACTGATACTAGTCCAAGGAAGTAAAAGCTTCCTTTGTCTGCCACTTATTTTCATGTGCTTTTCTTCAATCTATCCTCTATGTGAGGGGCCAACAAACTCCAACCTGCCATCAATTTTTGTAAATAAAGCTTTACTGTAGCACAGTCTTGCCTATTCAGTTGGCCCATGACTGCTTTCACACCATGATGGCAGATTTGAGTAGGTATGACAGAGACCACATGGCCTAAAATCAGGCCCTTTACAGATAAGCTTGCTGGTCCCTGCTTATACCACAACCAGAGTGTCCGAATGCCGTCTCATCTTGTTCCTAGTCTGCTCAAAACTCTCCCATGATCCCTGCAGTAACCATTGCTGAGTCCCTGCCCACTTGCCATTTCTTCATCTTCATTCTCACTGGAGAACCACAATGCTGTGTGGATATTTACTGTCCCAATACACAAAGAACATGGCCTCTCTCCAGCTCCACAAAGAAAAATGATTATACTAAGCTAATCACAGTGACTGCTTTACCCCTAACTGCTGTGGGAACCAGCATGTGCTGTACCCTAGCCTGGAAATGTTAAGGGATATACTGGCAGCCTCTCAGTCTTCTTCCTATTTAAAAGAATCACATAGCTGAACATCACCGTTTATCAGGGAAACAGATATCAAAACCACAGAGCAATACCACCTCATTACTGTCAGATGGCTACCATCAAAATGGCACCATATAACAAATGTCGGCAAGGAAGTGGAGGAAAGGAAAAACAGAGCCTGCACTGTTTTTGGATTTGTAAATTGTTATATTCACTGGGGGAAACAGTATGGAGATTCCTCAAAATATCAGAAATAGAACTGCCATGAGATCTTGCAATTCTACTTCTGGGTATTTGTCCAACGAAAACCAAAACAGTAATTTGAAAAGACATCTGCACCTCTATGTTCAGTGCAGCAGTATATATAATAGCCAGGATATGGAAGCAACATAGGCGTCCTTCGATAGATGAATGCATAAAGAGGATTTGATATGTGTGTGAGGTGTGTGTGTGTGTGTGTGTGTGTGTGTGTGTGTGTGTGTATACAGTAATACTATAACTGATATTGGAATAATTAACTCATCCTTAATATAACTGATATAATAATAACTCATCCATAAAAGATGAAATCTTGCCCTTTGTAACAATGTGGAAGTTCCTAGAGGTATTATGTTAAGTGAAAGAAGACAGAAAAAGACAAATACCTTATGATGTCATTTATATGTGGAACCTAGAAAAGCAAAACAAACAAAACAGAAACAGACCCATAGCTACAAAAAAGCAACCTGATTGTTCCCAGATGAAAGGGAGTTGAAGAGATGAACGAAAAAGAAAGTGAATGAGAAGTACAAACTTCCAGTGATGAAATATCTAAGCCACAGGGATGTAGTTAACAGCACAGGGAAAATATCAATAATATTACAGTCACTTTGAAGGGTGATAGATGCTTACTAGACATATTGTGGTGATAACCTCGCAAGGTATATCAATGTCAAATCACTATGTTGTACACCTGAACTGATATAATGTGGTATGCCAACTATATAACACAGAAATGCAGTCCTTCAGCCTTTGGATATTGTCCTGTGAGAATATGATGCTTGGAGCCGTTGCTAATTAACCAGCCAGCAAATGAGACTTAAACAAAACACTGACAACCTCACAACTGAAACAGGGACAACAACAGGCAACTCATGGCATCACAGAACCATCAAAACCATCCTTGTGCCTCCTGTTGTAACCACTGTTAATTAGGTCACCTATTACCTGCAGCTAAACTATTCTAACTGATATATTTCCCAAGGCCTACAGGATAAGAGCAACTCCCTTCTCTAGAACTAAAGACTTTCCTAAGCTCGCCTTACCTAGGTGTTCACCACCTTCTCAACCATTCCCACAGCACGCTTTTTATACCATCAAAACTGAACTGCTTGTAAATCCTGCGAAGTTCACTGTGTATCTTAGCCTATGTCTGCAGTTCCTTCTGCCAAACCTGTAATCTTGATTATTGTTTCCCCTGCCCAACACGGTCCTGCCTCTTTATCTGGCCAACTCACACTCACACTGCATACTTCCCTTAAATCCTACCCAGGTTTTTACAACCGAAATCATCATCATGGACATAA
Source organism: Rhinolophus hipposideros (assembly GCF_964194185.1). Taxonomy (NCBI): domain Eukaryota; kingdom Metazoa; phylum Chordata; class Mammalia; order Chiroptera; family Rhinolophidae; genus Rhinolophus; species Rhinolophus hipposideros. The sequence goes on along the minus strand of NW_027669269.1, from coordinate 777,219 downwards.
AGTGTCTGGCCCACGAGATCTGACAATTAGGTTCACGAAGTCATCCTAGAAAAAGTGCTGCATACCTCATTGCTGAATATCAGTATGGTCACATTCTAAGTACTCCCCTTGGGAAGCTGTGCACCGATGCCAGTGCCTAGTCCACCCTTCAAAGCAATTTTGGAACTGTTTTTCTGGAATGGCCATCAGAGCTGTTGTTGTATTACTCTTGATGTCCCGAATGTCATCAAAATGTCTTTCTTTCAGTATTTCCTTAATCTTCGGGTAAAGAAAGAAGTCATTGGGGACCAGATCAGGTGAGTAGGGTGAGTATATCAATACAGTTATTTGTTTACTGGCTAAACACTCCCTCACAGACAGCGCCGTGTGAGCTGGTGCATTGTCGTGATGCAACAGCCATGAATAGTGGGCCAAAGGTTGAGGTTGTTTTCTTCTAACATTTTCATGCAGTCTTTTCAGAACTTCCAAAAACTAAACATGCTTAACTGTTTGTCCAGTTGGTAGAAATTTATAATGAATAATCTCTCTGATATCAAAACAGGTTAGCAAAATTGTTTTGATTCTTGATTTGGACTGGAAGAACTTTTTTGGTCATGGAGAATTGGCTGACTTCCATTGTGCACTTTGATGCTTTATTTTAGAATCGTATTGGTATACCCAGGTTTCATCACCAGTGAAAACACGGCTCAAAACATTGTCTTGCCTCTCCAAAAGGTCTTGGCAACCTTTGACTCTCCTTTGCTTTTGTTCATCGGTGAGCCCCTTTGGATCTATTTTTGCACACACCTTTCTCATGCCAAGATTTTCAGTTAAAATTTTCCTAACTGTTTCTGTATCGATGTTTACTTGGTCTGCTACGCTTCTCACAGTCAGCCAATGATTTTGACTCACAATTCAATGAATTTTTGCAATGTTTTCCTCAGTTCTGGTCAATTCTGGCCACCATGACGTTTCTTCATCAGTGACACAATCTTTCCCCTCAGAAAAATGTTTAATCCATTTGTTCATGGCCGTTTTCTTCATGACATTATCCCCATGAACCTGGACTAACATGTTCCTGATTTCACTTCCACTCTTGCCAAGTTTAACAAGAAATTTAATGTTTGATCATAGCTCTGATTCAAGCTCAGACAGCCTCGCAATGGCACACAAAAACATGCAACAACAACGAGCAAGACACTGCCACTCAGCAAGACACAGCCACACATCAACACAAACACAACTCTGAGACACTGATATACCAAGGTTATGAAACCTTACCGAGCTGTTTGTACAGTGCTGCCAATGTAAGCGCACGGTGGCAAGTTCTCAAACTTAATTGTCAGATCTGATACTACACACCGAATAACAAACAATAATGATAATTATAAGCTCTCAGTGGGCTCTGGCACCTAGTAAGCACTGTGTAAAGTATAATAAATAATAAAAATGACAATAATAAGAACACGCTCTTGGAGGTAGGGACTGTGGTTTTAAAATGCTTGTCTTCTACAACATCAAAATAACACTTAGTGCCTAAAAGACTCCTGATGGTTACACAGCAAATGGCTGCAGAGGCAAATAAATAAATAAATGAAAAGATCGCCCTTGAAAATTCTGTTTTAAGAAACCATAGAAATAAACCAGGGACAGCTCTAAAGTCTTAGGGGCACATTAAAGATCAAATTCCGTTTCATCTCTGTGTTTCCTATAACTTGCAAAACCACCGACACAAGTGCTTTGATAGAGGTCTACTAAGTTAAAGGGGTCCTCGGGCATTTCAGATTGCACAATGTGCCACATTCAGTGAGCAGAATAGCGTTTTTGTCATTGTGAAACTTTTCTGTACTTTTATTATAATCTTTTGAGTCCTAAGTTAGGCTATGGGAACATTTATTATGATTATCTTTTGACTAATGGCTACAGAGCATATTATTCTAGAGAAATTACACTGTCATGACAACTATCCAACTAACAGAAGAAAACATCTTCTAATGAGGTCAACATGTCTCACTCTGTTTTGACTTATGAGGAAAAAAGGTGATAATAGTGAGACCTTGTTGGCATATCCACATGGAAAATAACCCATGCTTCTCAACAAGGCACAGCTTTACTGACTTGTATCAGTAGATACGTTTTAAAAACAGTCTCACTGCGATTCCTTCACACTGGCTAAGTTTTGCAGCTCTTATTGTTTGCCATTTGTTTGTGGGACTAGGAAGGTATTGTTGAGTTCCTAGTTTTAGTTACATTATGGTGAGACAAACCACAATGTAATAACAAGAATTCAATCACTACATGTAATCCATTTGCTGTAAAATTTAAACAAATATTTATTTTTACAAGTCCAACTTATTGTCCAACTTATAAGGTGATTATAGAAGCAACATACAACATACTAATTTAAAAATCATTTTTCTTATTTACACAAATATCATATGGGATTGTAGGGGTCATGACTAGATAAATGAGTTTCTTTTCTCTCAGATTTTAAATTACCTACAATTAACTTTTATAATAATTCTGAATACTAGACTATGAAGAAAGACATTAACTAACAAAGAAAAAATATACATGCAATATACACATTTTTTTAACAGCTCTTTCAATAGCAAAACTTTCTTAGTCTTACTGTATGTCTGGTAGGACCACAAAGAATACTTCACCATTAAGAGTCTTACCTCGACTGTTACTGTCAGAAGACGTTTTACATCTCCTTTCCTTTTTATAATCAGAAATTAGTTGGGCGTTGCTATGTATAAAAGAGGTGAGAATATTACTGTTTTAATACTGACAGGAAAACATTTATCAAAACATGGAATTCTTAGAGTATTTCAGGTAATGTCTGAGCTAATATAAAAACTTGAATTATCCCATACGCTTCAATTTTGTAAGTTCTAAAGACAAACAAATAAAGAAACAAAAACTCATAGGCACAGACAACAGTTCAGTAGTTGTCAGAGAGTAAGTGGAAGACGGGATAGTAGAAAAGGGTAAAGGGGGTCAAACATATGGTGACAGAAGGAGAACTGACTCTGGGTGGTCAACACACAATGTGATATATAGACAATATATTAAAGAATTGTACGTTTGAAACCTATGTAATTTTACCCCTATTGTCACCCCTATGTCACCCCTATAAATTTAAGTTAAACCCCTATGTCACCCCTGTAAATTTAAGTTAAAAAAACCCATAGTAAGTTGCACAAAATGTTTCTTAAGCATGTGATTAAAGAAGACAAAAGAGCAAGGTGAACCAGTCATGCTGAGGGCACTACAGTTCAGTCAGTTAATTAGAATTAGCAGGGGCGAGAGCTGAGAACTCAGAAATCCTAGTTCTATAGCCCACAAGATCCGTTTTCGGGGAAGTCACCGCTGTTAGGCTCAGAGCTTTCCTCTACAAACCAAGCATCTCACTGCCTTATTTTACAGGTTGTCAGAGGATCAAATAGGTAATACAGCAAAATGGTAAGGCAATGGAATAAGTATTTTTGAGCTTTAGTTTTTGAAATTATTTTGGAATTCCAAATAAACCTAATGTGTGCTTTTCATAGGTTCTATTTAACATTCAAATGTTGCAGTTTACAGAAAATGTTTTTAATTTTGGTTATCAGCTACTCTCTTTATGGTTTGTAATTCAGTACATCTCAGCTATTATGTAATTTGTAATTAAATGCGTTTAGAAATATGTTACCTGAATAAGTCAGCTAACAAAACTGCCCCCTATTATTGTAGCTAATCACACCAGTGGCAGAAAAGTCACAGAAGTCAAAACCTGGCTTGGACTACTTCCGTCTCATGTCTACCTGCTGAAACTCTGACCTCTCAGATCTTTCTAACCTTCCTAGGCATCCCCAATTGACTTGGAAGATAGAACACATGCACCCTTATGAGGCGTGGAAGGTGTGTGGCCATTCTATCACCAAGTAACCTCCTTTAGATCCAGAGCTTTCTGTTTACTGGCTTCCGTGTCAGGCAAAACTTTAAATATTCTGAAACCTGAGGGAGAGTCAAGTCACTGGCCAGATTTTCATTATTTTGGAAAACAGATCACTGAGCCTCATCTTAACTAAGGAATCACAGGCAAGTTAGTGTCTACTACTCTGGGAAAGGCGCATGGGAACTTCCAGGACCTAAGGAAAGATACTCCATGGGATAGCAAGTGGCCTTGGGGTACAGATCTGGTAACAGGAGAAAGGAAAGTCTGATCTTTTCCTGCAGCATTACTGGCACCTCTCTGACAGCTCAGAAAGTTCCAACTAACATGTGCCGGCAGAAGACACAACAAGACACTCAAAAGGGTAAGTCATCATGGTGTTTGGGCTAAGATGTGGGCCCCGCATAGTTTTTCAGTGTTGGGGAAGGCTGTGTGTGGCTAAAGCTAGAAGTCCAGACTCCCGGGACAGGGAGCTGGTGCTCTGGAATAGGAGCTAAGGATGTAATCGAGCATCTGCACGTCAAGTTAAAAATATCGCCACTTTGAATTCCAAGTGTGGAAAACCATGGACACAGAGGACTCGGGATCAGCAAGGGAACCTTGGAGCATAGGGAGTCATGACGACAGGACCGTTTCTATAGCAACCGTGCAGCAACACAATCGATGGAAACCAATGAATGACCAGAATGACCTTCCTTCCCTCTCCATCTAACTTGTGAAAGAGGATGGTCCCCCTTGGACTTAGGGAACACTGTGGCTTCTTGAAAAATTCAAGAGGGGAGCATAGCCATTAGCCTCCAGAAAATAGAGAATTTCCTGCTAAACTGTACATTTTACACCCCCAAATAACTAGTTGGAAAAGTCAGAGAAGAGACATTATTGGTACCTGACACACAGGGGTTATGCTTGGAATGAAACGGAGAACGTGGGGATCCCTAAAGATAAAGGTCTTCAAAGTTCTGGGATAAGGAATCTGTCCCTTTGCTACGTGTCACACGTCTGACTGTTTGTTTGTTTTCTGGCTGAGGATGTCTACTAACTCACTGACATTCCCCCCCTGCCTGACCTCAGTTAGGACGTCTCACCTGTTCCCTAAGCTGTTCCCTAAGAAGTAACAGTGAAAGTGTCTGGAAGCCCAGTTTGTTGATAACTAGCATTTCAATGTACACACTTACTCCGTCAAACCCTTAGATAAAGCATATTCTTCAGCGGTCCATCCAATGTCATCTTGAGCAAAGACATCTGCACCTGCCTGAAGCAGAAGCCGGACTGTATTTGAGGACTTATTCTTTGCAGCAAGCATGAGGGCTGTTCTGAAATAACGGAGAGACAACTTCACCCTTAGGAACTTAAATTACGTAAACAGAAACATTGAGAGACTTTACCAAGTTCAATATATTGCTTATCTGTAAAGAATTGACCATTTACATGCTTAAGTGTTCATCTTTGTAAATTATGTCCAAGGCTAAAATGAAGGGACATAAAAACAAAACAAAAAAAGCCTCTTGCCCCACTGGGTATTACCTAGAAGGTGCTAATTTAAAGGTCTCTAATAGACAAGTAACTCTGCTGAGGTCACTTATCTGAAGTAGGTGAAGATTTCAATGAAGAATTTCCCATTTCTTCCTTAGTCTTATATATGGTGCATCCAAAGTCAGCTAGAAGTCAAGTAAGTTAAAGCTACTTGGCAGGCTCAAAACAATAATATTAGTACTAATTCTAGTAAACATTGTCATCGTTGAGTTAACAGTGCTCATAAGCATGTGCTGGGCACTGAATCACATGCCAGGTCATGACACACGACCATACTTGAAGGAGATATTATTTCCCTCGTTTCCACATCGGGAAACATGTTTGGTGATGACAGTAATGTTCCCATGGTCACACACGTGACACATAGGAAAGCTGAGCATTGAAGCCAGTCCTGACTGAACTGAAAGCCCATCTCTTTTTTAATCACCCATCCATGACTTGTTTCATTAAAGAAGTTTATTCAGTTAATGTTGTCTTTCTCCCTTCTACCCATACCAATTAAAAATGATTTAAAAAAACCATCAAAATAGACTAGAAACGAAAAAGGATAAAAACTGAGGAATATCTGGTAGTAGTAATTCACAGTCACTTAGGGCAAACCCTATAACATCAGTATTCCTTGAAGAAAACAAATTAAAGCAGAGTCATCCAAACAACAAAATCAACTCCTATTTACGTTTAACGTGCATCTTTTAAGGAAACCTGAATACACAGTAGAGGTTAAAAAAAACTGTCAGAGAGACTAAATCCAATATTGTATCATAAACTAAGTTAGAGTCCATACTATACAAAACTAGTAAAGTTACTGTGAAAACCCTTTAGCTAATATAATACCATGTGACCAAAAACTGCAATGACAAATGACATCAGTCGATATCATAAATGAATATGAATCCTGCAGGATACGGTTCTTCCTGTTCACCAGGCAGAATAATTGCTTTTCTACCTAACTGACGATGTGCCGATATTTTTCACTTTGTACTTATAGGTTAATCCTCTTCTTATTTATTTAATCTTTCTGACTTGAGTAACTGTTACCGCTCTAAAACAGTTCTAAGTTAAAAAAAAAAAGAACAAACAAATGTACCTTTTCCACTTATCAACTGCATGTATGTTTGCATGTCTCTCGAGTAAAAATTCCACCATTTTCCAGCGGTCCTTATACGCAGCAAATAAAAGTGGTGTAAAATCAAACTGTAAAACAGAGAAAACAATTTATAGCTTAAAAAGCTAGATAGTTCTAAATTGAATTTGAAAACTCATAAAAGATCCTCTAAACTTGAACATACACTAGAGAAAGTAAATAAAAAGTAGCCCTCTGTGTTGTCGTCTGCTGCTCCTTCCCTTTAAAATATCCTCCTCCTTCCTCTCCAACCGATGGACTTCCACCTCATTCTCCAGAACTCCCTTCAAACACTGACAGTCCTGGTGCCAAGAACTTTGCTCCCATCACAATCTCTATCGCACTATACTGCAGTTATTTTATCGTTCCCCACCTGAACCCAGAGCTTTCTGAGGGCAGGGGCTATTCTTCATCCCTGTATCTCCAAGTTCGAAAACATAAATGTAAATGCTTTAAGTCGTTTTATTGAATTGATAACCTAAATAATTATTTCTGGGGTAGAGTTTGTTACATTATATTCCAAAGAATATGTACTTTAGCAGAAATTAATTACTGTGCCCCACTAGGAATATTCCAGAAAAATCACCGGTATTTGAGAAATATAAAACTGTGCTTTATATGGCTATTACTAAAGAAGTGTTTCAGGTCGCTTAATCCCGATTTGACAATACTTTTCTGTGGCAAACATTAACATTTGAAGTATCATAGAATTTCAGGGATACAGTTTGGAGAGCTTTCCAACAGAAGTGAAGGTTTTCTGCAGTTTATACAAACTTGCTTGCTTCTCTTCTATCCATGTTCTCAGGATCCCAGATGTCAACTTCAGGCTCTCCTTCTCCAAAAGGGTCACTAAGGAAATGGACTCTAAATTAAAAAGAGTTAGGCTTCAACTGACCTTTGATTGCTTATCACTAAATGGTCCATGGGTTTTCTCCCATTATAAGACGATGGGATTTTATCTTGGCTGTTGGTAAGCTCAATGTGAAATTTTATTCTCAGTTACAAGGATAATCTTGGGACCTCAATGCCTATCTACTTTTTGAAAAAATCTGTTTTTTATTCTGGTTCTATTTTAATTGCTACTTAAAATTATTTTATAGCTCAGGCAAAATATAACTCCGAAATAAAACATCATGGCTTATCAGTTAACGTTTTAATACTGATCTATATGGTTGATTTTTAGCATCATGAAAGTGACTAAATCACTTGCATTTTTAAGGAACCACGTTGAGGAGGATGATAGAATACTGCCTGGAATATGCATAACATCTACAACTATAACCATCATTGACCTCATAAGACTTAAAGACATTTCAATGGGTATGATTCTTTATAGGACGTATAATGATAAAGGAAGTTTTTTGTTTTTTGTTTTTTGTTTTTTTAAAAGAAAAACAACTTAGGAATTCTAGCTTGAAAAACTCACTCTCATTCTAAGGTGATTAATACAGAATACGTATAATAAATCAATATAGACTGTCTTGAAAATCTTGAAGTGTTTATCAAAATATTCTATAAAACAGGAATCGCACACTCCAGTGCTTACGGAGGCAAAGAAGGTGACCCAAGTAAGTGAAGAACCCAGGTGGGGACAGTAGCACACTAGGGAACACATGTCTCATATAAGAGGCGCCACAGGACACCCAACTGTAGTCAGGGCTCAAGGGGACCAGGCTTGATTCTTTCAGAGAAGCTTGACATCCTTATTTCTTCATGAGTCTCCAAAACTTTCGATGTTCACTCAACATATGGAGGTAAACTAAACATATCAAGGAGCCATAATTAGTCTCCCTTCCCGCCTGCCTCGGTGGCCCCGCCCCCAGCACCAAAAGAGCTGGACGAAACGGCGAAAATAGGGAGCGCACGTGCCCTCGGGTTCCAGGAGAGACCACCACAGGGAAAAGCAGGCAGGCGGGCATGCACACAACCCACACAAGGAGGGTGTCTGGGGCTGCCCTTCTCCTCCCGCATGCGGGACCCCGGGGCTCGGAGCCCGGCTGCAATCCGAGGACCCTGGAGGCCTGCCCCGGGGTCCCACGGTGACTGACAGCGCCCGGGCACTGCATCCGCCACGGAGCCCAGCCCCGGGCACCACGGCACTCCTGTGGGGAAGCTGCCACTTCAACTCAGCCTCAGAGCGTCTGTCCCAGTCGGTGTCCCATGCTGTGCGTCTGTCCCCCCTGCTCCCCAACTCCCAACCCTTGTTTGTCTGTCTTCTTCCACCTCCAGGGAAGTGGCTAGAGTCACTAAGTTAAAAAGACAGAAGACACTAATTAACAAAATCAGAAATGAAAAAGGGGAAGTTATCACGGACACCACAGAAAAACAAAGGATCATCTAAGAATACTGTGAAAAACTATATGCCACCAAATTTAATAACTTAGAAGAAATGGACAAGTTCTTAGAAACATATAGCCTTCAAAGGCTGAACCATGAAGAACTGGAAAATCTAAACAGACCAGTCACCAGTAATGAAATTGAATCAGTCATCCAAAACCTTCCCAAACGCAAAAGTTCGGGACCAGATGGCTTCACTAGTGAATTCTACCAAACCTTCAAACAGGATTTAATACCAATCCTGCTCAAACTCTTCCAAATAATTGAAGAAGAGACAGTACTCCCTAACTCATTTTATGAGGCCAACATTACCTTGATACCAAAACCTGGTAAGGACAACACAAAAAAGAAAACTACAGACCAATATCTCTGATGAATACAGATGCAAAAATTTTAAACAAAATTCTAGCAAATCGAATACAACAATGCATCAGAAAGATGATGCATCACGACCAAGTGGGGTTCATCCCCGGGGCACAAGGATGGTTCAATATCCACAAACCCATCAATATGACACATAACATAAACAAAATAAAGCACAAAAATCATACGATTATATCAATTGATGCAGAAAAAGCATTTGATAAGATACAACATTCATTAATGATTAAAACACTTAATAGGTATAGAAGGAAAATACCTTAACATAATAAAGGCCATATATGACAAGCCCTCAGCTAATCTCATAATTAATGCTATTAAAACTGAAGCCCTTTGCTCTACATTCAGGAACATGACAGGGCTGTCCCCTATCACCTCGGCTTTTCAACATAGTGTTGGAAGTCCTTGCCAGAGCCATCAGGCAAGAGAAAGAAATAAAAGGCATCCAAATTGGGAATGAAGAAGTTAAATTGTTATCTTTTTCGAGGACATGATGCTATATATAGAAAACCCTAAGTCTCCACCAAAAAGATAATAGAAACAAGCAATGAATACAGTAAAGTTGCTGGCTACAAAATCAATGTAAAAAGTCCATTGCATTCCTATATACTAACAACAAAATCTCAGAAAAAAAAAAAAAAAACAATTCCGTTTCCAATTGCAGCAAAAAGTATAAAATACCTAGAAATAAACTTAACCAAGGATGTGAAGGACCTATATGCTGAAAACTATAAGACATTTTTGAAAGAAATTGAAGAAGAGACAAAGACAAAGACAATAGACATAATGTTAGGATATGTGCTTATATAAATATATGTGTGCATACCATATAAAATACCTAGTAAATATGAACATGCGTACACATTGTAATATACTTTGTGTAGTCTAGAAAATATAAAAATTTATCTTATTTATGCATAATAATGTATAGTCTATAACGTACGATACTCCAATAGATGCAGTACATAAAAATACATGTTTTATATATTCAACAAGCAAAAGTGAATATACCGTGACCAGAAACAAATAACAAGCCCTTAATATAGTTAATACTTAAATAAACATAAAAGTAAACCATAATTTTACATTATCGTATGTACCAAAAGGACATGTATTGAGAGTCTGGAAAAACCAAGTTCTGTTGAGGATGTGGAGCCATTATAACACCAAGTCAGTTCTGGTGGCATGTGGATTGTTACAACCACATTGGAAAACAATCTGCAGTATTTAACAGTCTTTACATTTATAAATAAGAACACAGAGGATCCACTGATCAATGTACATATGCTGGGGTAACTCGGTCATAGGTTTGCCTAAGGACACTTACAAAAATAGGTCACTGCCGTATTGTTCTTTAAAACAAACGAAATGTCTGAAATGCACATCAGTAGGATAATGGATTTTCAAAGTCGCAGTCAGAGTGAAATGCAATATGGTAATTAAAAATAATGCCATTTTATAAAAGCTGGTAATATAAAAACGTCATTCATCATGTCACCTTATTGATAATGCCCCCCTAATATATATATATATATGTAATATATGTAATAACTATTAGTTACAAAATGAAGAAAGAACTGATATGCCTAAACAACTTCAGGCAGAATTTAACTTTTATTGAAGGAAAACAGAGGATTAAAAATGAAGAATAAAACAGAGAAAATATTCTATATGATATTTTTTTTTGATTTTATACCTAATTAATAAATGATCTCAGATATTCCTATACTGAATAGTTGGATCGGGATTCTTGTTTTATTATACTGCTTGCTTATTTTCTATTTCTAATTTACATGTGTCTATTTTTTAAAATGATACATGTGACATAAAATAATATGTGTGACATGTCATATAATGTATAACATATATGTGTACACGTGCGTACACATACATACACGTGTGTGAAATTGCACTTATATGTATATGTGTGCATATACATACACACATACATGTACATGTATGTTTATATCCATGTACATATACATTTGTATATATGTCTACAAATAAATATACGTATATAATTTTAATAGACATAATATGTTTAAATACATCCTTATATAATTATATGTATATATGCCACATGAAATATATAGAAAATATGAACATGCATATGCATTGTAATATACTATGTGCGGTATAGAAAAGATAAAAATATATGTTATTTATGCATAATAATGTATAATATTAATCTGCAATACTCAAATAGATGCATCATATAAAAATACATGTTTTGTATATTCATAAAGTAAAAGTGAATATGATTTGGCCAGAAACATACAAGAAAACCTTAAGATTGTTAATAATTAAATAAACATGAAACTAAACCATAATTTGAAATTTTTGTGTGTTCCAAAATGGCAGATATTGAGAATCTGAAATAACCATGTTCTGTTGAAAGGGTGGAGTCTTTATAACTCCTAGTCAGTGCTGGTGGAAATGTGGATTGGTACAATCCTTAGGAAAACAATTTGCATTATTTTCAGTCTTTACATTTATAAATGAGAACACAAAGGATCCACTCATCACAGTACATATCATGAAGAAATTCGATCATAGGTTTACTTGGGGATGTTTACAAAAGAAGGTGCCTGACATACTGTTCTTTAAAATAAACACGATACAACTCAAATGACCATCAATAGGATAACGGATTGTAAAAGTCGCAGTCAGAGTGAAATAAAATATGGTAATTAAAATAATAGCATGATATCAAAAAGCTAGTAATATAAAAACGGCATTGAGTATGTCACCATATTGATAATGTCCCCGTACTATATATATGATATATGTAATAACTATTGGCTATACTATGAAGAAAGAAATGATGTGCTTAAACAAATTCAGGTAGTTTTGAACTTGTAATGAAAAGAAACAAGAGGAAAAAACACTGAGGAATTAGACACAGAAAATACCCTGTATCACATTATGTTTTTCATTTTACATTCAATTAACACATAATCTCAGATATTCCTATAACGAATAGTTCGATCTGGATCCTTGTCTTATTATATTGCTTACTTATTTACTTAATTCTAATGTATGTGTTGCTATTTTTAAAAAATATTATATGTGGCATACAATAATGTGACATCATATATATTTTATGTGACATATATTAATATATGAGACATATGCAATAGAATATATGTGACAATGTCAATATGTCAATAGTATATGTGACATATGACATATAATATGACATATATATGTATATGTGTAAATATGTACATATACATATATGTACACGTATACAGACACATATACATGTATATTGATATACATATACATATGTATGTATACATATACCTATACATATATCATAGTAATAGACATAATGTTAGGATATGTGCTTATATAAATATATGTGTGCATACCATATAAAATACCCAGTAAATATGAACATGCGTATACATTGTAATATACTATGTGTAGTCTAGAAAATATAAAAATTTATCTTATTTATGCATAATAATGTATAGTCTATAACGTACGATACTCCAATAGATGCAGTACATAAAAATACATGTTTTATATATTCAACAATCAAAAGTGAATATACCGTGGCCAGAAACAAATAACAAGCCCTTAATATAGTTAATACTTAAATAAACATAAAACTAAACCATAATTTTACATTATCGTATGTACCAAAAGGACATGTATTGACAGTCTGGAAAAACCAAGTTCTGTTGAGGATGTGGAGCCATTATAACACCAAGTCAGTGCTGGTGGAATGTGGATTGTTACAACCACATTGGAAAACAATCTGCAGTATTTTAACAGTCTTTACATTTATAAATAAGAACACAGAGGATCCACTGATCAATGTACATATGCTGGGGTAACTCGGTCATAGGTTTGCCTAAGGACACTTATAAAAATAGGTCACTGCCATATTGTTCTTTAAAATGAACGAAATGTCTGAAATGCACATCAGTAGGATAATGGATTTTAAAAGTCGCAGTCAGAGTCAAATCCAATATGGTAATTAAAAATAATACCATTTTATAAAAGCTGGTAATATAAAAACGTCATTCATCATGTCACCTTGTTGATAATGCCCCCCTAATATATATATATATATATATATATATATATATATATATATATATATATATATATATATATATATATATATATATATATATATGTAATATATGTAATAACTATTAGTTACAAAATGAAGAAAGAACTGATATGCCTAAACAACTTCAGGCAGAATTTAACTTTTATTGAAGGAAAACAGAGGATTAAAAATGAAGAATAAAACAGAGAAAATATTCTATATGATATTTTTTTTTTATTTTATACTTAATTAATAAATGATCTCAGATATTCCTATACTGAATAGTTGGATCGGGATTCTTGTTTTATTATACTGCTTGCTTATTTTCTATTTCTAATTTACATGTGTCTATTTTTTAAAATGATACATGTGACATAAAATAATATGTGTGACATGTCATATAATGTATAACATATATGTGTACACGTGCGTACACATACATACACGTGTGTAAAATTGCACTTATATGTATATGTGTGCATATACATACACACATACATGTACATGTATGTTTATATCCATGTACATATACATTTGTATATATGTCTACAAATAAATATACGTATATAATTTTAATAGACATAATATGTTTAAATACATCCTTATATAATTATATGTATATATGCCACATGAAATATATAGAAAATATGAACATGCATATGCATTGTAATATACTATGTGCGGTATAGAAAAGATAAAAATATATGTTATTTATGCATAATAATGTATAATATTAATCTGCAATACTCAAATAGATGCATCATATAAAAATACATGTTTTGTATATTCATAAAGTAAAAGTGAATACGATTTGGCCAGAAACATACAAGAAAACCTTAAGATTGTTAATAATTAAATAAACATGAAACTAAACCATAATTTTAAATTTTTGTGTGTTCCAGAATGGCAGATATTGAGAATCTGAAATAACCATGTTCTGTTGAAAGGGTGGAGTCTTTATAACTCCTAGTCAGTGCTGGTGGAAATGTGGATTGGTACAATCCTTAGGAAAACAATTTGCATTATTTTCAGTCTTTACATTTATAAATGAGAACACAAAGGATCCACTCATCACAGTACATATCATGAAGAAATTCGATCATAGGTTTACTTGGGGATGTTTACAAAAGAAGGTGCCTGACATACTGTTCTTTAAAATAAACACGATACAACTCAAATGACCATCAATAGGATAACGGATTGTAAAAGTCGCAGTCAGAGTGAAATAAAATATGGTAATTAAAATAATAGCATGATATCAAAAAGCTAGTAATATAAAAACGGCATTGAGTATGTCACCATATTGATAATGTCCCCGTACTATATATATGATATATGTAATAACTATTGGCTATACTATGAAGAAAGAAATGATGTGCTTAAACAAATTCAGGTAGTTTTGAACTTGTAATGAAAAGAAACAAGAGGAAAAAACACTGAGGAATTAGACACAGAAAATACCCTGTATCACATTATGTTTTTCATTTTACATTCAATTAATACATAATCTCAGATATTCCTATAACGAATAGTTCGATCTGGATCCTTGTCTTATTATATTGCTTACTTATTTACTTAATTCTAATGTATGTGTTGCTATTTTTAAAAAATATTATATGTGGCATACAATAATGTGACATCATATATATTTTATGTGACATATATTAATATATGAGACATATGCAATAGAATATATGTGACAATGTCAATATGTCAATAGTATATGTGACATATGACATATAATATGACATATATATGTATATGTGTAAATATGTACATATACATATATGTACACGTATACAGACACATATACATGTATATTGATATACATATACATATGTATGTATACATATACCTATACATATATCATAGTAATAGACATAATGTTAGGATATGTGCTTATATAAATATATGTGTGCATACCATATAAAATACCCAGTAAATATGAACATGCGTATACATTGTAATATACTATGTGTAGTCTAGAAAATATAAAAATTTATCTTATTTATGCATAATAATGTATAGTCTATAACGTACGATACTCCAATAGATGCAGTACATAAAAATACATGTTTTATATATTCAACAAGCAAAAGTGAATATACCGTGGCCAGAAACAAATAACAAGCCCTTAATATAGTTAATACTTAAATAAACATAAAACTAAACCATAATTTTACATTATCGTATGTACCAAAAGGACATGTATTGAGAGTCTGGAAAAACCAAGTTCTGTTGAGGATGTGGAGCCATTATAACACCAAGTCAGTTCTGGTGGCATGTGGATTGTTACAACCACATTGGAAAACAATCTGCAGTATTTTAACAGTCTTCACATTTATAAATAAGAACACAGAGCATCCACTGATCAATGTACATTTGCTGGGGTAACTCGGTCATAGGTTTGCCTAAGGACACTTACAAAAATAGGTCACTGCCGTATTGTTCTTTAAAATAAACGAAATGTCTGAAATGCACATCAGTAGGATAATGGATTTTCAAAGTCGCAGTCAGAGTCAAATCCAATATGGTAATTAAAAATAATGCCATTTTATAAAAGCTGGTAATATAAAAACGTCATTCATCATGTCACCTTGTTGATAATGCCCCCCTAATATATATATATATATATATATATATATATATATATATATATATATATATATATATATATATATATATGTAATATATGTAATAACTATTAGTTACAAAATGAAGAAAGAACTGATATGCCTAAACAACTTCAGGCAGAATTTAACTTTTATTGAAGGAAAACAGAGGATTAAAAATGAAGAATAAAACAGAGAAAATATTCTATATGATATTTTTTTTTATTTTATACTTAATTAATAAATGATCTCAGATATTCCTATACTGAATAGTTGGATCAGGATTCTTGTTTTATTATACTGCTTGCTTATTTTCTATTTCTAATTTACATGTGTCTATTTTTTAAAATGATACATGTGACATAAAATAATATATGTGACATGTCATATAATGTATAACATATATGTGTACACGTGCGTACACATACATACACGTGTGTAAAATTGCACTTATATGTATATGTGTGCATATACATACACACATACATGTACATGTATGTTTATATCCATGTACATATACATTTGTATATATGTCTACAAATAAATATACGTATATAATTTTAATAGACATAATATGTTTAAATACATCCTTATATAATTATATGTATATATGCCACATGAAATATATAGAAAATATGAACATGCATATGCATTGTAATATACTATGTGCGGTATAGAAAAGATAAAAATATATGTTATTTATGCATAATAATGTATAATATTAATCTGCAATACTCAAATAGATGCATCATATAAAAATACATGTTTTGTATATTCATAAAGTAAAAGTGAATATGATTTGGCCAGAAACATACAAGAAACCCTTAAGATTGTTAATAATTAAATAAACATGAAACTAAACCATAATTTTAAATTTTTGTGTGTTCCAGAATGGCAGATATTGAGAATCTGAAATAACCAAGTTCTGTTGAAAGGGTGGAGACTTTATAACTCCTAGTCAGTGCTGGTGGAAATGTGGATTGGTACAATCCTTAGGAAAACAATTTGCATTATTTTCAGTCTTTATATTTATAAATGAGAACACAAAGGATCCACTCATCACAGTACATATCATGGAGAAATTCGATCATAGGTTTACTTGGGGATGTTTACAAAAGAAGGTGCCTGACATACTGTTCTTTAAAATAAACACGATACAACTCAAATGACCATCAATAGGATAACGGATTATAAAAGTTGCAGTCAGAGTGAAATAAAATATGGTAATTAAAATAATAGCATGATATCAAAAAGCTAGTAATATAAAAACGGCTTGAGTATGTCACCATATTGATAATGTCCCCGTACTATATATATGATATATGTAATAACTATTGGCTATACTATGAAGAAAGAAATGATGTGCTTAAACAAATTCAGGTAGTTTTGAACTTGTAATGAAAAGAAACAAGAGGAAAAAAAAGTGAGGAATTAGACACAGAAAATACCCTGTATCACATTATGTTTTTCATTTTACATTCAATTAATACATAATCTCAGATATTCCTATACCGAATAGTTCGATCTGGATCCTTGTCTTATTATATTGCTTACTTATTTACTTAATTCTAATGTATGTGTTGCTATTTTTAAAAAATATTACATGTGGCATACAATAATGTGACATCATATATATTTTATGTGACATATATTAATATATGTGACATATGCAATAGAATATATTCGAAAATGTCAATATGTCAATAATATATGTGACACATGACATATAATATGACACATATGTGTATATGTGTAAATATGTACATATACATATATGTACACGTATACAGATACATATACATGTATATTGATATACATATACATATGTATGTATACATATACCTATACATATATCATAGTAATAGACATAATGTTAGGATATGTGCTTATATAAATATATGTGTGCATACCATATAAAATACCTAGTAAATATGAACATGCGTATACATTGTAATATACTATGTGTAGTAGAGAAAATATAAAAATTTATCTTATTTATGCATAATAATGTATAGTCTATAACGTACGATACTCCAATAGATGCACTACATAAAAATACATGTTTTATATATTCAACAAGCAAAAGTGAATATACCGTGGCCAGAAACAAATAACAAGCCCTTAATATAATTAATACTTAAATAAACATAAAACTAAACCATAATTTTACATTATCGTATGTACCAAAAGGACATGTATTGAGAGTCTGGAAAAACCATGTTCTGTTGAGGATGTGGAGCCATTATAACACCAAGTCAGTTCTGGTGGCATGTGGATTGTTACAACCACATTGGAAAACAATCTGCAGTATTTTAACAGTCTTTACATTTATAAATAACAACACAGAGGATCCACTGATCAATGTACATATGCTGGGGTAACTCGGTCATAGGTTTGCCTAAGGACACTTACAAAAATAGGTCACTGCCGTATTGTTCTTTAAAATAAACGAAATGTCTGAAATGCACATCAGTAGGATAATGGATTTTAAAAGTCGCAGTCAGTGTGAAATCAAATATGGTAATTAAAAATAATGCCATTTTATAAAAGCTGGTAATATAAAAACGGCATTCATCATATCATCTTGTTGATAATGCCCCCCTAATATATATATATATATATATATATATATATATATATATATATATATATATGTATATTCATATATATATATATAATATATGTAATAACTATTAGTTACAAAATGAAGAAAGAACTGATATGCCTAAACAAATTCAGGCAGAATTTAACTTTTATTGAAGGAAAACAGAGGATTCAAAATGAGGAATAAAACAGAGAAAATATCCTATATGATATTTTTTTTTGATTTTATACTTAATTAATAAATGATCTCAGATATTCCTATACTGAATAGTTGGATCGGGATTCTTGTTTTATTATACTGCTTGCTTATTTTCTATTTCTAATTTACATGTGTCTATTTTTTAAAATGATACATGTGACATAAAATAATATGTGTGACATGTCATATAATGTATAACATATATGTGTACACGTGCGTACACATACATACACGTGTGTAAAATTGCACTTATATGTATATGTGTGCACATACATACACACATACATGTACATGTATGTTTATATCCATGTACATATACATTTGTATATATGTCTACAAATAAATATACGTATATAATATTAATAGACATAATATGTTTAAATACATCCTTATATAATTATATGTATATATGCCACATGAAATATATAGAAAATATGAACATGCATATGCATTGTAATATACTATGTGCGGTATAGAAAAGATAAAAATATATGTTATTTATGCATAATAATGTATAATATTAATCTGCAATACTCAAATAGATGCATCATATAAAAATACATGTTTTGTATATTCATAAAGTAAAAGTGAATATGATTTGGCCAGAAACATACAAGAAACCCTTAAGATTGTTAATAATTAAATAAATATGAAACTAAACCATAATTTTAAATTTTTGTGTGTTCCAGAATGGCAGATATTGAGAATCTGAAATAACCAAGTTCTGTTGAAAGGGTGGAGTCTTTATAACTCCTAGTCAGTGCTGGTGGAAATGTGGATTGGTACAATCCTTAGGAAAACAATTTGCATTATTTTCAGTCTTTACATTTATAAATGAGAACACAGAGGATCCACTCATCACAGTACATATCATGGAGAAATTCGATCATAGGTTTACTTGGGGATGTTTGCAAAAGAAGGTGCCTGACATACTGTTCTTTAAAATAAACACGATACAACTCAAATGACCATCAATAGGATAACGGATTATAAAAGTCGCAGTCAGAGTGAAATAAAATATGGTAATTAAAATAACAGCATGATATAAAAAAGCTAGTAATATAAAAACGGCATTGAGTATGTCACCATATTGATAATGTCCCCGTACTATATATATGATATATGTAATAACTATTGGCTATACTATGAAGAAAGAAATGATGTGCTTAAACAAATTCAGGTAGTTTTGAACTTGTAATGAAAAGAAACAAGAGGAAAAAAAAGTGAGGAATTAGACACAGAAAATACCCTGTATCACATATGTTTTTCATTTTACATTCAATTAATACATAATCTCAGATATTCCTATACGGAATAGTTCGATCTGGATCCTTGTCTTATTATATTGCTTACTTATTTACTTAATTCTAATGTATGTGTTGCTATTTTTAAAATATATTATATGTGGCATACAATAATGTGACATCATATATATTTTATGTGACATATATTAATATATGAGACATGCAATAGAATATATGTGACAATGTCAATATGTCAATAATATATGTGACACATGACATATAACATGACATATATATGTATATGTGTAAATATGTACATATACATATATGTACACGTATACAGATACATATACATGTATATTGATATACATATACATATGTATGTATACATATACCTATACATATATCATAGTAATAGACATAATGTTAGGATATGAGCTTATATAAATATATGTGTGCATACCATATAAAATACCTAGTAAATATGAACATGCGTATACATTGTAATATACTATGTGTAGTCTAGAAAATATAAAAATTTATCTTATGTATGCATAATAATGTATAGTCTATAACGTACGATACTCCAATAGATGCAGTACATAAAAATACATGTTTTATATATTCAACAATCAAAAGTGAATATACCGTGGCCAGAAACAAATAACAAGCCTTTAATATAGTTAATACTTAAATAAACATAAAACTAAACCATAATTTTACATTATCGTATGTACCAAAAGGACATGTATTGAGAGTCTGGAAAAACCAAGTTCTGTTGAGGATGTGGAGCCATTATAACACCAAGTCAGTTCTGGTGGCATGTGGATTGTTACAACCACATTGGAAAACAATCTGCAGTATTTTAACAGTCTTCACATTTATAAATAAGAACACAGAGCATCCACTGATCAATGTACATTTGCTGGGGTAACTCGGTCATAGGTTTGCCTAAGGACACTTACAAAAATAGGTCACTGCCGTATTGTTCTTTAAAATAAACGAAATGTCTGAAATGCACATCAGTAGGATAATGGATTTCTAAAGTCGCAGTCAGAGTCAAATCCAATATGGTAATTAAAAATAATGCCATTTTATAAAAGCTGGTAATATAAAAACGTCATTCATCATGTCACCTTGTTGATAATGCCTTCCTAATATATATATATATATATATATATATATATATATATATATATATATATATATATATGTAATATATGTAATAACTATTAGTTACAAAATGAAGAAAGAACTGATATGCCTAAACAACTTCAGGCAGAATTTAACTTTTATTGAAGGAAAACAGAGGATTAAAAATGAAGAATAAAACAGAGAAAATATTCTATATGATATTTTTTTTTATTTTATACTTAATTAATAAATGATCTCAGATATTCCTATACTGAATAGTTGGATCGGGATTCTTGTTTTATTATACTGCTTGCTTATTTTCTATTTCTAATTTACATGTGTCTATTTTTTAAAATGATACATGTGACATAAAATAATATATGTGACATGTCATATAATGTATAACATATATGTGTACACGTGCGTACACATACATACACGTGTGTAAAATTGCACTTATATGTATATGTGTGCATATACATACACACATACATGTACATGTATGTTTATATCCATGTACATATACATTTGTATATATGTCTACAAATAAATATACGTATATAATTTTAATAGACATAATATGTTTAAATACATCCTTATATAATTATATGTATATATGCCACATGAAATATATAGAAAATATGAACATGCATATGCATTGTAATATACTATTTGCGGTATAGAAAAGATAAAAATATATGTTATTTATGCATAATAATGTATAATATTAATCTGCAATACTCAAATAGATGCATCATATAAAAATACATGTTTTGTATATTCATAAAGTAAAAGTGAATATGATTTGGCCAGAAACATACAAGACACCCTTAAGATTGTTAATAATTAAATAAACATGAAACTAAACCATAATTTTAAATTTTTGTGTGTTCCAGAATGGCAGATATTGAGAATCTGAAATAACCAAGTTCTGTTGAAAGGGTGGAGACTTTATAACTCCTAGTCAGTGCTGGTGGAAATGTGGATTGGTACAATCCTTAGGAAAACAATTTGCATTATTTTCAGTCTTTATATTTATAAATGAGAACACAGAGGATCCACTCATCACAGTACATATCATGGAGAAATTCGATCATAGGTTTACTTGGGGATGTTTACAAAAGAAGGTGCCTGACATACTGTTCTTTAAAATAAACACGATACAACTCAAATGACCATCAATAGGATAACGGATTATAAAAGTCGCAGTCAGAGTGAAATAAAATATGGTAATTAAAATAATAGCATGATATCAAAAAGCTAGTAATATAAAAACGGCTTGAGTATGTCACCATATTGATAATGTCCCCGTACTATATATATGATATATGTAATAACTATTGGCTATACTATGAAGAAAGAAATGATGTGCTTAAACAAATTCAGGTAGTTTTGAACTTGTAATGAAAAGAAACAAGAGGAAAAAAAGTGAGGAATTAGACACAGAAAATACCCTGTATCACATTATGTTTTTCATTTTACATTCAATTAATACATAATCTCAGATATTCCTATACCGAATAGTTCGATCTGGATCCTTGTCTTATTATATTGCTTACTTATTTACTTAATTCTAATGTATGTGTTGCTATTTTTAAAAAATATTACATGTGGCATACAATAATGTGACATCATATATATTTTATGTGACATATATTAATATATGAGACATATGCAATAGAATATATTCGAAAATGTCAATATGTCAATAATATATGTGACACATGACATATAATATGACATATATGTGTATATGTGTAAATATGTACATATACATATATGTACACGTATACAGATACATATACATGTATATTGATATACATATACATATGTATGTATACATATACCTATACATATATCATAGTAATAGACATAATGTTAGGATATGTGCTTATATAAATATATGTGTGCATACCATATAAAATACCTAGTAAATATGAACATGCGTATACATTGTAATATACTATGTGTAGTCTAGAAAATATAAAAATTTATCTTATTTATGCATAATAATGTATAGTCTATAACGTACGATACTCCAATAGATGCAGTACATAAAAATACATGTTTTATATATTCAACAAGCAAAAGTGAATATACCGTGGCCAGAAACAAATAACAAGCCCTTAATATAATTAATACTTAAATAAACATAAAACTAAACCATAATTTTACATTATCGTATGTACCAAAAGGACATGTATTGAGAGTCTGGAAAAACCATGTTCTGTTGAGGATGTGGAGCCATTATAACACCAAGTCAGTTCTGGTGGCATGTGGATTGTTACAACCACATTGGAAAACAATCTGCAGTATTTTAACAGTCTTTACATTTATAAATAACAACACAGAGGATCCACTGATCAATGTACATATGCTGGGGTAACTCGGTCATAGGTTTGCCTAAGGACACTTACAAAAATAGGTCACTGCCGTATTGTTCTTTAAAATAAACGAAATGTCTGAAATGCACATCAGTAGGATAATGGATTTTAAAAGTCGCAGTCAGTGTGAAATCAAATATGGTAATTAAAAATAATGCCATTTTATAAAAGCTGGTAATATAAAAACGGCATTCATCATATCACCTTGTTGATAATGCCCCCCTAATATATATATATATATATATATATATATATATATATATATATATATATATATATATATATATATGTATATTCATATATATATATATATAATATATGTAATAACTATTAGTTACAAAATGAAGAAAGAACTGATATGCCTAAACAACTTCAGGCAGAATTTAACTTTTATTGAAGGAAAACAGAGGATTAAAAATGAGGAATAAAACAGAGAAAATATCCTATATGATATTTTTTTTGATTTTATACTTAATTAATAAATGATCTCAGATATTCCTATACTGAATAGTTGGATCGGGATTCTTGTTTTATTATACTGCTTGCTTATTTTCTATTTCTAATTTACATGTGTCTATTTTTTAAAATGATACATGTGACATAAAATAATATGTGTGACATGTCATATAATGTATAACATATATGTGTACACGTGCGTACACATACATACACGTGTGTAAAATTGCACTTATATGTATATGTGTGCACATACATACACACATACATGTACATGTATGTTTATATCCATGTACATATACATTTGTATATATGTCTACAAATAAATATACGTATATAATATTAATAGACATAATATGTTTAAATACATCCTTATATAATTATATGTATATATGCCACATGAAATATATAGAAAATATGAACATGCATATGCATTGTAATATACTATGTGCGGTATAGAAAAGATAAAAATATATGTTATTTATGCATAATAATGTATAATATTAATCTGCAATACTCAAATAGATGCATCATATAAAAATACATGTTTTGTATATTCATAAAGTAAAAGTGAATATGATTTGGCCAGAAACATACAAGAAAACCTTAAGATTGTTAATAATTAAATAAACATGAAACTAAACCATAATTTGAAATTTTTGTGTGTTCCAGAATGGCAGATATTGAGAATCTGAAATAACCATGTTCTGTTGAAAGGGTGGAGTCTTTATAACTCCTAGTCAGTGCTGGTGGAAATGTGGATTGGTACAATCCTTAGGAAAACAATTTGCATTATTTTCAGTCTTTACATTTATAAATGAGAACACAAAGGATCCACTCATCACAGTACATATCATGAAGAAATTCGATCATAGGTTTACTTGGGGATGTTTACAAAAGAAGGTGCCTGACATACTGTTCTTTAAAATAAACACGATACAACTCAAATGACCATCAATAGGATAACGGATTGTAAAAGTCGCAGTCAGAGTGAAATAAAATATGGTAATTAAAATAATAGCATGATATCAAAAAGCTAGTAATATAAAAACGGCATTGAGTATGTCACCATATTGATAATGTCCCCGTACTATATATATGATATATGTAATAACTATTGGCTATACTATGAAGAAAGAAATGATGTGCTTAAACAAATTCAGGTAGTTTTGAACTTGTAATGAAAAGAAACAAGAGGAAAAAACACTGAGGAATTAGACACAGAAAATACCCTGTATCACATTATGTTTTTCATTTTACATTCAATTAATACATAATCTCAGATATTCCTATAACGAATAGTTCGATCTGGATCCTTGTCTTATTATATTGCTTACTTATTTACTTAATTCTAATGTATGTGTTGCTATTTTTAAAAAATATTATATGTGGCATACAATAATGTGACATCATATATATTTTATGTGACATATATTAATATATGAGACATATGCAATAGAATATATGTGACAATGTCAATATGTCAATAGTATATGTGACATATGACATATAATATGACATATATATGTATATGTGTAAATATGTACATATACATATATGTACACGTATACAGACACATATACATGTATATTGATATACATATACATATGTATGTATACATATACCTATACATATATCATAGTAATAGACATAATGTTAGGATATGTGCTTATATAAATATATGTGTGCATACCATATAAAATACCCAGTAAATATGAACATGCGTATACATTGTAATATACTATGTGTAGTCTAGAAAATATAAAAATTTATCTTATTTATGCATAATAATGTATAGTCTATAACGTACGATACTCCAATAGATGCAGTACATAAAAATACATGTTTTATATATTCAACAAGCAAAAGTGAATATACCGTGGCCAGAAACAAATAACAAGCCCTTAATATAGTTAATACTTAAATAAACATAAAACTACACCATAATTTTACATTATCGTATGTACCAAAAGGACATGTATTGAGAGTCTGGAAAAACCAAGTTCTGTTGAGGATGTGGAGCCATTATAACACCAAGTCAGTTCTGGTGGCATGTGGATTGTTACAACCACATTGGAAAACAATCTGCAGTATTTTAACAGTCTTCACATTTATAAATAAGAACACAGAGCATCCACTGATCAATGTACATTTGCTGGGGTAACTCGGTCATAGGTTTGCCTAAGGACACTTACAAAAATAGGTCACTGCCGTATTGTTCTTTAAAATAAACGAAATGTCTGAAATGCACATCAGTAGGATAATGGATTTTCAAAGTCGCAGTCAGAGTCAAATCCAATATGGTAATTAAAAATAATGCCATTTTATAAAAGCTGGTAATATAAAAACGTCATTCATCATGTCACCTTGTTGATAATGCCCCCCTAATATATATATATATATATATATATATATATATATATATATATATATATATATATATATATATGTAATATATGTAATAACTATTAGTTACAAAATGAAGAAAGAACTGATATGCCTAAACAACTTCAGGCAGAATTTAACTTTTATTGAAGGAAAACAGAGGATTAAAAATGAAGAATAAAACAGAGAAAATATTCTATATGATATTTTTTTTTATTTTATACTTAATTAATAAATGATCTCAGATATTCCTATACTGAATAGTTGGATCAGGATTCTTGTTTTATTATACTGCTTGCTTATTTTCTATTTCTAATTTACATGTGTCTATTTTTTAAAATGATACATGTGACATAAAATAATATATGTGACATGTCATATAATGTATAACATATATGTGTACACGTGCGTACACATACATAAACGTGTGTAAAATTGCACTTATATGTATATGTGTGCATATACATACACACATACATGTACATGTATGTTTATATCCATGTACATATACATTTGTATATATGTCTACAAATAAATATACGTATATAATTTTAATAGACATAATATGTTTAAATACATCCTTATATAATTATATGTATATATGCCACATGAAATATATAGAAAATATGAACATGCATATGCATTGTAATATACTATGTGCGGTATAGAAAAGATAAAAATATATGTTATTTATGCATAATAATGTATAATATTAATCTGCAATACTCAAATAGATGCATCATATAAAAATACATGTTTTGTATATTCATAAAGTAAAAGTGAATATGATTTGGCCAGAAACATACAAGAAACCCTTAAGATTGTTAATAATTAAATAAACATGAAACTAAACCATAATTTTAAATTTTTGTGTGTTCCAGAATGGCAGATATTGAGAATCTGAAATAACCAAGTTCTGTTGAAAGGGTGGAGACTTTATAACTCCTAGTCAGTGCTGGTGGAAATGTGGATTGCTACAATCCTTAGGAAAACAATTTGCATTATTTTCAGTCTTTATATTTATAAATGAGAACACAAAGGATCCACTCATCACAGTACATATCATGGAGAAATTCGATCATAGGTTTACTTGGGGATGTTTACAAAAGAAGGTGCCTGACATACTGTTCTTTAAAATAAACACGATACAACTCAAATGACCATCAATAGGATAACGGATTATAAAAGTTGCAGTCAGAGTGAAATAAAATATGGTAATTAAAATAATAGCATGATATCAAAAAGCTAGTAATATAAAAACGGCTTGAGTATGTCACCATATTGATAATGTCCCCGTACTATATATATGATATATGTAATAACTATTGGCTATACTATGAAGAAAGAAATGATGTGCTTAAACAAATTCAGGTAGTTTTGAACTTGTAATGAAAAGAAACAAGAGGAAAAAAAAGTGAGGAATTAGACACAGAAAATACCCTGTATCACATTATGTTTTTCATTTTACATTCAATTAATACATAATCTCAGATATTCCTATACCGAATAGTTCGATCTGGATCCTTGTCTTATTATATTGCTTACTTATTTACTTAATTCTAATGTATGTGTTGCTATTTTTAAAAAATATTACATGTGGCATATAATAATGTGACATCATATATATTTTATGTGACATATATTAATATATGAGACATATGCAATAGAATATATTCGAAAATGTCAATATGTCAATAATATATGTGACACATGACATATAATATGACATATATGTGTATATGTGTAAATATGTACATATACATATATGTACACGTATACAGATACATATACATGTATATTGATATACATATACATATGTATGTATACATATACCTATACATATATCATAGTAATAGACATAATGTTAGGATATGTGCTTATATAAATATATGTGTGCATACCATATAAAATACCTAGTAAATATGAACATGCGTATACATTGTAATATACTATGTGTAGTCTAGAAAATATAAAAATTTATCTTATGTATGCATAATAATGTATAGTCTATAACGTACGATACTCCAATAGATGCAGTACATAAAAATACATGTTTTATATATTCAACAATCAAAAGTGAATATACCGTGGCCAGAAACAAATAACAAGCCTTTAATATAGTTAATACTTAAATAAACATAAAACTAAACCATAATTTTACATTATCGTATGTACCAAAAGGACATGTATTGAGAGTCTGGAAAAACCAAGTTCTGTTGAGGATGTGGAGCCATTATAACACCAAGTCAGTTCTGGTGGCATGTGGATTGTTACAACCACATTGGAAAACAATCTGCAGTATTTTAACAGTCTTCACATTTATAAATAAGAACACAGAGCATCCACTGATCAATGTACATTTGCTGGGGTAACTCGGTCATAGGTTTGCCTAAGGACACTTACAAAAATAGGTCACTGCCGTATTGTTCTTTAAAATAAACGAAATGTCTGAAATGCACATCAGTAGGATAATGGATTTTAAAAGTCGCAGTCAGAGTCAAATCCAATATGGTAATTAAAAATAATGCCATTTTATAAAAGCTGGTAATATAAAAACGTCATTCATCATGTCACCTTGTTGATAATGCCTTCCTAATATATATATATATATATATATATATATATATATATATATATATATATATATATATATATATATATATGTAATATATGTAATAACTATTAGTTACAAAATGAAGAAAGAACTGATATGCCTAAACAACTTCAGGCAGAATTTAACTTTTATTGAAGGAAAACAGAGGATTAAAAATGAAGAATAAAACAGAGAAAATATTCTATATGATATTTTTTTTTATTTTATACTTAATTAATAAATGATCTCAGATATTCCTATACTGAATAGTTGGATCGGGATTCTTGTTTTATTATACTGCTTGCTTATTTTCTATTTCTAATTTACATGTGTCTATTTTTTAAAATGATACATGTGACATAAAATAATATGTGTGACATGTCATATAATGTATAACATATATGTGTACACGTGCGTACACATACATACACGTGTGTAAAATTGCACTTATATGTATATGTGTGCATATACATACACACATACATGTACATGTATGTTTATATCCATGTACATATACATTTGTATATATGTCTACAAATAAATATACGTATATAATTTTAATAGACATAATATGTTTAAATACATCCTTATATAATTATATGTATATATGCCACATGAAATATATAGAAAATATGAACATGCATATGCATTGTAATATACTATGTGCGGTATAGAAAAGATAAAAATATATGTTATTTATGCATAATAATGTATAATATTAATCTGCAATACTCAAATAGATGCATCATATAAAAATACATGTTTTGTATATTCATAAAGTAAAAGTGAATATGATTTGGCCAGAAACATACAAGAAACCCTTAAGATTGTTAATAATTAAATAAACATGAAACTAAACCATAATTTTAAATTTTTGTGTGTTCCAGAATGGCAGATATTGAGAATCTGAAATAACCAAGTTCTGTTGAAAGGGTGGAGACTTTATAACTCCTAGTCAGTGCTGGTGGAAATGTGGATTGGTACAATCCTTAGGAAAACAATTTGCATTATTTTCAGTCTTTATATTTATAAATGAGAACACAGAGGATCCACTCATCACAGTACATATCATGGAGAAATTCGATCATAGGTTTACTTGGGGATGTTTACAAAAGAAGGTGCCTGACATACTGTTCTTTAAAATAAACACGATACAACTCAAATGACCATCAATAGGATAACGGATTATAAAAGTCGCAGTCAGAGTGAAATAAAATATGGTAATTAAAATAATAGCATGATATCAAAAAGCTAGTAATATAAAAACGGCTTGAGTATGTCACCATATTGATAATGTCCCCGTACTATATATATGATATATGTAATAACTATTGGCTATACTATGAAGAAAGAAATGATGTGCTTAAACAAATTCAGGTAGTTTTGAACTTGTAATGAAAAGAAACAAGAGGAAAAAAAGTGAGGAATTAGACACAGAAAATACCCTGTATCACATTATGTTTTTCATTTTACATTCAATTAATACATAATCTCAGATATTCCTATACCGAATAGTTCGATCTGGATCCTTGTCTTATTATATTGCTTACTTATTTACTTAATTCTAATGTATGTGTTGCTATTTTTAAAAAATATTACATGTGGCATATAATAATGTGACATCATATATATTTTATGTGACATATATTAATATATGAGACATATGCAATAGAATATATTCGAAAATGTCAATATGTCAATAATATATGTGACACATGACATATAATATGACATATATGTGTATATGTGTAAATATGTACATATACATATATGTACACGTATACAGATACATATACATGTATATTGATATACATATACATATGTATGTATACATATACCTATACATATATCATAGTAATAGACATAATGTTAGGATATGTGCTTATATAAATATATGTGTGCATACCATATAAAATACCTAGTAAATATGAACATGCGTATACATTGTAATATACTATGTGTAGTCTAGAAAATATAAAAATTTATCTTATTTATGCATAATAATGTATAGTCTATAACGTACGATACTCCAATAGATGCAGTACATAAAAATACATGTTTTATATATTCAACAAGCAAAAGTGAATATACCGTGGCCAGAAACAAATAACAAGCCCTTAATATAATTAATACTTAAATAAACATAAAACTAAACCATAATTTTACATTATCGTATGTACCAAAAGGACATGTATTGAGAGTCTGGAAAAACCATGTTCTGTTGAGGATGTGGAGCCATTATAACACCAAGTCAGTTCTGGTGGCATGTGGATTGTTACAACCACATTGGAAAACAATCTGCAGTATTTTAACAGTCTTTACATTTATAAATAACAACACAGAGGATCCACTGATCAATGTACATATGCTGGGGTAACTCGGTCATAGGTTTGCCTAAGGACACTTACAAAAATAGGTCACTGCCGTATTGTTCTTTAAAATAAACGAAATGTCTGAAATGCACATCAGTAGGATAATGGATTTTAAAAGTCGCAGTCAGTGTGAAATCAAATATGGTAATTAAAAATAATGCCATTTTATAAAAGCTGGTAATATAAAAACGTCATTCATCGTGTCACCTTGTTGATAATGCCCCCTAATATATATATATATATATATATATATATATATATATATATATATATATATATGTAATATATGTAATATATGTAATAACTATTAGTTACAAAATGAAGAAAGAACTGATATGCCTAAACAACTTCAGGCAGAATTTAACTTTTATTGAAGGAAAACAGAGGATTAAAAATGAAGAATAAAACAGAGAAAATATCCTATATGATATTTTTTTTTGATTTTATACTTAATTAATAAATGATCTCAGATATTCCTATACTGAATAGTTGGATCGGGATTCTTGTTTTATTATACTGCTTGCTTATTTTCTATTTCTAATTTACATGTGTCTATTTTTTAAAATGATACATGTGACATAAAATAATATATGTGACATGTCATATAATGTATAACATATATGTGTACACGTGCGTACACATACATACACGTGCGTAAAATTGCACTTATATGTATATGTGTGCATATACATACACACATACATGTACATGTATGTTTATATCCATGTACATATACATTTGTATATATGTCTACAAATAAATATACGTATATAATTTTAATAGACATAATATGTTTAAATACATCCTTATATAATTATATGTATATATGCCACATGAAATATATAGAAAATATGAACATGCATATGCATTGTAATATACTATGTGCGGTATAGAAAAGATAAAAATATATGTTATTTATGCATAATAATGTATAATATTAATCTGCAATACTCAAATAGATGCATCATATAAAAATACATGTTTTGTATATTCATAAAGTAAAAGTGAATATGATTTGGCCAGAAACATACAAGAAACCCTTAAGATTGTTAATAATTAAATAAACATGAAACTAAACCATAATTTTAAATTTTTGTGTGTTCCAGAATGGCAGATATTGAGAATCTGAAATAACCAAGTTCTGTTGAAAGGGTGGAGACTTTATAACTCCTAGTCAGTGCTGGTGGAAATGTGGATTGGTACAATCCTTAGGAAAACAATTTGCATTATTTTCAGTCTTTATATTTATAAATGAGAACACAGAGGATCCACTCATCACAGTACATATCATGGAGAAATTCGATCATAGGTTTACTTGGGGATGTTTACAAAAGAAGGTGCCTGACATACTGTTCTTTAAAATAAACACGATACAACTCAAATGACCATCAAGAGGATAACGGATTATAAAAGTCGCAGTCAAAGTGAAATAAAATATGGTAATTAAAATAATAGCATGATATCAAAAAGCTAGTAATATAAAAACGGCTTGAGTATGTCACCATATCGATAATGTCCCCGTACTATATATATGATATATGTAATAACTATTGGCTATACTATGAAGAAAGAAATGATGTGCTTAAACAAATTCAGGTAGTTTTGAACTTGTAATGAAAAGAAACAAGAGGAAAAAAAAGTGAGGAATTAGACACAGAAAATACCCTGTATCACATTATGTTTTTCATTTTACATTCAATTAATACATAATCTCAGATATTCCTATACCGAATAGTTCGATCTGGATCCTTGTCTTATTATATTGCTTACTTATTTACTTAATTCTAATGTATGTGTTGCTATTTTTAAAAAATATTATATGTGGCATACAATAATGTGACATCATATATATTTTATGTGACATATATTAATATATGAGACATATGCAATAGAATATATTTCAAAATGTCAATATGTCAATAATATATGTGACACATGACATATAATATGACATATATGTGTATATGTGTAAATATGTACATATACATATATGTACACGTATACAGATACATATACATGTATATTGATATACATATACATATGTATGTATACATATACCTATACATATATCATAGTAATAGACATAATGTTAGGATATGTGCTTATATAAATATATGTGTGCATACCATATAAAATACCTAGTAAATATGAACATGCGTATACATTGTAATATACTATGTGTAGTAGAGAAAATATAAAAATTTATCTTATTTATGCATAATAATGTATAGTCTATAACGTACGATACTCCAATAGATGCAGTACATAAAAATACATGTTTTATATATTCAACAAGCAAAAGTGAATATACCGTGGCCAGAAACAAATAACAAGCCCTTAATATAATTAATACTTAAATAAACATAAAACTAAACCATAATTTTACATTATCGTATGTACCAAAAGGACATGTATTGAGAGTCTGGAAAAACCAAGTTCTGTTGAGGATGTAAAGCCATTATAACACCAAGTCAGTTCTGGTGGCATGTGGATTGTTACAACCACATTGGAAAACAATCTGCAGTATTTTAACAGTCTTTACATTTATAAATAAGAACACAGAGGATCCACTGATCAATGTACATATGCTGGGGTAACTCGGTCATAGGTTTGCCTAAGGACACTTACAAAAATAGGTCACTGCCGTATTGTTCTTTAAAATAAACGAAATGTCTGAAATGCACATCAGTAGGATAATGGATTTTAAAAGTCGCAGTCAGAGTGAAATCAAATATGGTAATTAAAAATAATGCCATTTTATAAAAGCTGGTAATATAAAAACGGCATTCATCATATCACCTTGTTGATAATGCCCCCCTAATATATATATATATATATATATATATATATATATATATATATATATATATATATATATATATTCATATATATATATATATATAATATATGTAATAACTATTAGTTACAAAATGAAGAAAGAACTGATATGCCTAAACAACTTCAGGCAGAATTTAACTTTTATTGAAGGAAAACAGAGGATTAAAAATGAAGAATAAAACAGAGAAAATATCCTATATGATATTTTTTTTTGATTTTATACTTAATTAATAAATGATCTCAGATATTCCTATACTGAATAGTTGGATCGGGATTCTTGTTTTATTATACTGCTTGCTTATTTTCTATTTCTAATTTACATGTGTCTATTTTTTAAAATGATACATGTGACATAAAATAATATATGTGACATGTCATATAATGTATAACATATATGCGTACACGTGCGTACACATACATACACGTGTGTAAAATTGCACTTATATGTATATGTGTGCATATACATACACACATACATGTACATGTATGTTTATATCCATGTACATATACATTTGTATATATGTCTACAAATAAATATACGTATATAATTTTAATAGACATAATATGTTTAAATACATCCTTATATAATTATATGTATATATGCCACATGAAATATATAGAAAATATGAACATGCATATGCATTGTAATATACTATGTGCGGTATAGAAAAGATAAAAATATATGTTATTTATGCATAATAATGTATAATATTAATCTGCAATACTCAAATAGATGCATCATATAAAAATACATGTTTTGTATATTCATAAAGTAAAAGTGAATATGATTTGGCCAGAAACATACAAGAAACCCTTAAGATTGTTAATAATTAAATAAACATGAAACTAAACCATAATTTTAAATTTTTGTGTGTTCCAGAATGGCAGATATTGAGAATCTGAAATAACCATGTTCTGTTGAAAGTGTGGATTCTTTGTAACTCCTAGTCAGTGCTGGTGGAAATGTTGATTGGTACAATCCTTAGGAAAACAATTTGCATTATTTTCAGTCTTTACATTTATAAATGAGAACACAGAGGATCCACTCATCACAGTACATATCATGGAGAAATTCGATCATAGGTTTACTTGGGGATGTTTACAAAAGAAGGTGCCTGACATACTGTTCTTAAAAATAAACACGATACAACTCAAATGACCATCAATAGGATAACGGATTATAAAAGTCGCAGTCAGAGTGAAATAAAATATGGTAATTAAAATAACAGCATGATATAAAAAAGCTAGTAATATAAAAACGGCATTGAGTATGTCACCATATTGATAATGTCCCCGTACTATATATATGATATATGTAATAACTATTGGCTATACTATGAAGAAAGAAATGATGTGCTTAAACAAATTCAGGTAGTTTTGAACTTGTAATGAAAAGAAACAAGAGGAAAAAAAAGTGAGGAATTAGACACAGAAAATACCCTGTATCACATTTGTTTTTCATTTTACATTCAATTAATACATAATCTCAGATATTCCTATACCGAATAGTTCGATCTGGATCTTGTCTTATTATATTGCTTACTTATTTACTTAATTCTAATGTATGTGTTGCTATTTTTTAAATATATTATATGTGGCATACAATAATGTGACATCATATATATTTTATGTGACATATATTAATATATGAGACATATGCAATAGAATATATGTGACAATGTCAATATGTCAATATATGTGACACATGACATATAACATGACATATATGTATATGTGTAAATATGTACATATACATATATGTACACGTATACAGATACATATACATGTATATTGATATACATATACATATGTATGTATACATATACCTATACATATATCATAGTAATAGACATAATGTTAGGATATGTGCTTATATAAATATATGTGTGCATACCATATAAAATACCTAGTAAATATGAACATGCGTATACATTGTAATATACTATGTGTAGTCTAGAAAATATAAAAATTTATCTTATTTATGCATAATAATGTATAGTATATAACGTATGATACTCCAATAGATGCAGTACATAAAAATACATGTTTTATATATTCAACAATCAAAAGTAAATATACCGTGGCCAGAAACAAATAACAAGCCCTTAATATAGTTAATACTTAAATAAACATAAAACTAAACCATAATTTTACATTATCGTAGGTACCAAAAGGACATGTATTGAGAGTCTGGAAAAACCAAGTTCTGTTGAGGATGTGGAGCCATTATAACACCAAGTCAGTGCTGGTGGAATGTGGATTGTTACAACCACATTGGAAAACAATCTGCAGTATTTTAACAGTCTTTACATTTATAAATAAGAACACAGAGGATCCACTGATCAATGTACATATGCTGGGGTAACTCGGTCATAGGTTTGCCTAAGGACACTTATAAAAATAGGTCACTGCCGTATTGTTCTTTAAAATGAACGAAATGTCTGAAATGCACATCAGTAGGATAATGGATTTCAAAAGTCGCAGTCAGAGTCAAATCCAATATGGTAATTAAAAATAATGCCATTTTATAAAAGCTGGTAATATAAAAACGGCATTCATCATGTCACCTTGTTGATAATGCCCCCCTAATATATATATATATATATATATATATATATATATATATATATATATATATATATATATGTAATAACTATTAGTTACAAAATGAAGAAAGAACTGATATGCCTAAACAACTTCAGGCAGAATTTAACTTTTATTGAAGGAAAACAGAGGATTAAAAATGAGGAATAAAACAGAGAAAATATCCTATATGATATTTTTTTTGATTTTATACTTAATTAATAAATGATCTCAGATATTCCTATACTGAATAGTTGGATCGGGATTCTTGTTTTATTATACTGCTTGCTTATTTTCTATTTCTAATTTACATGTGTCTATTTTTAAAATGATACATGTGACATAAAATAATATATGTGACATGTCATATAATGTATAACATATATGCGTACACGTGCGTACACATACATACACGTGTGTAAAATTGCACTTATATGTATATGTGTGCATATACATACACACATACATGTACATGTATGTTTATATCCATGTACATATACATTTGTATATATGTCTACAAATAAATATACGTATATAATTTTAATAGACATAATATGTTTAAATACATCCTTATATAATTATATGTATATATGCCACATGAAATATATAGAAAATATGAACATGCATATGCATTGTAATATACTATGTGCGGTATAGAAAAGATAAAAATATATGTTATTTATGCATAATAATGTATAATATTAATCTGCAATACTCAAATAGATGCATCATATAAAAATACATGTTTTGTATATTCATAAAGTAAAAGTGAATATGATTTGGCCAGAAACATACAAGAAACCTTTAAGATTGTTAATAATTAAATAAACATGAAACTAAACCATAATTTTAAATTTTTGTGTGTTCCAGAATGGCAGATATTGAGAATCTGAAATAACCATGTTCTCTTGAAAGGGTGGAGTCTTTGTAACTCCTAGTCAGTGCTGGTGGAAATGTGGATTGGTACAATCCTTAGGAAAACAATTTGCATTATTTTCAGTCTTTACATTTATAAATGAGAACACAGAGGATCCACTCATCACAGTACATATCATGGAGAAATTCGATCATAGGTTTACTTGGGGATGTTTACAAAAGAAGGTGCCTGACATACTGTTCTTTAAAATAAACACGATACAACTCAAATGACCATCAATAGGATAACGGATTATAAAAGTCGCAGTCAGAGTGAAATAAAATATGGTAATTAAAATAATAGCATGATATCAAAAAGCTAGTAATATAAAAACGGCATTGAGTATGTCACCATATTGATAATGTCCCCGTACTATATATATGATATATGTAATAACTATTGGCTATACTATGAAGAAAGAAATGATGTGCTTAAACAAATTCAGGTAGTTTTGAACTTGTAATGAAAAGAAACAAGAGGAAAAAACACTGAGGAATTAGACACAGAAAATACCCTGTATCACATTATGTTTTTCATTTTACATTCAATTAATACATAATCTCAGATATTCCTATACCGAATAGTTCGATCTGGATCCTTGTCTTATTATATTGCTTACTTATTTACTTAATTCTAATGTATGTGTTGCTATTTTTAAAAAATATTATATGTGGCATACAATAATGTGACATCATATATATTTTATGTGACATATATTAATATATGAGACATATGCAATAGAATATATGTGACAATGTCAATATGTCAATAATATATGTGACACATGACATATAATATGACATATATGTGTATATGTGTAAATATGTACATATACATATATGTACACGTATACAGATACATATACATGTATATTGATATACATATACATATGTATGTATACATATACCTATACATATATCATAGTAATAGACATAATGTTAGGATATGTGCTTATATAAATATATGTGTGCATACCATATAAAATACCTAGTAAATATGAACATGCGTATACATTGTAATATACTATGTGTAGTCTAGAAAATATAAAAATTTATCTTATTTATGCATAATAATGTATAGTATATAACGTATGATACTCCAATAGATGCAGTACATAAAAATACATGTTTTATATATTCAACAATCAAGAGTGAATATACCGTGGCCAGAAACAAATAACAAGCCCTTAATATAGTTAATACTTAAATAAACATAAAACTAAACCATAATTTTACATTATCGTAGGTACCAAAAGGACATGTATTGAGAGTCTGGAAAAACCAAGTTCTGTTGAGGATGTGGAGCCATTATAACACCAAGTCAGTGCTGGTGGAATGTGGATTGTTACAACCACATTGGAAAACAATCTGCAGTATTTTAACAGTCTTTACATTTATAAATAAGAACACAGAGGATCCACTGATCAATGTACATATGCTGGGGTAACTCGGTCATAGGTTTGCCTAAGGACACTTATAAAAATAGGTCACTGCCGTATTGTTCTTTAAAATGAACGAAATGTCTGAAATGCACATCAGTAGGATAATGGATTTTAAAAGTCGCAGTCAGAGTCAAATCCAATATGGTAATTAAAAATAATGCCATTTTATAAAAGCTGGTAATATAAAAACGTCATTCATCATGTCACCTTGTCGATAATGCCCCCCTAATATATATATATATATATATATATATATATATATATATATATATATATATATATGTAATATATGTAATATATGTAATAACTATTAGTTACAAAATGAAGAAAGAACTGATATGCCTAAACAACTTCAGGCAGAATTTAACTTTTATTGAAGGAAAACAGAGGATTAAAAATGAAGAATAAAACAGAGAAAATATCCTATATGATATTTTTTTTTGATTTTATACTTAATTAATAAATGATCTCAGATATTCCTATACTGAATAGTTGGATCGGGATTCTTGTTTTATTATACTGCTTGCTTATTTTCTATTTCTAATTTACATGTGTCTATTTTTAAAATGATACATGTGACATAAAATAATATATGTGACATGTCATATAATGTATAACATATATGCGTACACGTGCGTACACATACATACACGTGTGTAAAATTGCACTTATATGTATATGTGTGCATATACATACACACATACATGTACATGTATGTTTATATCCATGTACATATACATTTGTATATATGTCTACAAATAAATATACGTATATAATTTTAATAGACATAATATGTTTAAATACATCCTTATATAATTATATGTATATATGCCACATGAAATATATAGAAAATATGAACATGCATATGCATTGTAATATACTATGTGCGGTATAGAAAAGATAAAAATATATGTTATTTATGCATAATAATGTATAATATTAATCTGCAATACTCAAATAGATGCATCATATAAAAATACATGTTTTGTATATTCATAAAGTAAAAGTGAATATGATTTGGCCAGAAACATACAAGAAACCCTTAAGATTGTTAATAATTAAATAAACATGAAACTAAACCATAATTTTAAATTTTTGTGTGTTCCAGAATGGCAGATATTGAGAATCTGAAATAACCATGTTCTGTTGAAAGGGTGGAGTCTTTATAACTCCTAGTCAGTGCTGGTGGAAATGTGGATTGGTACAATCCTTAGGAAAACAATTTGCATTATTTTCAGTCTTTACATTTATAAATGAGAACACAGAGGATCCACTCATCACAGTACATATCATGGAGAAATTCGATTATAGGTTTACTTGGGGATGTTTAAAAAAGAAGGTGCCTGACATACTGTTCTTAAAAATAAACACGATACAACTCAAATGACCATCAATAGGATAACGGATTATAAAAGTCGCAGTCAGAGTGAAATAAAATATGGTAATTAAAATAACAGCATGATGTAAAAAAGCTAGTAATATAAAACCGGCATTGAGTATGTCACCATATTGATAATGTCCCCGTACTATATATATGATATATGTAATAACTATTGGCTATACTATGAAGAAAGAAATGATGTGCTTAAACAAATTCAGGTAGTTTTGAACTTGTAATGAAAAAAAACAAGAGGAAAAAAAAGTGAGGAATTAGACACAGAAAATGCCCTGTATCACATATGTTTTTCATTTTACATTCAATTAATACATAATCTCAGATATTCCTATACCGAATAGTTCGATCTGGATCCTTGTCTTACTATATTGCTTACTTATTTACTTAATTCTAATGTATGTGTTGCTATTTTTAAAATATATTATATGTGGCATACAATAATGTGACATCATATATATTTTATGTGACATATATTAATATATGAGACATATGCAATAGAATATATGTGACAATGTCAATATGTCAATATATGTGACACATGACATATAACATGACATATATGTATATGTGTAAATATGTACATATACATATATGTACACGTATACAGATACATATACATGTATATTGATATACATATACATATGTATGTATACTTATACCTATACATATATCATAGTAATAGACATAATGTTAGGATATGTGCTTATATAAATATATGTGTGCATACCATATAAAATACCTAGTAAATATGAACATGCGTATACATTGTAATATACTATGTGTAGTCTA
This sequence comes from Rhinolophus hipposideros, assembly GCF_964194185.1. Lineage (NCBI taxonomy): Eukaryota > Metazoa > Chordata > Mammalia > Chiroptera > Rhinolophidae > Rhinolophus > Rhinolophus hipposideros. The sequence continues at coordinate 735,917 of NW_027669269.1, read as the reverse complement.
GAAAATATAAAAATTTATCTTATTTATGCATAATAATGTATAGTATATAACGTATGATACTCCAATAGATGCAGTACATAAAAATACATGTTTTATATATTCAACAATCAAAAGTGAATATACCGTGGCCAGAAACAAATAACAAGCCCTTAATATAGTTAATACTTAAATAAACATAAAACTAAACCATAATTTTACATTATCGTAGGTACCAAAAGGACATGTATTGAGAGTCTGGAAAAACCAAGTTCTGTTGAGGATGTGGAGCCATTATAACACCAAGTCAGTGCTGGTGGAATGTGGATTGTTACAACCACATTGGAAAACAATCTGCAGTATTTTAACAGTCTTTACATTTATAAATAAGAACACAGAGGATCCACTGATCAATGTACATATGCTGGGGTAACTCGGTCATAGGTTTGCCTAAGGACACTTATAAAAATAGGTCACTGCCGTATTGTTCTTTAAAATGAACGAAATGTCTGAAATGCACATCAGTAGGATAATGGATTTCAAAAGTCGCAGTCAGAGTCAAATCCAATATGGTAATTAAAAATAATGCCATTTTATAAAAGCTGGTAATATAAAAACGGCATTCATCATGTCACCTTGTTGATAATGCCCCCCTAATATATATATATATATATATATATATATATATATATATATATATATATATATGTAATAACTATTAGTTACAATATGAAGAAAGAACTGATATGCCTAAACAACTTCAGGCAGAATTTAACTTTTATTGAAGGAAAACAGAGGATTAAAAATGAGGAATAAAACAGAGAAAATATCCTATATGATATTTTTTTTGATTTTCTACTTAATTAAGAAATGATCTCAGATATTCCTATACTGAATAGTTGGATCGGGATTCTTGTTTTATTATACTGCTTGCTTATTTTCTATTTCTAATTTACATGTGTCTATTTTTAAAATGATACATGTGACATAAAATAATATATGTGACATGTCATATAATGTATAACATATATGTGTACACGTGCGTACACATACATACACGTGTGTAAAATTGCACTTATATGTATATGTGTGCATATACATACACACATACATGTACATGTATGTTTATATCCATGTACATATACATTTGTATATATGTCTACAAATAAATATACGTATATAATTTTAATAGACATAATATGTTTAAATACATCCTTATATAATTATATGTATATATGCCACATGAAATATATAGAAAATATGAACATGCATATGCATTGTAATATACTATGTGCGGTATAGAAAAGATAAAAATATATGTTATTTATGCATAATAATGTATAATATTAATCTGCAATACTCAAATAGATGCATCATATAAAAATACATGTTTTGTATATTCATAAAGTAAAAGTGAATATGATTTGGCCAGAAACATACAAGAAACCCTTAAGATTGTTAATAATTAAATAAACATGAAACTAAACCATAATTTTAAATTTTTGTGTGTTCCAGAATGGCAGATATTGAGAATCTGAAATAACCATGTTCTGTTGAAAGGGTGGAGTCTTTATAACTCCTAGTCAGTGCTGGTGGAAATGTGGATTGGTACAATCCTTAGGAAAACAATTTGCATTATTTTCAGTCTTTACATTTATAAATGAGAACACAGAGGATCCACTCATCACAGTACATATCATGGAGAAATTCGATCATAGGTTTACTTCGGGATTTTTACAAACGAAGGCGACTGACATACTGTTCTTTAAAATAAACATGATACAACTCAAATGATCATCAATAGGATAACGGATTTTAAAAGACCCAGTCAGAGTGAAATAAAATATGGTAATTAAAAATAATATCATTACATAAAAAGCTAGTAATATAAAAACGGCATTGAGTATGTCACCATATCGATAATGTCCCCGTACTATATATATGATATATGTAATAACTATTGGTTATACTATGAAGAAAGCAATGATATGCTTAAACAAATTCAGGTAGTTTTGAACTTGTAATGAAAAGAAACAAGAGGAAAAAAAAGTGAGGAATTAGACACAGAAAATACCCTGTATCACATATGTTTTTCATTTTACATTCAATTAATACATAATCTCAGATATTCCTATACCGAATAGTTCGATCTGGATCCTTGTCTTATTATATTGCTTACTTATTTACTTAATTCTAATGTATGTGTTGCTATTTTTAAAATATATTATATGTGGCATACAATAATGTGACATCATATATATTTTATGTGACATATATTAATATATGAGACATATGCAATAGAATATATGTGACAATGTCAATATGTCAATATATGTGACATGACATATAACATGACATATATGTATATGTGTAAATATGTACATATACATATATGTACACGTATACAGATACATATACATGTATATTGATATACATATACATATGTATGTATACTTATACCTATACATATATCATAGTAATAGACATAATGTTAGGATATGTGCTTATATAAATATATGTGTGCATACCATATAAATACCTAGTAAATATGAACATGCGTATACATTGTAATATACTATGTGTAGTAGAGAAAATATAAAAATTTATCTTATTTATGCATAATAATGTATAGTCTATAACGTACGATACTCCAATAGATGCAGTACATAAAAATACATGTTTTATATATTCAACAAGCAAAAGTGAATATACCGTGGCCAGAAACAAATAACAAGCCCTTAATATAGTTAATACTTAAATAAACATAAAACTAAACCATAATTTTACATTATCGTATGTACGAAAAGGACATGTATTGAGAGTCTGGAAAAACCAAGTTCTGTTGAGGATGTGGAGCCATTATAACACCAAGTCAGTTCTGGTGGCATGTGGATTGTTATAACCACATTGGAAAACAATCTGCAGTATTTTAACAGTCTTCACATTTATAAATAAGAACACAGAGGATCCACTGATCAATGTACATATGCTGGGGTAACTCGGTCATAGGTTTGCCTAAGGACACTTACAAAAATAGGTCACTGCCGTATTGTTCTTTAAAATAAACGAAATGTCTGAAATGCACATCAGTAGGATAATGGATTTAAAAGTCGCAGTCAGAGTCAAATCCAATATGGTAATTAAAAATAATGCCATTTTATAAAAGCTGGTAATATAAAAACGTCATTCATCGTGTCACCTTGTTGATAATGCCCCCCTAATATATATATATATATATATATATATATATATATATATATATATATATATATATATATATATATGTAATATATGTAATAACTATTAGTTACAAAATGAAGAAAGAACTGATATGCCTAAACAACTTCAGGCAGAATTTAACTTTTATTGAAGGAAAACAGAGGATTAAAAATGAAGAATAAAACAGAGAAAATATCCTATATGATATTTTTTTTTGATTTTATACTTAATTAATAAATGATCTCAGATATTCCTATACTGAATAGTTGGATCGGGATTCTTGTTTTATTATACTGCTTGCTTATTTTCTATTTCTAATTTACATGTGTCTATTTTTTAAAATGATACATGTGACATAAAATAATATATGTGACATGTCATATAATGTATAACATATATGTGTACACGTGCGTACACATACATACACGTGCGTAAAATTGCACTTATATGTATATGTGTGCATATACATACACACATACATGTACATGTATGTTTATATCCATGTATATATATATTTGTATATATGTCTACAAATAAATATACGTATATAATTTTAATAGACATAATATGTTTAAATACATCCTTATATAATTATATGTATATATGCCACATGAAATATATAGAAAATATGAACATGCATATGCATTGTAATATACTATGTGCGGTATAGAAAAGATAAAAATATATGTTATTTATGCATAATAATGTATAATATTAATCTGCAATACTCAAATAGATGCATCATATAAAAATACATGTTTTGTATATTCATAAAGTAAAAGTGAATATGATTTGGCCAGAAACATACAAGAAACCCTTAAGATTGTTAATAATTAAATAAACATGAAACTAAACCATAATTTTAAATTTTTGTGTGTTCCAGAATGGCAGATATTGAGAATCTGAAATAACCATGTTCTGTTGAAAGGGTGGAGTCTTTATAACTCCTAGTCAGTGCTGGTGGAAATGTGGATTGGTACAATCCTTAGGAAAACAATTTGCATTATTTTCAGTCTTTACATTTATAAATGAGAACACAGAGGATCCACTCATCACAGTACATATCATGGAGAAATTCGATCATAGGTTTACTTCGGGATGTTTACAAAAGAAGGTGCCTGACATACTGTTCTTAAAAATAAACACGATACAACTCAAATGACCATCAATAGGATAACGGATTATAAAAGTCGCAGTCAGAGTGAAATAAAATATGGTAATTAAAATAACAGCATGATGTAAAAAAGCTAGTAATATAAAAACGGCATTGAGTATGTCACCATATTGATAATGTCCCCGTACTATATATATGATATATGTAATAACTATTGGCTATACTATGAAGAAAGAAATGATGTGCTTAAACAAATTCAGGTAGTTTTGAACTTGTAATGAAAAGAAACAAGAGGAAAAAAAAGTGAGGAATTAGACACAGAAAATGCCCTGTATCACATATGTTTTTCATTTTACATTCAATTAATACATAATCTCAGATATTCCTATACCGAATAGTTCGATCTGGATCCTTGTCTTATTATATTGCTTACTTATTTACTTAATTCTAATGTATGTGTTGCTATTTTTAAAATATATTATATGTGGCATACAATAATGTGACATCATATATATTTTATGTGACATATATTAATATATGAGACATATGCAATAGAATATATGTGACAATGTCAATATGTCAATATATGTGACACATGACATATAACATGACATATATGTATATGTGTAAATATGTACATATACATATATGTACACGTATACAGATACATATACATGTATATTGATATACATATACATATGTATGTATACATATACCTATACATATATCATAGTAATAGACATAATGTTAGGATATGTGCTTATATAAATATATGTGTGCATACCATATAAATACCTAGTAAATATGAACATGCGTATACATTGTAATATACTATGTGTAGTAGAGAAAATATAAAAATTTATCTTATTTATGCATAATAATGTATAGTCTATAACGTACGATACTCCAATAGATGCAGTAGATAAAAATACATGTTTTATATATTCAACAAGCAAAAGTGAATATACCGTGGCCAGAAACAAATAACAAGCCCTTAATATAGTTAATACTTAAAGAAACATAAAACTAAACCATAATTTTACATTATCGTATGTACCAAAAGGACATGTATTGAGAGTCTGGAAAAACCAAGTTCTGTTGAGGATGTGGAGCCATTATAACACCAAGTCAGTTCTGGTGGCATGTGGATTGTTACAACCACATTGGAAAACAATCTGCAGTATTTTAACAGTCTTCACATTTATAAATAAGAACACAGAGGATCCACTGATCAATGTACATATGCTGGGGTAACTCGGTCATAGGTTTGCCTAAGGACACTTACAAAAATAGGTCACTGCCGTATTGTTCTTTAAAATAAACGAAATGTCTGAAATGCATATCAGTAGGATAATGGATTTTAAAAGTCGCAGTCAGAGTGAAATCAAATATGGTAATTAAAAATAATGCCATTTTATAAAAGCTGGTAATATAAAAACGTCATTCATCATGTCACCTTGTCGATAATGCCCCCCTAATATATATATATATATATATATATATATATATATATATATATATATATATATATTCATATATATATATATATATAATATATGTAATAACTATTAGTTACAAAATGAAGAAAGAACTGATATGCCTAAACAACTTCAGGCAGAATTTAACTTTTATTGAAGGAAAACAGAGGATTAAAAATGAGGAATAAAACAGAGAAAATATCCTATATGATATTTTTTTTGATTTTCTACTTAATTAAGAAATGATCTCAGATATTCCTATACTGAATAGTTGGATCGGGATTCTTGTTTTATTATACTGCTTGCTTATTTTCTATTTCTAATTTACATGTGTCTATTTTTAAAATGATACATGTGACATAAAATAATATATGTGACATGTCATATAATGTATAACATATATGTGTACACGTGCGTACACATACATACACGTGTGTAAAATTGCACTTATATGTATATGTGTGCATATACATACACACATACATGTACATGTATGTTTATATCCATGTACATATACATTTGTATATATGTCTACAAATAAATATACGTATATAATTTTAATAGACATAATATGTTTAAATACATCCTTATATAATTATATGTATATATGCCACATGAAATATATAGAAAATATGAACATGCATATGCATTGTAATATACTATGTGCGGTATAGAAAAGATAAAAATATATGTTATTTATGCATAATAATGTATAATATTAATCTGCAATACTCAAATAGATGCATCATATAAAAATACATGTTTTGTATATTCATAAAGTAAAAGTGAATATGATTTGGCCAGAAACATACAAGAAACCCTTAAGATTGTTAATAATTAAATAAACATGAAACTAAACCATAATTTTAAATTTTTGTGTGTTCCAGAATGGCAGATATTGAGAATCTGAAATAACCATGTTCTGTTGAAAGGGTGGAGTCTTTATAACTCCTAGTCAGTGCTGGTGGAAATGTGGATTGGTACAATCCTTAGGAAAACAATTTGCATTATTTTCAGTCTTTACATTTATAAATGAGAACACAGAGGATCCACTCATCACAGTACATATCATGGAGAAATTCGATCATAGGTTTACTTCGGGATTTTTACAAACGAAGGCGACTGACATACTGTTCTTTAAAATAAACATGATGCAACTCAAATGATCATCAATAGGATAACGGATTTTAAAAGACCCAGTCAGAGTGAAATAAAATATGGTAATTAAAAATAATATCATTACATAAAAAGCTAGTAATATAAAAACGGCATTGAGTATGTCACCATATCGATAATGTCCCCGTACTATATATATGATATATGTAATAACTATTGGTTATACTATGAAGAAAGCAATGATATGCTTAAACAAATTCAGGTAGTTTTGAACTTGTAATGAAAAGAAACAAGAGGAAAAAAAAGTGAGGAATTAGACACAGAAAATACCCTGTATCACATATGTTTTTCATTTTACATTCAATTAATACATAATCTCAGATATTCCTATACCGAATAGTTCGATCTGGATACTTGTCTTATTATATTGCTTACTTATTTACTTAATTCTAATGTATGTGTTGCTATTTTTTAAATATATTATATGTGGCATACAATAATGTGACATCATATATATTTTATGTGACATATATTAATATATGAGACATATGCAATAGAATATATGTGACAATGTCAATATGTCAAAATATGTGACACATGACATATAACATGACATATATATGTATATGTGTAAATATGTACATATACATATATGTACAGGTATAGAGATACATATACATGCATATTGATATACATATACATATGTATGTATACATATACCTATACATATATCATAGTAATAGACATAATGTTAGGATATGTGCTTATATAAATATATGTGTGCATACCATATAAAATACCTAGTAAATATGAACATGCGTATACATTGTAATATACTATGTGTAGTAGAGAAAATATAAAAATTTATCTTATTTATGCATAATAATGTATAGTATATAACGTATGATACTCCAATAGATGCAGTACATAAAAATACATGTTTTATATATTCAACAATCAAAAGTGAATATACCGTGGCCAGAAACAAATAACAAGCCCTTAATATAGTTAATACTTAAATAAACATAAAACTAAACCATAATTTTACATTATCGTAGGTACCAAAAGGACATGTATTGAGAGTCTGGAAAAATCAAGTTCTGTAGAGGATGTGGAGCCATTATAACACCAAGTCAGTGCTGGTGGAATGTGGATTGTTACAACCACATTGGAAAACAATCTGCAGTATTTTAACAGTCTTTACATTTATAAATAAGAACACAGAGGATCCACTGATCAATGTACATATGCTGGGGTAACTCGGTCATAGGTTTGCCTAAGGACACTTATAAAAATAGGTCACTGCCGTATTGTTCTTTAAAATGAACGAAATGTCTGAAATGCACATCAGTAGGATAATGGATTTTAAAAGTCGCAGTCAGAGTCAAATCCAATATGGTAATTAAAAATAATGCCATTTTATAAAAGCTGGTAATATAAAAACGTCATTCATCATGTCACCTTGTTGATAATGCCCCCCTAATAGATATATATATATATATATATATATATATATATATATATATATATATATATATAATATATATGTAATAACTATTAGTTACAATATGAAGAAAGAACTGATATGCCTAAACAACTTCAGGCAGAATTTAACTTTTATTGAAGGAAAACAGAGGATTAAAAATGAGGAATAAAACAGAGAAAATATCCTATATGATATTTTTTTTGATTTTATACTTAATTAATAAATGATCTCAGATATTCCTATACTGAATAGTTGGATCGGGATTCTTGTTTTATTATACTGCTTGCTTATTTTCTATTTCTAATTTACATGTGTCTATTTTTAAAATGATACATGTGACATAAAATAATATATGTGACATGTCATATAATGTATAACATATATGCGTACACGTGCGTACACATACATACACGTGTGTAAAATTGCACTTATATGTATATGTGTGCATATACATACACACATACATGTACATGTATGTTTATATCCATGTACATATACATTTGTATATATGTCTACAAATAAATATACGTATATAATTTTAATAGACATAATATGTTTAAATACATCCTTATATAATTATATGTATATATGCCACATGAAATATATAGAAAATATGAACATGCATATGCATTGTAATATACTATGTGCGGTATAGAAAAGATAAAAATATATGTTATTTATGCATAATAATGTATAATATTAATCTGCAATACTCAAATAGATGCATCATATAAAAATACATGTTTTGTATATTCATAAAGTAAAAGTGAATATGATTTGGCCAGAAACATACAAGAAACCCTTAAGATTGTTAATAATTAAATAAACATGAAACTAAACCATAATTTTAAATTTTTGTGTGTTCCAGAATGGCAGATATTGAGAATCTGAAATAACCATGTTCTGTTGAAAGGGTGGAGTCTTTGTAACTCCTAGTCAGTGCTGGTGGAAATGTGGATTGGTACAATCCTTAGGAAAACAATTTGCATTATTTTCAGTCTTTACATTTATAAATGAGAACACAGAGGATCCACTCATCACAGTACATATCATGGAGAAATTCGATCATAGGTTTACTTGGGGATGTTCACAAAAGAAGGTGCCTGACATACTGTTCTTAAAAATAAACACGATACAACTCAAATGACCATCAATAGGATAACGGATTATAAAAGTCGCAGTCAGAGTGAAATAAAATATGGTAATTAAAATAACAGCATGATGTAAAAAAGTTAGTAATATAAAAACGGCATTGAGTATGTCACCATATTGATAATGTCCCCGTACTATATATATGATATATGTAATAACTATTGGCTATACTATGAAGAAAGAAATGATGTGCTTAAACAAATTCAGGTAGTTTTGAACTTGTAATGAAAAGAAACAAGAGGAAAAAAAAGTGAGGAATTAGACACAGAAAATACCCTGTATCACATTTGTTTTTCATTTTACATTCAATTAATACATAATCTCAGATATTCCTATACCGAATAGTTCGATCTGGATCTTGTCTTATTATATTGCTTACTTATTTACTTAATTCTAATGTATGTGTTGCTATTTTTTAAATATATTATATGTGGCATACAATAATGTGACATCATATATATTTTATGTGACATATATTAATATATGAGACATATGCAATAGAATATATGTGACAATGTCAATATGTCAATATATGTGACACATGACATATAACATGACATATATGTATATGTGTAAATATGTACATATACATATATGTACACGTATACAGATACATATACATGTATATTGATATACATATACATATGTATGTATACATATACCTATACATATATCATAGTAATAGACATAATGTTAGGATATGTGCTTATATAAATATATGTGTGCATACCATATAAAATACCTAGTAAATATGAACATGCGTATACATTGTAATATACTATGTGTAGTCTAGAAAATATAAAAATTTATCTTATTTATGCATAATAATGTATAGTATATAACGTATGATACTCCAATAGATGCAGTACATAAAAATACATGTTTTATATATTCAACAATCAAAAGTGAATATACCGTGGCCAGAAACAAATAACAAGCCCTTAATATAGTTAATACTTAAATAAACATAAAACTAAACCATAATTTTACATTATCGTAGGTACCAAAAGGACATGTATTGAGAGTCTGGAAAAACCAAGTTCTGTTGAGGATGTGGAGCCATTATAACACCAAGTCAGTGCTGGTGGAATGTGGATTGTTACAACCACATTGGAAAACAATCTGCAGTATTTTAACAGTCTTTACATTTATAAATAAGAACACAGAGGATCCACTGATCAATGTACATATGCTGGGGTAACTCGGTCATAGGTTTGCCTAAGGACACTTATAAAAATAGGTCACTGCCGTATTGTTCTTTAAAATGAACGAAATGTCTGAAATGCACATCAGTAGGATAATGGATTTCAAAAGTCGCAGTCAGAGTCAAATCCAATATGGTAATTAAAAATAATGCCATTTTATAAAAGCTGGTAATATAAAAACGGCATTCATCATGTCACCTTGTTGATAATGCCCCCCTAATATATATATATATATATATATATATATATATATATATATATATATATATATATATATGTAATAACTATTAGTTACAATATGAAGAAAGAACTGATATGCCTAAACAACTTCAGGCAGAATTTAACTTTTATTGAAGGAAAACAGAGGATTCAAAATGAGGAATAAAACAGAGAAAATATCCTATATGATATTTTTTTTGATTTTATACTTAATTAATAAATGATCTCAGATATTCCTATACTGAATAGTTGGATCGGGATTCTTGTTTTATTATACTGCTTGCTTATTTTCTATTTCTAATTTACATGTGTCTATTTTTAAAATGATACATGTGACATAAAATAATATATGTGACATGTCATATAATGTATAACATATATGCGTACACGTGCGTACACATACATACACGTGTGTAAAATTGCACTTATATGTATATGTGTGCATATACATACACACATACATGTACATGTATGTTTATATCCATGTACATATACATTTGTATATATGTCTACAAATAAATATACGTATATAATTTTAATAGACATAATATGTTTAAATACATCCTTATATAATTATATGTATATATGCCACATGAAATATATAGAAAATATGAACATGCATATGCATTGTAATATACTATGTGCGGTATAGAAAAGATAAAAATATATGTTATTTATGCATAATAATGTATAATATTAATCTGCAATACTCAAATAGATGCATCATATAAAAATACATGTTTTGTATATTCATAAAGTAAAAGTGAATATGATTTGGCCAGAAACATACAAGAAACCCTTAAGATTGTTAATAATTAAATAAACATGAAACTAAACCATAATTTTAAATTTTTGTGTGTTCCAGAATGGCAGATATTGAGAATCTGAAATAACCATGTTCTCTTGAAAGGGTGGAGTCTTTGTAACTCCTAGTCAGTGCTGGTGGAAATGTGGATTGGTACAATCCTTAGGAAAACAATTTGCATTATTTTCAGTCTTTACATTTATAAATGAGAACACAGAGGATCCACTCATCACAGTACATATCATGGAGAAATTCGATCATAGGTTTACTTGGGGATGTTTACAAAAGAAGGTGCCTGACATACTGTTCTTTAAAATAAACACGATACAACTCAAATGACCATCAATAGGATAACGGATTATAAAAGTCGCAGTCAGAGTGAAATAAAATATGGTAATTAAAATAATAGCATGATATCAAAAAGCTAGTAATATAAAAACGGCATTGAGTATGTCACCATATTGATAATGTCCCCGTACTATATATATGATATATGTAATAACTATTGGCTATACTATGAAGAAAGAAATGATGTGCTTAAACAAATTCAGGTAGTTTTGAACTTGTAATGAAAAGAAACAAGAGGAAAAAAAAGTGAGGAATTAGACACAGAAAATACCCTGTATCACATTATGTTTTTCATTTTACATTCAATTAATACATAATCTCAGATATTCCTATACCGAATAGTTCGATCTGGATCCTTGTCTTATTATATTGCTTACTTATTTACTTAATTCTAATGTATGTGTTGCTATTTTTAAAAAATATTATATGTGGCATACAATAATGTGACATCATATATATTTTATGTGACATATATTAATATATGAGACATATGCAATAGAATATATGTGACAATGTCAATATGTCAATAATATATGTGACACATGACATATAATATGACATATATGTGTATATGTGTAAATATGTACATATACATATATGTACACGTATACAGATACATATACATGTATATTGATATACATATACATATGTATGTATACATATACCTATACATATATCATAGTAATAGACATAATGTTAGGATATGTGCTTATATAAATATATGTGTGCATACCATATAAAATACCTAGTAAATATGAACATGCATATACATTGTAATATACTATGTGTAGTCTAGAAAATATAAAAATTTATCTTATTTATGCATAATAATGTATAGTATATAACGTATGATACTCCAATAGATGCAGTACATAAAAATACATGTTTTATATATTCAACAATCAAGAGTGAATATACCGTGGCCAGAAACAAATAACAAGCCCTTAATATAGTTAATACTTAAATAAACATAAAACTAAACCATAATTTTACATTATCGTAGGTACCAAAAGGACATGTATTGAGAGTCTGGAAAAACCAAGTTCTGTTGAGGATGTGGAGCCATTATAACACCAAGTCAGTGCTGGTGGAATGTGGATTGTTACAACCACATTGGAAAACAATCTGCAGTATTTTAACAGTCTTTACATTTATAAATAAGAACACAGAGGATCCACTGATCAATGTACATATGCTGGGGTAACTCGGTCATAGGTTTGCCTAAGGACACTTATAAAAATAGGTCACTGCCGTATTGTTCTTTAAAATGAACGAAATGTCTGAAATGCACATCAGTAGGATAATGGATTTTAAAAGTCGCAGTCAGAGTCAAATCCAATATGGTAATTAAAAATAATGCCATTTTATAAAAGCTGGTAATATAAAAACGTCATTCATCATGTCACCTTGTTGATAATGCCCCCCTAATATATATATATATATATGTAATATATGTAATAACTATTAGTTACAAAATGAAGAAAGAACTGATATGCCTAAACAACTTCAGGCAGAATTTAACTTTTATTGAAGGAAAACAGAGGATTAAAAATGAGGAATAAAACAGAGAAAATATCCTATGTGATATTTTTTTTTTGATTTTATACTTAATTAAGAAATGATCTCAGATATTCCTATACTGAATAGTTGGATCGGGATTCTTGTTTTATTATACTGCTTGCTTATTTTCTATTTCTAATTTACATGTGTCTATTTTTAAAATGATACATGTGACATAAAATAATATATGTGACATGTCATATAATGTATAACATATATGTGTACACGTGCGTACACATACATACACGTGTGTAAAATTGCACTTATATGTATATGTGTGCATATACATACACACATACATGTACATGTATGTTTATATCCATGTACATATACATTTGTATATATGTCTACAAATAAATATACGTATATAATTTTAATAGACATAATATGTTTAAATACATCCTTATATAATTATATGTATATATGCCACATGAAATATATAGAAAATATGAACATGCATATGCATTGTAATATACTATGTGCGGTATAGAAAAGATAAAAATATATGTTATTTATGCATAATAATGTATAATATTAATCTGCAATACTCAAATAGATGCATCATATAAAAATACATGTTTTGTATATTCATAAAGTAAAAGTGAATATGATTTGGCCAGAAACATACAAGAAACCCTTAAGATTGTTAATAATTAAATAAACATGAAACTAAACCATAATTTTAAATTTTTGTGTGTTCCAGAATGGCAGATATTGAGAATCTGAAATAACCATGTTCTGTTGAAAGGGTGGAGTCTTTATAACTCCTAGTCAGTGCTGGTGGAAATGTGGATTGGTACAATCCTTAGGAAAACAATTTGCATTATTTTCAGTCTTTACATTTATAAATGAGAACACAGAGGATCCACTCATCACAGTACATATCATGGAGAAATTCGATCATAGGTTTACTTCGGGATTTTTACAAACGAAGGCGACTGACATACTGTTCTTTAAAATAAACACGATACAACTCAAATGATCATCAATAGGATAACGGATTTTAAAAGACCCAGTCAGAGTGAAATAAAATATGGTAATTAAAAATAATATCATTACATAAAAAGCTAGTAATATAAAAACGGCATTGAGTATGTCACCATATCGATAATGTCCCCGTACTATATATATGATATATGTAATAACTATTGGTTATACTATGAAGAAAGCAATGATATGCTTAAACAAATTCAGGTAGTTTTGAACTTGTAATGAAAAGAAACAAGAGGAAAAAAAAGTGAGGAATTAGACACAGAAAATACCCTGTATCACATATGTTTTTCATTTTACATTCAATTAATACATAATCTCAGATATTCCTATACCGAATAGTTCGATCTGGATACTTGTCTTATTATATTGCTTACTTATTTACTTAATTCTAATGTATGTGTTGCTATTTTTTAAATATATTATATGTGGCATACAATAATGTGACATCATATATATTTTATGTGACATATATTAATATATGAGACATATGCAATAGAATATATGTGACAATGTCAATATGTCAATATATGTGACACATGACATATAACATGACATATATATGTATATGTGTAAATATGTACATATACATATATGTACAGGTATAGAGATACATATACATGCATATTGATATACATATACATATGTATGTATACATATACCTATACATATATCATAGTAATAGACATAATGTTAGGATATGTGCTTATATAAATATATGTGTGCATACCATATAAAATACCTAGTAAATATGAACATGCGTATACATTGTAATATACTATGTGTAGTAGAGAAAATATAAAAATTTATCTTATTTATGCATAATAATGTATAGTATATAACGTATGATACTCCAATAGATGCAGTACATAAAAATACATGTTTTATATATTCAACAATCAAAAGTGAATATACCGTGGCCAGAAACAAATAACAAGCCCTTAATATAGTTAATACTTAAATAAACATAAAACTAAACCATAATTTTACATTATCGTAGGTACCAAAAGGACATGTATTGAGAGTCTGGAAAAATCAAGTTCTGTAGAGGATGTGGAGCCATTATAACACCAAGTCAGTGCTGGTGGAATGTGGATTGTTACAACCACATTGGAAAACAATCTGCAGTATTTTAACAGTCTTTACATTTATAAATAAGAACACAGAGGATCCACTGATCAATGTACATATGCTGGGGTAACTCGGTCATAGGTTTGCCTAAGGACACTTATAAAAATAGGTCACTGCCGTATTGTTCTTTAAAATGAACGAAATGTCTGAAATGCACATCAGTAGGATAATGGATTTTAAAAGTCGCAGTCAGAGTCAAATCCAATATGGTAATTAAAAATAATGCCATTTTATAAAAGCTGGTAATATAAAAACGTCATTCATCATGTCACCTTGTTGATAATGCCCCCCTAATAGATATATATATATATATATATATATATATATATATATATATATAATATATATGTAATAACTATTAGTTACAATATGAAGAAAGAACTGATATGCCTAAACAACTTCAGGCAGAATTTAACTTTTATTGAAGGAAAACAGAGGATTAAAAATGAGGAATAAAACAGAGAAAATATCCTATATGATATTTTTTTTGATTTTATACTTAATTAATAAATGATCTCAGATATTCCTATACTGAATAGTTGGATCGGGATTCTTGTTTTATTATACTGCTTGCTTATTTTCTATTTCTAATTTACATGTGTCTATTTTTAAAATGATACATGTGACATAAAATAATATATGTGACATGTCATATAATGTATAACATATATGCGTACACGTGCGTACACATACATACACGTGTGTAAAATTGCACTTATATGTATATGTGTGCATATACATACACACATACATGTACATTTATGTTTATATCCATGTACATATACATTTGTATATATGTCTACAAATAAATATACGTATATAATTTTAATAGACATAATATGTTTAAATACATCCTTATATAATTATATGTATATATGACACATGAAATATATAGAAAATATGAACATGCATATGCATTGTAATATACTATGTGCGGTATAGAAAAGATAAAAATATATGTTATTTATGCATAATAATGTATAATATTAATCTGCAATACTCAAATAGATGCATCATATAAAAATACATGTTTTGTATATTCATAAAGTAAAAGTGAATATGATTTGGCCAGAAACATACAAGAAACCCTTAAGATTGTTAATAATTAAATAAACATGAAACTAAACCATAATTTTAAATTTTTGTGTGTTCCAGAATGGCAGATATTGAGAATCTGAAATAACCATGTTCTGTTGAAAGGGTGGAGTCTTTGTAACTCCTAGTCAGTGCTGGTGGAAATGTGGATTGGTACAATCCTTAGGAAAACAATTTGCATTATTTTCAGTCTTTACATTTATAAATGAGAACACAGAGGATCCACTCATCACAGTACATATCATGGAGAAATTCGATCATAGGTTTACTTGGGGATGTTCACAAAAGAAGGTGCCTGACATACTGTTCTTAAAAATAAACACGATACAACTCAAATGACCATCAATAGGATAACGGATTATAAAAGTCGCAGTCAGAGTGAAATAAAATATGGTAATTAAAATAACAGCATGATGTAAAAAAGTTAGTAATATAAAAACGGCATTGAGTATGTCACCATATTGATAATGTCCCCGTACTATATATATGATATATGTAATAACTATTGGCTATACTATGAAGAAAGAAATGATGTGCTTAAACAAATTCAGGTAGTTTTGAACTTGTAATGAAAAGAAACAAGAGGAAAAAAAAGTGAGGAATTAGACACAGAAAATACCCTGTATCACATATGTTTTTCATTTTACATTCAATTAATACATAATCTCAGATATTCCTATACCGAATAGTTCGATCTGGATCTTGTCTTATTATATTGCTTACTTATTTACTTAATTCTAATGTATGTGTTGCTATTTTTAAAATATATTATATGTGGCATACAATAATGTGACATCATATATATTTTATGTGACATATATTAATATATGAGACATATGCAATAGAATATATGTGACAATGTCAATATGTCAATAATATATGTGACACATGACATATAATATGACATATATGTATATGTGTAAATATGTACATATACATATATGTACACGTATACAGATACATATACATGTATATTGATATACATATACATATGTATGTATACATATACCTATACATATATCATAGTTATAGACATAATGTTAGGATATGTGCTTATATAAATATATGTGTGCATAGCATATAAAATACCTAGTAAATATGAACATGCGTATACATTGTAATATACTATGTGTAGTCTAGAAAATATAAAAATTTATCTTATTTATGCATAATAATGTATAGTCTATAACGTACGATACTCCAATAGATGCAGTACATAAAAATACATGTTTTATATATTCAACAATCAAAAGTGAATATACCGTGGCCAGAAACAAATAACAAGCCCTTAATATAGTTAATACTTAAATAAACATAAAACTAAACCATAATTTTACATTATCGTAGGTACCAAAAGGACATGTATTGAGAGTCTGGAAAAACCAAGTTCTGTTGAGGATGTGGAGCCATTATAACACCAAGTCAGTTCTGGTGGCATGTGGATTGTTACAACCACATTGGAAAACAATCTGCAGTATTTTAACAGTCTTCACATTTATAAATAAGAACACAGAGGATCCACTGATTAATGTACATATGCTGGGGTAACTCGGTCATAGGTTTGCCTAAGGACACTTACAAAAATAGGTCACTGCCGTATTGTTCTTTAAAATAAACGAAATGTCTGAAATGCACATCAGTAGGATAATGGATTTTAAAAGTCGCAGTCAGTGTCAAATCCAATATGGTAATTAAAAATAATGCCATTTTATAAAAGCTGGTAATATAAAAACGTCATTCATCGTGTCACCTTGTTGATAATGCCCCCCTAATATATATATATATATATATATATATATATATATATATATAATATATGTAATATATGT
Source organism: Rhinolophus hipposideros (assembly GCF_964194185.1). Classification (NCBI taxonomy): domain Eukaryota; kingdom Metazoa; phylum Chordata; class Mammalia; order Chiroptera; family Rhinolophidae; genus Rhinolophus; species Rhinolophus hipposideros. The sequence continues at coordinate 717,194 of NW_027669269.1, read as the reverse complement.
AATAACTATTAGTTACAAAATGAAGAAAGAACTGATATGCCTAAACAACTTCAGGCAGAATTTAACTTTTATTGAAGGAAAACAGAGGATTAAAAATGAGGAATAAAACAGAGAAAATATCCTATATGATATTTTTTTTTGATTTTATACTTAATTAATAAATGATCTCAGATATTCCTATACTGAATAGTTGGATCGGGATTCTTGTTTTATTATACTGCTTGCTTATTTTCTATTTCTAATTTACATGTGTCTATTTTTTAAAATGATACATGTGACATAAAATAATATATGTGACATGTCATATAATGTATAACATATATGCGTACACGTGCGTACACATACATACACGTGTGTAAAATTGCACTTATATGTATATGTGTGCATATACATACACACATACATGTACATGTATGTTTATATCCATATACATATACATTTGTATATATGTCTACAAATAAATATACGTATATAATTTTAATAGACATAATATGTTTAAATACATCCTTATATAATTATATGTATATATGCCACATGAAATATATAGAAAATATGAACATGCATATGCATTGTAGTATACTATGTGCGGTATAGAAAAGATAAAAATATATGTTATTTATGCATAATAATGTATAATATTAATCTGCAATACTCAAATAGATGCATCATATAAAAATACATGTTTTGTATATTCATAAAGTAAAAGTGAATATGATTTGGCCAGAAACATACAAGAAACCCTTAAGATTGTTAATAATTAAATAAACATGAAACTAAACCATAATTTTAAATTTTTGTGTGTTCCAGAATGGCAGATATTGAGAATCTGAAGTAACCATGTTCTGTTGAAAGGGTGGAGTCTTTGTAATTCCTAGTCAGTGCTGGTGGAAATGTGGATTGGTACAATCCTTAGGAAAACAATTTGCATTATTTTCAGTCTTTACATTTATAAATGAGAACACAGAGGATCCACTCATCACAGTACATATCATGGAGAAATTCGATCATAGGTTTACTTCGGGATTTTTACAAACGAAGGCGACTGACATACTGTTCTTTAAAATAAACACGATACAACTCAAATGATCATCAATAGGATAACGGATTTTAAAAGACCCAGTCAGAGTGAAATAAAATATGGTAATTAAAAATAATATCATTACATAAAAAGCTAGTAATATAAAAACGGCATTGAGTATGTCACCATATCGATAATGTCCCCGTACTATATATATGATATATGTAATAACTATTGGTTATACTATGAAGAAAGCAATGATATGCTTAAACAAATTCAGGTAGTTTTGAACTTGTAATGAAAAGAAACAAGAGGAAAAAAAAGTGAGGAATTAAACACAGAAAATATCCTGTATCACATATGTTTTACATTTTACATTCAATTAATACATAATCTCAGATATTCCTGTACCGAATAGTTCGATCGGGATCCTTGTCTTATTATATTGCTTACTTATTTACTTAATTCTAATGTATGTGTTTATATTTTTAAAAAATTTTATATGCAGCATGCAATAATATATGTGACATGTCATATATTTTGTGACATATATTAATATATGAGACATATGCCATAGAATATATGATAATGTCAATGTCAATAATATGTGACACATGACATATAACATGACATATATATGTATGAGTAAATATGTACACATGTACATATATATGTACACGTATACAGATACATATACATGTATATGTATATTGATATACATATACATATGTATGTATACATATACATATACATATATAATAGTAATAGACATAATGTTAGGATATGTGCTTATATAAATATATGTGTACATACCATATAAAATACATAGTAAATATGAACATGGATATACATTGTAATATACTATGTGTAGTCGAGAAAATATAAAATTTTGTTATTTATGCGTAATAATGTATAATATATAACGTACGATACTCCAATAGATGCAGTACATAAAAATACATGTTTTGTATATTCGACAAGCAAAAGTGTATCTACAGTGGCCAGAAACAAATAACAAGCCCTTAATATAGTTAATACTTAAATAAACATAAAACTAAACCATAATTTTACATTATCGTATGTACCAAAAGGACATGTATTGAGAGTCTGGAAAAACCAAGTTCTGTTGAGGATGTGGAGCCATTATAACACCAAGTCCGTTCTGGTGGCATGTGGATTTTTACAACCACAATGGAAAACAATCTGCAGTATTTTAACAGTCTTTACATTTATAAATAAGAACACAGAGGATCCACTGATCAATGTACATATGCTGGGGTAACTCGGTCATAGGTTTGCCTAAGGACACTTACAAAAATAGGTCACTGCCGTATTGTTCTTTTAAATAAACGAAATGTCTGAAATGCACATCAGTAGGATAATGGATTTTAAAAGTCGCAGTCAGAGTCAAATGAAATATGGTAATTAAAAATAATGCCATTTTATAAAAGCTAGTAATATAAAAACGTCATTCTGCATTTCACCTTATTGATAATGTCCCCGTAATATATATATAATACTTAATATATATAAATATAATATATATACATATATACATATATACATATATACATATATACATATATATACATATATAAACAATATATACATATATATACATATATACATATATATATGTAATAACTATTACAATATGAAGAAAGAACTGATATTCCTAAACAAATTCAGGCAGTGTTTAACTTTTAATGACGAAAAACGGAGGATTAAAAATGAGGAATAAAACAAGGAAACTATCCTATATGATATATATTTTTTTGATTTTATAGTTAATTAATAATAATCTCAGATATTCCTATACTGAATAGTTGGATAGGGATTTTTGTTTTATTATAGTGCTTGCTTATTTACTATTTGTAATTTACATGTGTCTTTTTTTTAAAAAATGATATTATAACACCAAGTCAGTGCTGGTGGAATGTGGATTGTTACAACCACATTGGAAAACAATCCGCAGTATTTTAATAGTCTTTACATTTATAAATAAGAAAACAGGGCACCCACTCATCCCTGTACATATCCTGGGGCAACTTGATCATAGGTTTACCTGGGGACATTTATAAAAAAGTTCACTGCCGTATTGTTCTTTAAAATCAACATGAAACAACTCAAATCATCATCAATAGGAGAAAGGATTTTAAACGTCGCAGTCACACTGAAATAAAACATGGTAATTAAAAATACCATTTTATAAAAAGCTAGTAACATTAAAACAGCATGTAGTATGTCACCATACTGATAATGTCCCGGTACTATATATATAATATATGTAATAACTATTGGTTGTAATATGAAGAATGTAATTATATGCTTAAACAAATTCAGGTAGTATTTAACTTTAAAGGAAGGATAACAAGAGAATTAAAAATGAGAAATAATACAAGAAAATATCCTATATGATATATTTTTTAATTTTATATTTAATTAATAAAATGATCTCAGATATTCCTATACTGAATAGACGGATCACGATCCTTGTCTCGTTATATTGCTAACTTATTTCTAATGTATATGTTGCTACTTTTAAAAAATAATATATGTGACATATAATACTATATGTGACTTATGTCATGTAACACATATGCTATAAAATAATATGTTACATATATGTCATACAATACATGACATATATGTGTACTTATATGTACATATATGCATCTATACACATACGTATGTATATATGTATTCATATACATATACATATAGAATTTTAATAGATATAATGTGTTAGGATATGTGCTTATACAAGTAGATGTACACATACCATATAAAATATATAATATGAACATTCATATACATTGTAATATACTATGTGTACTATAGAAAATATAAAAATATGTTATGTATATAGTAATGTATAATATATAACATACAATACTCAAATAGTTACAGTATAAAAAAATACATGTTTTATATATTCAAAAAACGAAGGTGAATATAGTTTGGCCAGAAACATATAAGAAGCCCTTAATATTGTTAATAATTAAATAAACAAAAAACTAATATATAGCATCCACTCATCCCTGTACATACCCTGGGCAAACTCTATCATAGGTGTACCTGGGGACAATTACAAAACAAGGTCACTGCCATATTGTTCTTTAACATAAACACGAAACACCTCAAATCATCATCAATAGGAGAATGGATTTTAAAAGACGCAGTCACACTGAAATAAAATATGGTAATTAAAGATAATGCCATTTTATAAAAACCTAGTAATATCAAAACGGCATGAAGTATGTCACCATATTGATAATGTCCTTGTACTCTATATGTAATATATGTAATAACTATTGGTTATAATATGAAGAATGCAATGATATGCTTAAACAAATTCAGGTAGTATTTAAAATTAATGAAGTGAAACAAGAGAGGTAAAACTGACGAATAACACACAGAAAATATGCTATATGATATATTTTTTAAATTTATACTTAATTAATAAATAGATCTCAGATATTCCTATCCTGAATAGTTGGATTGGGATCCTTGTCTTATTATATTGCTTACTTATTTACTTATTTCTAATGTATATGTTGCTATTTTTAAAATAACGTGACATATGTCAATGTGTCAATACTCTATGACATATCTCATATAATATATGACATATATATGTACATATATATGTACATCTATAGGAGGGAAAGCCAAGAGCCAAGTGAGGAAGTCAAAGATAGAGGGCTGAGACACCTTGTGGCTACACTTCAGGTATTGCTGCAGGGTGGTAGTGTGTCCTTGTGAACCAAGTTCCTGGTCGGCGCGGATTTTGTCTTGCGCCCAGTGGCACTTAAGCCTCATGTCCCAGACTTGAACCGAGTCATTTTCCCACTGGAGACTTCTTTAAGGTAGAGGATGCCTTAGAGCCTTTTAAAGGTCTGTCTCGGGCCCACCAAATTGTGTGGCAGACGGGGTCTCAGCCAGAGAAAGGAATTAGAGAAACAAGAAAGAAAGAAAAGTACCTTGAATCCAGTGGATCCGAGTCACAACTTCAGAAAGATGTTACGGGGAATGACGTTGCACCTCACTTCTTTGGTCTTCTAGAAGGAAAGAATTCAGTCAAGAGAGAGTTTGTGCAGCATACAACAACAAGAAGTTTATTAGTGAAAGCAAGCATGGTCGGACATGGAGCAGGCCCACCCAAGGGAGGGAAACAGACTCTCCTTAGTTTCTGTGAAAGCTTTTGTTTCTGTGTGGTGAACTGTCTCACCCCTGCCCTCTCTAGTGCCTCTCATTGTCTTGGTGGCATGCCTCGTACTCCCTTCTTGCTCCCAAGGTTGTCAGAGCTCATAACAATACACGGAGAAGAATTGTGTACATTCTGGTAAGCAGGATGGTCTCTCTCTCTCTCTCTCTCTCTCTCTCTCTCTCTCTCTCACTTACAACAACACATCCTTTGCTTCAGTTGCATGTGAGAGCCTGGAATCCTGCAGTGCTGGTAAGACACTGGCGACCTAAGTGAGGGCAGCTGCAAGGGGTCTTGAGCTAAGGAGGAAATCCAGCCAGGGGCTTGCTAACCTGGTTTGGCCTCTCCTTCTCCTGCTCATTGCTATCTCTGTACCTATCCTATCACAACTGGTCCCAAGGATCCCCCCTCCCGTTCGCTCAAACTGAGTGTTGGTACCTACGTGTAAGGTCTTCGTCATTAGTGTCAGTGTCTGAGCAGCTTTCCATCAGCCCGTCTTTACAAACAGAAAAATAAACAATAAAGTTATTAGAAAGACTTTCTCCACCATCCTCCACATCCACTGGAGGCTATTGAGAGTTGTAGAGCATTACCACGATATTTCCTCCAGGTTCTCAGACCATCTGTGGGATCTGTGGGGTCAGAGCCCTTCAACAAGACGTTGGTCACAGATGCCATTTCTATAATCAGGCAGATGCTGCAGGAATTACCTTTCAACTACTCACTCCCACTGGCCCACAATTGCTCCCCCTCCAATCTTATTCACCTGAAATTGCAGCTCTTATGTATAAACTTGAGTGTGGTATACGTGACTGAGCAGTTGGAAGTTTTAATTTATTTGAACTCATATAATTAATTAATGATCAAGTAAAAAGAAATTAAAAACAATCACACTGGGCCACTGGCTGCCACGATGCATAGCCCATCTCTAGAACTGAAAGGTGTGCAAGGTGTGCCCTCCCCTCCCAGCTTGCTCCATCCGAGTGGTTTTGGGGCCTGATCTGATCATTTACTTGCAGGAACTTCAGGACTCCTGTGCATGTGCCGGGCGCTACTTCAGGCTCTGGCGATCCTCCAAGTGTAAGGTCAAAACCAGATCTTACAGGATCCCCAGAGGGGCCCCACCTGCAGACACAGCTGAGAGCATGGCTGGCACACCTGTGTGCGACACCATCAGAGTTTTGGGTGGGGGCACTTCCCTGACTTCTGAAGCCCACGCTTCTCACCCCTAACTCTGAAGTGGAGCTGAGGGAGGCAGTGGCAAAGACCTCTCAGTGGGTGAACGACTTTTTCAATGATAACTGGAAAACATTGCTGAAAGAGTTTTTAAGAGCACAAATAATTGAAATGACGCACTGTGTTCATGGGTTGGAAGACTTAATAATGTTACTATTTCCGTACAACCCAAAAGGATCTACAGATTCAGTGCAAGACCGCTCAAAAGCCATGTATTATTTGTACTTAATACAAAGAGAAAAACACCCTAAAATACATGTGGAGCCACAAAGCACGCGGTTAGGCAAAATGATGTTCAGATTGAAGAACAAAGGGACAGAGTACAAACTTCCTGGCTTCAAAAACATGACAAAGCAACAGTAATCCACACAGAATGGTACTGACATAAAAACAGACACATCGATCTGTGAAAGTAAAGCGAGGGCCAAGACATACAGCCTCGTCCACATGTCATGTAATGTACGAGCAGGGAAGCAACAATGGAGTAAAGACAGTGTATTTAATAAATACTTTTGGAAAATTGGACAGATAAATGCAAAACCATGAAACTAGGTCATCTTATTACTCCATATACAAGAATAAACTAAAAATAAATTTGATTTAAATGTAAGACAATGCCAACCTTCCAATCAGTGATATGTTGAAGGAATCACCCTCTTGTTCCCACTGGCCCACAATTGCTCTCCCCTCCAAACTCATCAACCTGCAATTGCAGCTGTTGTATACAAACTTGAGTGTAGCTCCTGTGACTGCACAACTCGATATTTATTTTCTTTTAATTCATTGAGTTAATAAATGATCAAGTGAAATAAATTGCAAGCGGCACAGCTGGCCACTGGCTTCCCCAGCGGATTGGCCAAAGCAAGAACTGAAAGATGTGGAAGGTGTCTTCTCCCCTCCCCAGATTGTTCCTGCAGAGTTGTTCGCAGATCTGAACTGATCATTCACTCACAGGAATTCAAAAACTGATGTGCATGTGCCAGGTGCTTCTGCAGACTCTGGGGACACTCAAACAGTAAGGTCAAAACCAGCTATTAAAGGATTCGCAGCAGGGGGTCCGACTGCAAACGGAGAAGACCAGCAGGGCTGGTACCCCTCTGCTAGGTGGAATCAGAGAAGTGGTCTGAGTAGGGGCCACTTTGCTGTCCTCAGGTATCCCCACTTCATCCACCTGAACAATGGAGTAGAGCAGGAGGAAGTCAGTGGCAAAGTCCCCTAAGAGGGTGAATGACTTGTACTGTGAAAACTACACAGAATTGCTGCAACAGTAAAAAAGGACAGAAAATTTGAATGGTACGTTGTGTGCCTGGCTTGGAAGGCTTACTATCGTTACCATTCCCATACAACTCAAAGGGATCTGCCGAGTCAGTGCAACTCCTATGAAAAGCTCAATGCCATTTCTACAGAGATAGAAAAAACAAATCAAAAAATGGTTATGGAACTACAAAGAACCCCTGTAGCCAAAAGCATCTTGAGAAGGAAGAACAAAGATAGAAGCTCAATTCTTTCTGGCTTCACAACACATGGCAATGCTACAGGAATCTACAGAAAACAGTATGCTGCTGGTATAAAGGCAGACACATTGTTCTGTGGAACAAAAGACAAAATTCTCAAACACACATATATGACCAAATGATTTTCAAGAACGGTGCCAATATCACTCCATCGAAGAAGGGAAATCTCTTCAGCAATCAACACAATGGCAAGGCACCCCCACAGAACAGGAGAAAACACTTGGAAACCTCACATATGAAAAGGAGCTAATATCCAAAATATGTATGACACGCCAAAACTTCATTATAAAGAAAAAAAGGATAGGACCCGATTGAAGAAGGGGAAAAGACTGAAAAAAAGAAATTTATACAAAGAAGACATACAAGTGACCAACAGACCTTTGAAAAGATGCTCGACAGCACAAAGCACCAAGGAAATAAGAATCAAAAGGACAGTGGACTACTGCCCAACCCCCGTTAGACTGTATTAGTCAGAAGGAGAAAAGTAATGTATTGGCGAGGATGGGAAAACACTGGATCCTTTCTGCACTGTTAGTGGGCAGGTAAAGTGGAGCAGTCATCGTGGAAAACAGTACTGAGGTTCCTCCCACTATTACAAATAGAACAACCCCACGACACACCCATCGCACTTTTGGGTATACATCCCACGGGAATGAAATCAGCATCTCCAGGCGATAACTGCACGGCCCTGATCACGTCTGCATTGCTCAGAATAACACAGACCCGGAGAAACAGCCCCTGCGTCCAGGGACAGGTGAGTGCATAAAGAAAAGGTGGTACATGCCTACACTGGAATTGCATTCCCCTTGAAACATGAAGGGAATCCTGCCATTGGCAGCAACAGGAATAAACCCGGAGGACAGTATTCCACGAGATATAAGCCAGTCGGAACAAGAAAAGAAGACACACACACACAAATAGTTTCTGATTCCATTTAAATGAGTTTCTAAAATAGTCAAATTTATAGACAAGAGAGTACAAGGGTGGTTGCCAAGAATTGAGGGGACAAAGAAATATAAAGTTAGGCTGAAAGGGTGTACAGTTCCAGCCATGTGAGATGAAAACCATTTAGAGATTGCCTGTACAGCAATGTACATACCATGCACACCACTGTGGTATATGTTTAAATACGTACAGAGGCCAGATTTCATGTTGTGTGTTTTGACCACAAGAAAAAATAAGTGGAATGAAGTAGAAAGTAAGGAGAACTGACCCTGGGTGGACAAACACATGATGTGAGATATAAATGATGTATTACATAATCGTACACCTAAAATCTATGTTCTTTACTAACAATTGTCACCCCAATAAATTTAAAAACCAAAGACAAGAAATAAAGAAATGGAGAGGGGAAGAAGGAGTGAGAGGGCGAGATGAAGGAGGATTAACGGAAGCAATGACAACAAAAAGCAGAGAAGGTAGAAAGGGAGTAGAGAAGAAAGGGTCTGGTTGTCACACAGGCCGATAAAGAAGACCACAGGGCAGGAGGAAAGCTTCTGTCTCCGGGTTGTCAAGAAGATGTGTACAGTGTTTGCTCCAGAAACACGGCTGTTTCCTATCCCCATTCGAGAAACAGCCACATACCATCTTAAGTCTGGGCAAGACGGGGCTCACGGCTTGATGTCACACAGTTTCTCCCGACCTTGAAACCATCACCTGTCCTGGGAACCCGCCCTGTGTCTTCGTTCGCTGCTCTAAATTGTTTTCATCGTAAAGTGCGGCCTAAGGTTCTCAGAGCTGTTCTCACAAATCGAGTCTACTGGCCATTGTCTCTGAATCCTTGGAACACAGCTGTTAGTTGCATTTCGTACGACACATTAGGGTTCCCTTCAGACCACGGGGAAAGTATCATCTAGAAATTAAGGACTTCTTAGACCACCTTGTCTCAAGAAGACAGGTTCTGGGTAAACAAGTGATATTTTACATTCTAGAAGTCTTAAAGTTCTGCTTAGTGGGGAAAGTTTGAAGACTACAGGACAATGAAGTTCTACTAAAATACATGTAATTCACAGGAGTCCTGGGCCAAATGAAACTCCCACTAAAATTAGGCTCATTTTATATTTACCTTGACTTAAAAACTCCCTTCACTTGATTTCTTACAAAGCGTTGCAGAAGAAACCGTGACCCTATTTCCAGACAAAGGGTCAAAACCACTATGAATGGTAATGCTCCTGCCTCCCGGCTGAACTTTTCTTTCCCTGTGTTGCAATGCACAGCCTCCCCTTTGTCCTCGTATGAAGGAAGCCCAGTGCCACCGTGATGCTGAGTACCTGTCAATGACCTCTTAGCTCTCTTCAACACAGTGATTCTGGCTCGCACACAAAGCCAGATCTACGGTGAGTGATGGGAGGCCTATTTTCCACATGAGAAACACATGGTGTCTTCTTAGTAAGAGTGTGTGAGGGGAAATGCTAGACCTCCATGGAGAAATTCACAGTGAATAGCACCCAGCTCTTCCTGGAGGCTCCTCTAGAAAGAGAAGTGGCCTGGGCTATACCAGGGGCCAGCTGCAAGACGAGCCCTGTGCAGCACCCAGCTATATTGGGCGGGAGGAGTCATTCTGAGGCCTTTAATAGAAAAGCGATGTGAATCAGGGGAGTGGCAGATGTGACACATCATGACCTCTCAAAATGCCACGAGACGTCCTAAGAGGTGATGGTCGTAAGTAAATGAAGTTGTCACAGATGCAGAACAGAGGTTCTAAACCACACGTTTTCCATTTAGAACCCGGCGGACATTGTGTTGGGCCGTGACGGATTTGTTTCCAGGGTAGTTGCCATACACTTGGCACAAACACGGTGCAGACATTAGGGTACAATGTGATTAGTACATACACACCACATTAGTACGTACACACCTATGCACACAGGATGTCATGTATGAGAATATTTATTGTGAAACATGAAAGCAGCAACCACGGAACGAACAGGAACATAAATAAGGGAAACACTCCTCACACAAACATTTACACACACACACACACAAACTATAACCCTCAGGGATGAACACAAGACACTCACTCCCACACGTGCACATTGAATGACCACATTGGAACTGGAGAACAAGTAAACAGTTCTGTACTTAGAAAGCCAGGTTCTATCATCACATCCCCAGTTCTAATGCCACCAGGAAGCTGACATCACGGTGACTCTGCATTGTAAAGCCAGCAAGAAAGTACCTATTTTGTCATGTTCTCCACTTTTTGTCACCAAACGAGGAATTCTAGAATACGTACCACAGACTGTGTCCACTGGGGTGTCCTGAAATGATAGAAAATATGACAAGGATCAGATCATGTGGGTTGTGTTTGTACAGGTCTTTGGTTTCCTTAATGACAATAGAAAACCAATGGGAACACTGGTGGGTCAAGGGAACCCAAAACAAGAAATCAAGCTAAAGTACTCAGGTCAAAAGCCATGAACTTTTGCTGCAGGAAGTATCTCACACAGGCATATTGGGTTGCCAGTTACACAGTTGTATTCCAAAACAAACAAACAAACAAACAAAAATGCTACATGGGAAAAAGATCACTCCCATATATTCTATTACTAATGCTGCCCTTGTTGAGTGCATATTCAAAACAAGTGTCAGTTGGTAACAAATTCACACTCAACATTCTCCTCAGCCAGAAGATTGTCTGTATTATTGGGATGGACATGCCAACGTTTTCAATCTTAGTTTGACTGAGTGTATTAAAGAGGATTTCTGTCTCAGAGGGTGGAAAACAAGCTTACCGTGATAGGTTTGATGTCCTCATTGCAATCATCAGGAAGTTCATCTTCCTCTGGGATGTCCGGGAGAACTACAAGAACACAGAGTAAATGTGTCATCGGTTATACTACTCAAACCTACTCAGGGAGATGAGCTTGATGTGGACGTGAGAGAGACTGTGTGGCTATGGGTTTTTCATAACTATGAGCTGAACATGTGCCGTGCTGAACTCCTTGGTGGAAGAAGCAAGGCCAAGGAGAGGCGAGGAAAGAAGTGGGACATGGGGTCTTTGGTGTCTAGCTAAATAGAATGTAATTAACTTGAAATACTCTTAAAACGGGTAGACAAATAAATGCATGTTGTGTTTCAGTGAGAGATTTTCATGAATTTTTCTGCGCATTTTAAAACACAGCACAGTCCTACTTTTTCCTGAAATGTTACAAGACCATTTCAGTTTTCCATGAATTCATATACGCTGTCCTCTCTTCATCATCTCTATTATTGGATTTTCTTAACTTTTTGACAGTGATGAGAAAGAAATGCTATTTACGCTGCTTTTCATAATTTGTGACTATATAGGTCTGGAGCATGGATTATATGTACAACGCTACAGACTCGTCACTACTATCTAGATCCAATCTTTTTCATCATATCCACCTCAGTTCCCTTTAACAAATCACTCTACTTTCTCCCTCCTTCCAACCATTGTTATCTCTACTTGTCTCTCAACTGTGAATCTGCCTGTTGCAGGGACCTCATGTAAGTGGAATCACACATTATTTGTCTTTCTGTGTCTGCCTGGTGTTACTTAGGACGATATGTTTTCAATGTCCTTTCATGTTGCAGCATATTTCAAAGTTCAATTCCCGTTCACGACTGAACGACAGTCCACTCTGGGTATATATCAGACTGTGTTTATCCACTCATCACTTGATGGACTTTGGAAAAGTTTGCAACTGTTGGCTGTTGTGAAGCATGTCGCTATGACATCCGTGTGCTGATATCCTGGGATCCTCCTACAGTGACACATAATCTTATGATCTTCGCCCAACTTATAGAATGTCCCCACAGCAGACGTGAACCTTAACCTGAACTGTGCACATTTTAATCAATAAGACATTGATGTCATTGCAATGACTGGCTTGTGGGCTGTGGGAACGTTGTGTATCGTCTTGTCAACTCCTTTGTTAACCCCAACCTCTTCTCAACAAGGTGTATCAATGTTTCCAAATCTGGGGACATTGCATTCCGGAGGGATCTATTCAGCAAAAGGTAAACACTCAGCTAATGTGAGCATTAGCTCAGGACATTGTTTACTATTCAACGTGAATGATATTTTGAGTTGTCAATGCATCTTGACTTCATAGTTACAGCAGTACTAATTTCGTGAAGATACTTAAATTTGCAGGCATAAAAGTAGAACGTGGCTTAGCATTTTTATAGTTTTCTGTTAAAACTGGGACACAAAATTCTTAATTCTGAATTAACCTAATGAGCATAGATCCGCAGTACCTTCTGCAGGGTCCCTGTGAGGGTAAAACTTGAGGCGTGGCCGCTCACGCACTCTTCTTTTCCATCTCTGGCTGGAAACTGATGAGTGGGTTCTGTTTATGGGAAGACAACTTCCCTCATCATGGCTGCTACTTCCTGAGAAATACACGACAATAGATAGACCCTGTGACATCTTAGTGGCAGGAGACCATAGGTACAGTAGGAATAATTTATTCACACTTCCAACTATTGTTCCCTTCATTCACCAGCTAGCTGAGCAGATGACCCAGTAGACTTAAAGATGGACCTAGATATATCTTGTAGTTTGCTGAGCAACCAAATCCCCAACACACAGGTTTTGTAGGAAAAATCTTGAATGAGCTGAGGCATTATAGAAACGCAACAAAACACAGTGACTACGCCTAGTACACTGAGTTCCAATCGTTTACAGAAGTTGCACGTATCTGAAAGATATGGAGACCGCACTTGGACTCAGTGCCCCATTTTGAAGTGAGAAAATGTGAAGAGGACCTCCTTGTTAGTATTATCAGTGTTCCATGCTAAGCTTTCCCCATGATCAGGTGACCACGCTGAGGGGCCAGAGGTCTGTGCACCTCCCAAGCCAGCTCAGAACTTTCTGAGTTGACGGCCATGTGACCACTTGGCCAAAAACTAGCTTCCCTTTAAGTGACTTACTCTGGATGAGCAGTTCATGCACATGACCCAGGAAAGTAGCCGTCTGTGCTGGTGCTTTGGTAGATAGTTCAATGAATTATGGCTCAAACCTCCACTGTGTGCAGACTACTGATGTGAGCACTCATCTGGGAAGCCTGAACTCGGGCCTGACTTAGAGGGGGAAGTGGCAGCACAAGCTGTGAGTGTCCCCTTCCCTGCCCAGGGACCCCCCTCACTACATCACAGCCTCTAAAACCGCCTCATCCCACCCGACCCGGAAGAAGCAGGGGGCAGAGTCCCGTTCCTCTGAGAGGGACCCTTACTTAGTCATAGCCAGTGACCCTCCCTGAGAACTACCCAGACCCTCGTAATCCAAGTTCTTTGCACCCACTCGAGGCAAGGGCATGTCACACTGACCTCGCAGGAAGAACCTACACAGTCACGTCCCCTGTGCACTTCAACCCATGGATTCCCACCATCTTGTGTCCATCTATTCTTAAAACCTCTGGACTAAGACTGCTGATGTCAGGTGTTGGATTTTACAACTAAAGTCAGATGAGTTGCCCTGATCCCGACCCAGTGAAAGCGGCGTGTCTGTGCCTGCGCTTGATCTATTCCCTTGAAGAACGAGTGCAAACTGGCACTAGGAAATGCTCCACTTTTCTAAGTTTAGGAAAATAAATGTCAGCCCTCTGGTTGGAAGAATCAGAAATGTCAATTAAGTGATACAAGTAAACTACAGATGAATTGATCACTCCACAGACAGATTGGGAGTGGTGGAAAGGACTTAAAAAAATGAGGAAAATATTTGCAGTCAAAGGTGAGCAGCCTGCTGAAGGAGCAGCATTCAGGCGATCAGTGGGAACGAACCTCCACACAGTTAGTTAGACTAGCGTGGGGGGGAACACTACGGAACGAAAAGTAGTCTGGTTTAGCTAGATGCTAGAGCAAAGGGCAAACGAGGGTTGGTAGCAAGATGTAGGCTGAGATGTTTGGTGAGAACTACATTGATTTGGGTGTTTTCATTCCATGCAAAGGAATGTGGAGTTTCTCCTGAGGGTACATGGTAAACTAATGACAAAGTAAATGACTGGAGATTTAAATGTCACCCATCAGGTGACAGCTACAGTGTTTCCTCCAAAAATAAGACTAACCGGAAATTAGGCCCTAATGCGTCTTTTGGAGCTATAATTAATATAAGACCTGGTCTTATTTTCGGGGAAATATGGTAGCTTGGCCCTTCTAGGAGGTACCGTATTTCCCCCAAAATAAGACCGGGTCTTATATACATTTTTGCTCCCAAAGACACATTAGGTATTATTTTCTGGTTAGGTCTTATTTTCGGGGAAACACTATATATGAACAGTAATTGCTTAAGTATCACTAGATAAGTCTGGTTATTGGGCCTCATATCACTGGCAAAAACATAAAAGTTGATGAAGCCCCGTTTTCAACGTGCAGGTGGAAAGTTCCATAGGGATGGCAGAAGAAAAAAAGGGGACAGGCCAGAAATGAAAAGAGATACATAGACTCTTGAGATATTACTCATATGACCTTGTCTTCACTATGAATGTTTATGCTTTCACCTTTTTTATTTGCTAAGGCCAAGAAAATATTTAATGTAGTATCTATTATCAGAACATGGAAAGGGATGCCATTTAATATTTACATTTTATTCCAGAAATCAATGATATCTAACTAGAATTAATACATTTTGGCAACATACCGTCTTTGTGTAGTTCTTTAGTTATTTTTTCCTGGTACTCCTGCAGCGACTGAAATAAATCAAATCTTATTATAGCATTTAAGGTAAACAAGAGACTTTATTGTAGAAATGATATATCTTATGAAATGTGCTCTTTAAATAATGCCTTTAGAGAATAGACGTAATGTATGGATTATATAAATACAGAAAAGTTAAAAAATGAATAACATAAATTACTGCTTATTTTGATTTTATATAATAGAGACCATCTATATGAGATGCTATTTAGATTAATCTGACCAACAGTGCAATTGATATTGGTCTACCTAACATACATAATTTCAAAAGGGTGACGTTTGATTTGATTGGTACAAAGAAGTTTAAACAAGTCAAGTCATATTTTACACTGAATGCATTACTTTGCAATTTTTAGAAAAATTGTCCTTTATAAATGTTTCTTGTTTTTTGTTTTTACTTTAATGGACTTTTCCTTAAAATGAGCTTTCCATTCTTGCACTTCTAGAAAAGTAATCTTAAGGTGTATTCTAGGCTATTCATTTTTCGGCATAGAACCTTAAAGACATAAAATGATGAAAGTGGTACTGTGCCGTCATGTGAAAATTCTAATGACAGAAACAATAACCAAAACGATTTTGCAGTCTATGACTGAAACATTACTGTATTCGTATGGACAGAAAGATTTCCGAAAAGCTGCTTGAATAAAGTATGACCTAGAGCCAGTTTTCAAATTTACTTTCTCATTTATGACTTTGTAGAGTTAGAAACAAAAAATAATATATAATTTTTTAAATTTGACTTTGTTCCTTAGAAATCAGGTCCAATTTTAGAAACACTCAAGTAGCTGTAGTTATAGTCTATTTAATTATGAAATATGTGAGAGTATTTCAAACTATATTACAAGTGTCCCAGTCTAGAGTGGTCTTACTTAAACCTTTCTTCTGAAAGCTATCCTCTCACAAAATGTCCAAAGTAGTGCTTAAAATAATATCCAGAACCTAATAGACACTGTGGTGACAACAATGTGACAGCCAATCCTTGTACAAATTTAGGGGGAATGTGGGAAACCGTGCTAAAGTGCTAGCAGGTATTGTTTTGTGAAATGTTGAACCTTTGACTTCCTTGAGTGGTCTGTGCTCCCAGCAAGGCAGAAGTTCCTACTCTGAGAACACAGAACCAGACAAGGTCAGGAAGTGTGGAGCTGGCCAAAAAACAGGCCCTTGTGTATTACCTTTATTGTAACTACTAGATGGCAGACAGTTCTGTTACTTTTTGATGCCCAGAGTATATAAGCTGCAAAAATAAACTTGAGCTGAGGCATTCTACTTAGATCTGAAGCAGTCTACTTAGAACTGCGGCAGTCTACTTAGAACTGCCTGCCCTCCGGATCCCATCTTTGTCTCTCTTCTTTTTTCTCAATCCTCACTCCCCACTTCAGGGACTGTTCGTCTCGTCGGCAGGCACCGACAGGGGAAGACAAATTTGTTTTCCAATATTTGCATAACACTTTTTTTTGTGAATGGCTTGATAGACAGGGTTTATAACGTGAATAATGTGACAACAACATCACCAGACAGGCCGTGTAAAATCAATAACTAAATACCATAGAAAGGGAGAGGACTTTCATGAAACAGTTTTAAGTTATTGTTAATCAACAATATAAAATGTAAATCACATTTTTACACGACTTGAATTAAGGAACTACCAATGTAGCGTTATTATTTTCCCCCAAAACAGCTCTTTTCTTAAATATTTACTTCAGCACTTTCTATCGTGTTTCCCCGAAAATAAGATGTAGCTGGACCATCAGCTCTAATGCGACCTTTGGAGCAAAAATTAATATAAGACCTGGTATTATTTTAACATAATATAAGAATGGGTCTTATGTAATATAAAATAATATCAGACCAGGTCTTATACTAATTTTTGCTCCAAAAGACACATTAGAGATGATGGTCCAGCTATGTCTTATTTTCGGCGAAACACGGTATGTTTATTTCCAGGTGAGGAGTGTGTTCAGATGGTGGAAGTAGCTTGAAGTCCAACATTAATAAGGACAACATATCTGCAGTCTTATTTATACTTTTCCATTTATCAAATATATACAAAGGTGAGAAAATTATACATAAAAAATGTATCAGCAAACTTTAATTCAAAGGATATCAACTAGAAAGATTTTCTCATTACTGGCAGTTCTCACTAGACTACGTCTCAGAGAAAGCTCAGGTTCCACTGGGGACACCCACGGGATAGCACCGCTTAGGAGTCTGCATCCCTCCTTTAGCTAGGTAGCTCTACACATCTCTGCTTTGGTTTGTTTTGTGTTAATTGGGGACTACTGAGGAACAGTTTGCTTTTCCAGGATGTCAAATTGTTCTTTTTTTCAATCTAGTTGTGGATGGTGCATCTCACTTGCCAATGTGGGACGTGAACCGGTTACCTTGGTGTTATGGGCACCTCGCTCCAACCACTGAGCCAACAGGCTCCCCACCAGCAGCCCAATTCCAAGCTCAACCCATTGGTTCCCACGGGTCTATGTGGGAATCGAACTGTAAACCTTGGTGTTATGAGCACAGTGCTCCAACCACTGGGCCAACCGGCTGCCCACCATGGTTCATCTCCAAGTTCAAGCCATTGTTTTCAATCTAGCGATGGAGGGCGCAGTTCACTGGCTCATGTGGGAATCGAACCCACAACCTTGTTGTTAAGAACTTGCACTCTAACCAACTGAGGCATCTGGCCACCCTTGGTCTCTGTTTTTATATACCGTGTTTCCCCAAAAATAAGACCTAGCTAGACAATCAGCTCTAATGCATTTTGGAACAAAAATTAATTAAGACCCAGTCTTATTTTACTATGATATAAGACCGCGTATGATATATGATATGATGTGACATGATGTGACGCATCTTACATTAATTTTTATTCCAAAATACACATTAGAGCTGATTGTCCGGCTAGGTCTTATTTTTGGGTAAACACAGTCATTAAACAAAAAAAATTTTCTCAAAGAACGGTACTATTCTTTGATAAAAAGAATATTTTTCAGGTCTGAAAGTCACTGATTTAGTGAAAGTCCCTAATTTTGCATAAGTGGCAACCAAGACTCACAGAGATTATATAGGTCACCTGAGGTCACCAAACCAAGGAGCTGCGGGCCAGGAATGGGATAAGTCTCCCTATTGAGGCTAGCGTGCTATGCCAGCTACTACCTCATATTCCGGAAAATTCCATCAATTTCTGAGTACAACTCAAAGAAAATGAATATGTAAAACTTTGTCATGTAGCTCAATAATGTTAAAGCATGAGAAACAAAATAGTAGCTTTCTAACTCAAGTATTAGCTTTAAAGTCATTAATAAAAATAAAGACAGATTAATATCACAAGTCCTATTAACAGAAGTCAAACACACTCAATTTATAAAGCATAAACATTTCTAAACACAGAAAAGGGAACTTGAAGGAGAAAATCATGAGTTAAAGAAAGCAAACTCAAGTTGAGGAAATTCTTCCTTAAAATGACTTGTCTTTTCCTCAGAGTCAAATTTGGGTGACCAATATAAACCAACACAGGTATTATTCATGGTGGGGGTTAAGTATAGCGAAATTGGAAACACAAAACAGATTTCTCTTTACCATCTAGTGCACTTATGTCCAACCTCACATCATCACAATTGCATCATCAGTCTTTCCAGTGTTCCCTAGTGATTTGGGACACTTATCTCTGGATCTTGACAGAGTGGGGCTTTTCCATCTCTTATTCAGCCTTGCATGATTGGGCAACCCAACGCCTCACAAGGGAACAACGTTGGCCTTGGAATGAGGGCATTGACTTTAACATAAACAATTTTCCAATTTATGAGGAAATACTGAAAACTAAACACCTCTTTCCTACCAAAAAATAATTAAAGGAAAAATGTCCACAAGCATATTCTCTCTCATTGCTTCTGCCTTTACACTCTTTCATCTTCTGATTTCTGTGGTGAAACCACTGAGAACATTTTAATTGTGCATCATGCTTAAAAATTTACAGAAGCGTTGGCCATTCACTTTCTTTTTGTACCCAGTCCTTTCTCCAGGTTCACCTCTTTGAAGGACTTGGACTCCATTTAGCCGAAGGGCTGTCCGAAAATCCTTGGCTTTGTTCTCCTATGATTTATTAAAGGGAAGCTAAATGAAAACACAAGGTTGGAGTCCCATTTAGCACAGGCCTGTGCTATGTTTCTCTGCATTAAGAAGGCCACAAATCACCATCAAAACCACAAACCACCCTGCATTGATCAAAATGGATATCCTTTGGAATGATGTAAACATCATGTCAAGAGAGACCCCTTTCTATCTCCACGATATCTACAACTCATCGGGCATCTATAGCCCAAGAAAGGATCTTCTGCTCAGCACACTACGATTCCTTAAAAGACCACGCATCTGTAAAAGGGAAGGAGGGTGCACTGGATGTGAAAGGGAGGCACGATGGAGGAAAGCACACGGACAGCCCACAGCTGCAGTTCCAGGGGGACAAGGCTGAGCCTGAAGCCCCAGCAAAGGCAGTGGCGGTGGAGGGGACGGGGTGCAGCTCCCACATCACTGACCAGGGGAGGCTAAGCGGGGCAGCAGCAGCATCCCCCCACCCCTCTCCAGATGCAGCAGTGCTGGCACCACCAGGGACCAGTAGCAGCAGCAGAAACAATTCTCCAGTCTCACGACCACACACAGTGCTACCAGTAGACATAGGGAACCAGGTAGCAGCTCAGCGGGCGCAAGAACAGGCTCCCCTCAACCACCCACTTCCCCCACCTGAGTGGTGGTGGTGACCAGAGACCCTGGAGACCTGGATACAGTTGCAACACCCATCTCCCTGGTCACCCATGCTTGGATTCCCACACCCACAGCTAAGCCCCCGCCCCTGGACCTCCCATACTCAAGGAGCACCTCTGGGAGAAAACAGAAACTACACTATTGTACCATCTACTGAAAACAAAAGAAAGACCCCTGATTATATATCTGTTTAATTGTTCAAATCGAAATGTACCTACATAAGAAAGTATTCACTACTTCAAATGTGCCTGTAGAGGAACAAGCCACTCAGCAGCATGAAGAAGCAAGGTGACATGGTTAACACTGAGAGAAGATGACACTTCTCCAGAAACCAAGTCAAAGTTACGGAAGATTGTGATCTCTGTGACCGAGATTTCAAAACAGCAGTCATGCTCTCTGCTCATCACACAGAACAGCTAAGAGACTTGTAGGAGGATTACTTGAAGGTGGGCAAACTGGGCGAGCAGGGGAAGTGGGAAGGGAGACGTGGCCCACATCCATGGCTGCGGAGGTGCAGGTGGTCCCAGGACAGAACAGAGACCACAAGAGCCAGGAGGTGGGCTCTG
This sequence comes from Rhinolophus hipposideros, assembly GCF_964194185.1. Taxonomy (NCBI): domain Eukaryota; kingdom Metazoa; phylum Chordata; class Mammalia; order Chiroptera; family Rhinolophidae; genus Rhinolophus; species Rhinolophus hipposideros. The sequence continues at coordinate 696,236 of NW_027669269.1, read as the reverse complement.
TCCCTGTGTCCCACAGCTCATCTCCCTGCCCAGAGAGCAGCATATCCAGAGTTTGAGGCAGTAACCTCAGCTGAGACCCCCAGCTGGGCCCTAGGTGGGACAAAGGAAGTAAGCACCATACCTGGGCCCCTCCCCCGACTCTCCCAATCCTACCCCCACCCTTCCAGAGACTCACGCTGGCCCCTGATCTGAGGAGTAGTGTCAGATTACAGAGGACCCATAGTGCTCAGGATCTGGGAGGACCAGGTTTGTAGCTACTGTGACCCAGGGAAGAAGCTGGGAAGTGTGTGACACTGCTGGGCTGAGAGAGAGAAGACTCCTCCATCCCCAGTCCCCACCTTTTCTGACCTGCCCAGGGCAGGGCAATTACAACTCTGGAGACATGCCCAGGGGTTAGCAGTAGGCAGCAGTCGCAGCTCTGGGCTTTCAGCAGCTCAGAAATCTCCCACCACACACGCACACATGCACGCATGCACACACAAACGGAAAAAGTGACCTAAGACTCAGGAGACCTGGGCACAGGGCTGGTTGTGTTATTCTCAGTGCGCATATGTGCAGGCAAGAGCAGAAACTGCACTGACTTTGTAGAAGCTACCATCCAGACCCGATAGCCCCACTCATCTACAACTGCCGTCCCAGGGTCACTCTGGGCACCAGGTGACCGGCTCCGCCTGAACAATACACAGAGGACTCTCTGGTACAGCAGAGGACGGCCTGGAGATTACTTAGTGGGCTTAAGCCAAGACTGGCGCTGCGTTTTTTGTTTTGTTTTGTTTTTTTTTGTATCTTTGATATTTTTGCCTGTGTTGAGTGTGGGTTATTGGTTGTTTTCACACGTGAGTGTATTTGGTTTTTACTTTGTTGTTGCTGTTGTGCTTGGTGATTGGCTTTGTTCTGAAATTGCCCTACCCCAGGGCCCAGCCCAAGAGTCACAAGATTCAACACCTCCTGACACCAACTCCAGACCCAACCAGAGTATTATTGGGTTTGACCTACAAGTGACACACCCAGAGGGAATTCTCTACAGGCACAAGAGCCCATAGAGGCCAAGTCTAATTCGAGTGGTCAACCCTCACGCAGCAGATCATCTACCGAGGGCAGAGCTAAGTCTCACAACTAGGCAGCCTAGGATCAACCCCACCTACTGACCAGCCAAAAGCAATGGAAGTTCAACTTTACACAGCAAAATATACACAACACCAGGGTCACCTTTGGAGCACACGCACAGGAGAATAGGGAAGTGGTGCAAGTCAGATATAAAGGACACACACTACATAAGATAACCCAGCAAAGACCGAGAATCCTAGGGGATCTACCTAATACATCGAAGCAAACATGGAGAGTCAACCAGAATGGGGAAACAAAGAAACATGTCCCAAATAAAAGAACAGAAGAAACCTCCAGAATTGGAACCAAATGAAATAGAGGTAACCAATCTATCAGAGACAGAGTTCAGAACACTGACGATAAGAATGTTTAAAGAGCTTAGTGACGACATAAAGAAGGATAGAGAAATCATAATGAACAACCAGTTAGAACGAAAGAATACAACAAGTGAAATAAAGCACACGCTTGAAGGAATTACCAGTGGGTTAGATGAGTCAGAGAATCGAATCAGCGACTTAGAAGACAAGTTAAAAGTGAACACACAAGCGGAACAAAAATAAATCCACGCCTATATGGCCATTTAATCTACGACAATGGAAGCAAGAATTTACGGTGAGGTAAAGACAGTCTTTTCAATAAATGGTGCTGGGAAACCTGGACAGACACATGCAAAAAGATGAAGCTGGACCACCTCCTTACACCATATACAAGAATAAATTGAAAATGGGTTAAAACCTTAAATGTAACATCTCATACCATAAAACTCCTGGAAGAAAATATAAGAAGCAACTTTACATATATTACCCGGAGTAAGATTTTTACTGATACATCCCCTTGGGCAAGGGAAGTAACAGAAAAAATAAACATATGGGATTACATCAAACTAAACATTTTTTTCACAGTAAAGAAACCATCATTAAAACAAAAAAGGGTCCTACTGAATGGGAGAAGATATCTGCCATTGATATATCCAAACTTTATTAAAAAACTCACGCAACGCAGCTCCAAAAAACAATCAACCCAATTAAAAAATGGGCAGAGGACATGAGGAGACATTTTTCTAAAGAGGACATACAGATGGCAAACAGACATATGAAGAAAGGCTCAACCTCACTAACCATCAGAGAAATGCAAATAAAAACCACAATGAGATACCACCTCACCCCAGTCAAAATGGTTATCGTCAACAGATCAACAAACAACAAGCGCTGGCGAGGATGTGGAGAAAAGGGAACCCTTGTGCACTGTTGGTGGGATTGCAGATTGGTGCAGCCACTATGGAAAACAGTATGGAGGTATCTCAAAAATCTGAGACTGGAACTACCTTATGAGCCAGCAATTCCACTCCTAGGCATGGATCCGGAGAAATCCAAAACTCTAATTCAAAAAAATGTATGGACCCCTATGTTTATTGCAGCTCTATAACAATAGCCAAGACATGGAAACAATCAAAATGCCCATCGGTAGACGACTGGATTAAGAAACTGTGGTATATTTATACAATGGAGTATTACGCAGCCATAAAGAAGAAGGAAATCTTACCATTTGCAACAATATGGATGGACCTAGAGAACATTATGTTAAGTGAAATAAGTCAGACAGAGAAAGACAAATACCTTATGATCTCACTTATATATGGAATCTAAAGAAAACAATAAATGAGTGAACTAATCAGAAACAGTCTCAGAGACACAGAGGAAAAACTGAAGGTTGCTAGATGGGGTGGGGTGTGGATAAGGGGGAAGGTGAGGGGATTACAAAGCACGATCGATAACCCCAAGATTGCCATGGGGATACGAAAGTCAATTTGGTGAATGTAATCAATAATGTAAAGATTTTGTAGGGTATCTGATTACACTTGTCTCATTAGGGAGAGCACCTCAGAGATGATGTAGATGCCTGACAACTGCACTGTACACCTGAAGCTGAAGCTGAACAATAATGAATGTTAATGTTAACTACAAAATTGTTATACACACACACACATATACATGTATGTATATATATGTTTACAAGAAGTAGAGTACAGCCTGAGGGATAGAGGCAGTGGAAATGTAATGGCTGTATGTGATGTCAGAGGGGTCGTTGATGAGGGGAGAGGGGTCACCATTATGTGAGGCATACAAATTATAAATGTGTAACTATTACATTGTTTTGTACACCTGAAACTAATAATAAAAAAGAGTTAAAAATAATAAGACTCATTCACTGAAAAAAAAGGAAGACACCCAGAACTAGTATCTGCACAGTAAAACAAACAAACAAAAAAATAGCACTTCTTGATGACTTTCAGGCACATATATAACACCTATCAATCAGCAATCTGGCCCTCAGCTTAAAATAACCCAGTTCAACACAGTCGAGTCATGGGCAAAGAGAAAAAGGGCTGAGCTATTTTCAGCTGTAGCCCCAGCAAGAAGCTGAGTATATTATATACTATATTATATAAAATACTATATGTCAATAGTCAAAAGACATACAGTATTTACTTCTAGGGCCAAAGATTAGCACGAACCAGGAAAAGCTTGTTCACCTGAAACTAACGACATACATTATACTTCACTTAATTTTTCAAATACAAAGGAGATAACAGACTCTCTGCCACATATTATATACTCCCCCATGAAAGAATTATTATTTCATTATCCTTTTTATGCCTACTGCTGCCTAGGGAAAAAAAAATCAAACTCACTTAAAGCCCTCCTCAATTTGACCTCCACTAACCGTTTTAAACTAATTTTCTATATTGTATGCTGCATATAAATTAGACCAATTGATCCGAGCAGATGATTTGTGCTTTCCTTCCTGTATTCTCCACGTTGCTTAAATGTAATAAACATTTTGGAGGGTAAAACAAAACAAAGTCACAGCATGAAGAATGTCACTGAGATATAACAACACTCACAGGCAGTTCAATGAGTTCAAGAGTAAAATTAATGACCCGGAGGAGAACTTTATCAAAGAGATGGAAACTATGAAACAGAACCGAACAGAACTCCTGCTGGTCAAGAACTCAAGAATGAGTATTTTAAACAACCACGTCACACGAAGAAAACGAGTTGTGATTTAAAGACTCCCTAGCACTGCCACCTTACTCATCAATTACCCAAATGTTGTCAAGACATATAGACATAAGTGAACTTCATTTTAAAAATTCAATTATTTGCTTAATGTCCCTATTTAGAATATGTACAACTGTGAAGCAACTCATTTTAAAACACTGAAATAGGTAGTGCTACGAATAAAATAAAAATTAACGATATACTCTCTTGTTAGAAGATAACTTTAACCATAAAAACAGAGACTAATCTTTTTTCAGTATTATAAGTTTGCCGAATTAATAAAAAGGGTTATATCTGTTTCATTTAATAATAAACATCCATTTGTGGTTAGGTGTTTGGCCGGCCATCATTCACTTACGCTTAGGGGAAGAAAAACTGGGATGCACAAAACTTTAAAATTTTTATGAATCATCTCCAACTAAAACCAATTAAGGATCAAAAGCATCTCAAAGCATATATTAGGCAATGATATTTAACATCTGAAATAAAATTTAAAGGCAAATTTTCAAGCATTTTAAATGTATCACTTTAGTTACATTTATTAAATAATAATAAATAACTCTTAACACATGAGAGCTCTAGGGACTTAAAAAAAGATTGTAAAATTTCTGTCTCCTTTCTATGTATATTAGCACACATAATTATGCCTTTTACCTCGTGTGCATTAGTCAATGAAACAACTCAAAATTTCATCAACGACAAACAAAGAAACAAAAACTCATAGACACAGACAACACTTAGTGGGTGAGGGGGGAGAGAGATAGGTAGAAGAGGGAAAAGGGGGTCAAATACATGGCGGTGGAAGGAGAACTGACTCGGATGGTGAACACACAGTGAAATATATAGATGATGTATTATGGAAATATACACTTGAAACCCATATGATTTCAATAACCAATATCACCCCAATGAATATATAAGACAAAACAAAACAATATTATATCAAAGAAATAAAAAACAAAGAAATATGAAACCCAAGGGAAAGAAGCTAATATAACTAACCTTGGCACAGTAACACCCCATGCTGTCATTTGAAGCCCGTGCGGTTGACTTAGGAATCACCAAGTTTTCTCTTGGAGCAGGATTTCCACTGAGGAGTAACTCAGTATTCAAACTTCCAACACAAGGTGGCTCAAGGTCTCGCCTCCTAAGAGCAGTGCTGAGAAACTCGTTCTGCTGTTCCTTTATGCGAAGATAGATTCTGGCCTCTGCCAGTCTTTCATTAGCACTGTGAAGATTGTAAAACACAAAGCTTTGAATTTTATTTTTCCTGAATGACTTCCATTTTTTTCAAGTTGCCATAATAAATAGTAAAATAAATTTCCCATTAAACAGCATTTTAACATTGAAAATGCGTCAGGGCAGACCTACCATGCACAAGGATAGGTTTCAAATTATCCTAAACAAGCACATATGTTTCTATGGGGATGCCAGACTAAGAAGAAATTCAAAGTAGGGAGGGGAGGACACGGGCTATCAGTGAAATCGACGGATTCACAGATAATACTTGCTGCCTTCTGCAATGGCTGAACCAATAAGATTCTTGAGGATTGCCATGAGACATACATAGCAAATGAGTTTAGAATTTTTTAAAAATCCCACCAAGATATTTTCAAGCCTTTGCAGTCACTGCCCTTGGGTAACGCCCTCATTACCCTGAGGACTGAGGTGTCATTTAGAACAACAGCCTCTGGGGGAGAAGGAAGGAGCCTGGTTGGTGATCCTACAGAACTGAAACCACTCCGCAGGCATGTAGCTTATAACACTGTTACCAAGGCGCTGGGGGTGGGCTCTGCGCATTCTGTCTTCCACACACCCCCTCAGGCTCACCACCTTATCTTTTTAGCCACTTCTTGGGTTATACTACCCTCACCCCTACGTTGTTAACCCTCTGGTATATTTCACATATATGCCTTTGTGGACATCAGAAAGACTAGAAAGAAGAGCTTGTCTGAAAGCGACCTCCAGAGATAATAACACAGAGCACAATGGAGACAGTATATGTACCAAGTGCCAGAATATACAGAGTACTTAACCCTTTGGGTTTAAGTTGTTATCTTATAATAAATAGTTACCTCATTAAAAACCATTTTGGGGAATTCTGACAAACAATTTTATAATAAATAGTGTTGTCTAAATCATAAAGCTTCAAAAACACTTTGCTTAAAGACTGGTAGATCAGATTAACTCTATGAAAACCGTGAGAAGGAAAAATACAATCATGTAAACCAAAAATGGAGAGAGATGCAAATGTCCTGAATTAACTAACATTTTAAAAGTAATTTATTCACTAACATCATTTTCCAAAATTATACTATTTAGTAAGCTTTCATTTCCTATCAATCTCGGGAATCTGCCTGGATAAAAATTATACTTCGATAGATGAATGGATAAAGAAGTTGTGGTACATATACACAATGGAATACTATTCGCGTTAAGGAAAGATGATATAGGAGCATTTGTGACAACATGGATGGATCTCGAGAGAATAATGCTAAGTGAAATAAGTCAGACAGGAAAAGCAGAGAACCCTATGATTTCACTGATATGTGGTATATAAACCAAAAAGAACAAGACAAACAAATGAGAAACAAAAACTCATAGACACAGACAATAATTTAGTGGTTACCAGAGGGTAAGGGGGTGGGGGGTGGGTGATGAGGGTAAAGGGGATCAAATATATGGTGATGGAAGGAGAACTGACTCTGGGTGGTGAACACACAATGGGATTTATAGACGATGTAATACAGAATTGTACACCTGAAATCTATGTAAATTTACTAACAATTGTCACCCCAATAAAATTAATAAAAAAAAACCATTTATTATCAAAGAAATTATCAATAAATTGGACTATATTATAAAAAAAATATATACTTTAGAGGCAAATTAATGAGCTCGATTGATTTTCTCTGACTTTGTTTACACTTACTTGTTTAGTTTGTTTTCCGCTGCTGTTCTAAGTTTTAATTCCTCTAGGTAGAGGTGTTTACATTCTTCGAATTCTATTTTACGAGAAGTTTCCACTTTGGAGAGTTCAGATTCCAGACGTTTAATTCTGAGTTCCATGTCACTTACGGAAGCGCCATCATGGACATTTAACGGGTGTAGGTTTTTTTGAGATGCTGCTGGTTCCTAAAGCCAACAGAAAGGATACATTTTAAAAATAATTATAAACTGAATAATTACAGTCTATTTGTATTCTTTAGTATAAGTCAATGATTTGGAGGGCAATTTAAATGTAAAAAAAGCTGATGTTTAAAATATTTGTCATCAATACAGAATGAAATAAATTTGAATCATGAAAATATTTTGAATCATCTCATTTGACTATTCCAATAAGAGAATCAATATTAAATTTTAAAAATTGAACAATATGACTTAATAATCTAAGAATAAGGTGCATTTTATTTTCCTTATTTCCTAATAGTCTCGTTTTATATCAATTGGTCTTACAAATCAAATGATTTTGCAGAAAGAACAAATCTCAAAGATCAACTGAGTGACAATAATGATGGGAACTGAAATATTTAAAAGGAGAAGCAAATACCACCTTAGTTCCAGAAATGTAAAAAAAATAAAATAAAAACAGCTGCCATGAAGGGGAGTAGAAGAATCACATACACTATGCATATCGAAAACGTAATTTGCAGCAAAATGAATTAAGGCGTGTTAAAAATCAATGAATTAACCTGTAAAAATAGATTTAAAAAAATTTTTTCTACTACATCCTGTCTTGCTCAATCTTCAATATCCCAGAATTTACTGTGTTCTGCTTCACTCTTTTCTACCACATTCGTGACTATATGAATTTTGAGGTTTAATAATTTTTATCTCCACTCTTTTTATTCTCTACTTTTTCACATGACTTTTGTACTCCTTTCATAGATAATAACTCCTGTTTAAGATTGATTTTCTTCAACAAGATATAGATATCTTTTTATAAAAAAACTTTTTAAAACAAATTTTTTTTTTATAATTGGGGAACAGTGTTTTTTCCAGGACCCATCAGCTCCCTGTCAAGTAACAGTTTCCAATCTAGTTGTGGGATGCGCAGCTCAGCTCCAAGTCACATTGTTCTCTTCAATCTACTAGTTATGGAGGGTACAGCTCACTGACCCATGCAGGAATCAAACAGGCAACCTTGGTGTTATGAGCACTGCGCTCTAACCACTGAACCAACTGGCCGGCCGCTCACTGGGGGCTCAGCTCCAAGCTCCAGCCATTGTTTTCAACCTAGTTGTGGAGGGTGTAGCTAACTGGTCCATGTGGGAATCGAACCAGCGACCTTGGTTACCAAGGATTGGAACCAGCACGATGCTCTAACCATGGAGCCAACTGGCCACCCCACAGATGGAGACATTCTGAAGATGCAGTTTCCAGTTTTGCTTTGAGAGCATCATTGTGAATGAATAAGATAGTATGATTTAGTTACGAAGGAAGTTGACTGAGAATAGTCTAACCCAAACCAGTATCAATTTGTGAAATAAACTCAGTTGCCATAAAAGGTCATCGATACTGTAGTAGATCCTTAGATTGTGGAAACTTGAATTACTCAGAATGAAGAACAAAGAGAAAAGCACCAGGAGACTCAAAAATGTATCCTTTATTGTCATCGACTTTGCCACACAACATCTGTACTTGATTTTCTACGATTTCCTGAATGATTGGTTCATGTTTTTCTTCTATAAAATGACTGTAAGTCACCTCTGAGTTGATAGTCTCTCACCTGTTCCCCATTTTAACTCTCGATAATTTCTTAGGAAGTTGTAGGGAGTTACAAGTAACTCATCTTGAGATAGTTAGGCCTCCGTCAGCTACAAATGTTTCATGGTAATTTGAATTGCTTTCAAGAAGAAATGATTCCCAAGGTTAAGGAGAAATCACATCTCACACTGTGAATGTTTAGTGAGATGATCGCTACATTTTTTTCAACAACAAAAAAGTGTCTTAATTCGATAATGCTATCTTGTAATCCTCTCTTTCCACAATATACAAGAACATCCTAAACAGCAATAATAACAACAACAAATCTGCTGGGATTTCAGTGATACTGAGTTGGGTAGAACTACTTTCCTGTAGATACAATGCTTATTTGGTAAGATGAGGAGAGTGGATGGATGTAGTGTTTTTAAAACATGGCTACAAATTCTTGACATTTCTCCATGAAATTCCCTCCCTTTTAATATGTGCTTGCCTTAAAAAAGTAACTGGATTCTAGTGCATGGAATAGGGCAGAACTGCTGTGAGAATGCTATGCCTGCGGCAGAAAATGTGATACAGCTTCCATCTGACTTTCTCTCGGGAAGCTCGCCCTGAGAACCCAGCCAGCATGTTGTGCAGATGAAGAAGCCCAGGACACACAGTGAGGCCTCCTACAGATGTTCGCGCTGAGACGGCCCCAGTGGGCGTCCCGGCCAAAACCCCGCTTCAACTGCTACACGTGTGTGTAACAGCCTTTAGATGATTCTCATTCGCAGCTTCATGGCAACGCAGCTGATGCCAAGTGGAACAGAAATGAGCTAGTCTCACTGAGCTTCACTCAACTGCATCACTGGTGAACAAAACAGATGCTGTTTTGAGCCACTAGCTTTTGAGTTGGTTTCGTGAGCAGCAATGAACAACTGGCATTGATACTGATATTCAAAATGGTGTGAGGCCACAAAGAAAAGCAATCTAAAACCTGTAGGAGTGCCTTTCCACCAGGAGGTAGGTGGAACCCGAAAGGATGTGGAGAAGAATGAGAATGACACCCACAAGAGCCTCCAAGAGACGGTTATTGGGGGCTTGCGGGCCCCTAAAGGGGCTGGCCACAAAGACTTCTCAGCTAGTGAAGAAAATGGGTCTGACATCCGGATGAAAGGGGACTCTTGCTGTGAAGTAACCAAGTAAAATCCATGAGATACATGAGCTAACGAAAGACTGTGAACTGTAAAGGAACCAGGACTTATTGTGTTCAAATGTGTTTCCCATTTACAGCCTCTCCCACATGCCCTGTTGTCAAATCATGCTAAAATGAAGAAATGGCTTCTGAGTGAAGATCAAATTCGCTGTGCTCCCAGGAAGACATGATCTACGGATGAGGACAAGAGTGTAAAGCCTTCCTCAAGACTTCGAAAGAGTTAAGGTGGGGCCTTAAATTCCTGGAAGGCTCTTCAGAGGAAAAGAATTTTAAAGGCATGGTCCTACAACAGCTACAGGAAGCCCAAGAGCTTATCTCAAAACGATGTATGACGGTGGCTTTTCTAATGGCACGAACCCCAATAAACTCTCACGCAACTCCAAGTTTTTAGGATAATCAAGTAGCAAAAAACCACCTTGTTACCTTGGACTAATAAAAACCAAGAGAGTGAAAAATAAGAGGAGGCCTGTGGGTCTTAGACATTTGGGTGGAGGAATGATGCTGAGGGAAGAGCTGCAAGCACAGGTCATTTCTTATGAAGAGGACAGAACAAAGAGCTCACAGGGGACAGCAAAGGGCCATGGAGAAGCATTGGCATGATTAGGACTAAGTCCTAATCAAAGAACGGACAGCACACATCAGGCTGTATTTCAGAATTGCTATGGACTAACGTGCCTTCCAGTTTCTATTTCTGCAGGGGAAACTTCAGCAGTCGAGCAGAATGTTGGGTGTGTGGGTGGTAGATAACTTGTCTCTTCCTTTCTCATGTTTTCATATTGAAAGGAATTGTCCTCAACGGGCTTTATCCTAGAAACCAAAACCCAGGCCCTTCATCCCCATTTGCACCAGACTAAGATGGTAAAATCTTAGTTTCGAACCTGAGCCTGATGCCATTAAATTGAGACTTGTGGCGAGTATTGTGTAGGGATGTGTGTATTTTCCATGTGGGGAGAATATAAAGAATTGTGGCCAGTGGACAGATCAAGGTGGTTTTTAAATGTGTCCGTAAATTTTGAAATATTCATTGCATAAAACCACTAGAATATGGGTCAACATTAGTGACTGGCTCCTAATGAACAGAATATGTTGAAAGACATTCCGTGTGAATTCCAAGACTCCTTCACAAAGGGCAACACAACTCCTGTTGGTTATGTCTCTGAGGATCTGAACCTTGGAATCCAGCCCCGTGTTGTGGGGAGGCTCGGGCCACAATGCGAGCCGGGTGTTCAGGTGTAGGTGTTCCTGCTGTCTGCCGCAAACAAATCTTTTACTTGTTTCTGATTGATTAATTACTTCCTGAATTTAACAGCTGTACTCTTGAAATGTTTTCTTTGGATGGGATGAAATATTTATTCCATTAATTATATGTGAAGCTAAAGATACAACTATGCATCTCAATGTGTTTCTGAGAATGTAGGATCTATGCCAAGAACAAGATTGGCACCAGTGTCTCACAAAAGAACCGGGTCAAACAGAATCTACTTTTCAATTGCAAGATGATTGATTAGAGAGATTTCTAAAGAGGAAAGCAGATGGTCCAGGTTTCATCTTCTCCTTCCTAGACAGTGAAATCTATGGAAGAGGCTATGGATTAGGAGATAGACAAAATGAAGAAAGTTGTCCACCAAGTATCAGATCCTATTACCGACATTTGATGGAAATGGGAGTGAAAGGGAGGCACTGGGTTAAAGATTAATGTTTTGAATGAAGAAAACAAAAGGAATGAGTCGACTTTGTAAGCCTAATATCCCATCATGTCATAAGGTCACCAAGGTCTGCGGGCCACAGGCTCCATCTAGAAGCAAAACATCTCCACAGAAGTGGAATTAAAGATATTCCCCTACATTGACATTTCATTATTCCATAAGGCATCTGGTAATATGCAAGATGACTGGGGAAGCGTTCTCATAACATTTGATTTGGTAATGGCGTAAGGACAGATCTATAGATCAATAAATTGGAAAAGATGATCCAAAAATTAACCCTCATATATATAGTCAAGTGATTTTTGACAAGGGTGCCGAAAAATCCAGTTGGGCATGAACAGTCTTTTGAACTAACGATACTGGGTCTACTGGATATCCACATGCAAAAGAAAAATTAAACCTCTACATCATACCATATATAAAATTATTTCAAAAGGTAAAACCAAAACTATAAAAGCTTTGAAGAAGCTTCATGTCTTCATGACTGGAGTTGGCAATTGTGTCTTAGATATGACAGTACCAAACAAAAGTAGATAACTGGACTTCATTAAAATAAAAAAAAAACTTTATGCTTTAAAGGACACCATTGAAAAACTGAAAAGGCAAGCTAATGAAAGGGAGAAATATTTGAAAATCCTATATCTGATAAGCGATTTGTATCTAGGATATATAAAGAATTCTTACAATTCAACAAGAAAAAGACGAACCCATTTTAATGGGCATTGGAATTGAATCATCAGTTCTTCAAAGAAGTTATACAAATGGACAATAAGTATGTGAAAAGATAGCTCAGCATCATTAGTCATCAGAAAATACATCAAAACCACAATATGGAGCAGAGAGTTCACTAGTGGTTCCCTAGGGCTAGGAAGAGTGGGAAGGGCAGACTGGCACACAGTGAAGGCTAACAGTACACAGATACTTTCCAGGGTGATGAAAATGTTGTAAAACTGATTGTGATGATGACTGCGTAAAGCTTTGAATACACTAAAAGCCACTGCACTGCATACTTTAAATGATGGAACTGCATGCTATGTTCATTACATCTCATTGAAGCTGTTACGAAAGAAAGGAAGGAAGGAAGGAAGGAAGGAAGGAAGGAAGGAAGGAAGGAAGGAAGGAAGGAAGGAAGGAAGGAAAGAAGGAAGGAAGAACGGAAGGAAGGAAGGAAGGAAGGAAGGAAGGAAAGAAGGAAGGAAGGAAGAACGGAAGGAAGGAAGGAAGGAAGGAAGGAAGGAAGGAAGGAAGGAAGAGCAGTGCTGGCACCACCAGAGACCAGTAGCAGCAGCAGAAATACTTCTCCAGCCTCCACCCACAGCACAGTGCTACCAGGGCCACAGGGAACCAGGTGGGCTCAGTGGACTCAAGACAGGCTCTCCCTGACCACCCCCTTCCCCTGTTCCCTCCCACGGTGCTGGTGCCCAGAGTCCCTGGTGATCTGGATACAGCAGCAACACCCATCACCCTGGTCACCCAGGCCAGCACTCCCACACTCACAGCTAAGCCCCCACACCTGGACCCCCCAGGCTCAGGTAGCACCAGTGAGAGACAACAGAAACTGTGCTATTGCATCAGCTACTGAAAAACAAAACAGAGACGTCTAATTATCTAGCTGCTGAATTGCTCGAATCAAAATGTACATAAATTAGAAAGTGTTCACTATTTCAAATGAGCCTGCAGAAGAACAAGCTATCCAGCAGCATGAACAACCAAGGCGACATGGTAACACTGAGAGATGACACTTCTCCAGAAACCAAGTCAAAGTCATGAAGATTGTGATCTCTGTGACCGAGATTTCAAAACAGCAGTCATGAAGAATCTCAATGAGATACAAGAAAACTCACAAGGCAGTTCAACGAGTTCAGGAGTAAAATTAACGAACAGAAGGAGTACTTTATCTAAGATATGAAAACTATAAAAAAGGTCCAAACAGAAATCCTGGAGCTGAATGAAGAACTTAAGAAATGAGATCAAAAATGGACATTTTAATAACAATATTACACAAAGAAAACAAGTTGCTATTAAAGATGCCATATCATTGCCACCTCAGTCATCAATTATTCAAGTGATGCCAAAATGTAGATATTGGAGTATTACGCAGCCATAAAGAAAAAAGAAATCTTACCATCTGCAACAACATGGATGGATCTAGAGAACATTATGTTAAGCGAAATAAGTCAGAAAGAGAAAGACAAGTACCATATGATCTCACTTATATGCGGAATGTAAAGAAAAGAATAAGTGAATGAACTAATCAGAAACAGTTCTGGGGACAAAGAGGAAAAAGCTGAAGGTTGTTAGATGGGTGGGGGGGGGTGGGGATAAGGGGGAAGGTGAGGAGATTAGAAAACAGTCGGTAACCACAAAATGGCCTCAGGGTTTTTGAAAAATAATTTCGGGAACGTAATCAATAATGTTGTAAAGATTTTGTAGGGTATCTGATGGACACAGGTCCCATCTGGGAGACCACCTCAGGGAAGATGTAGATGCTTGATCAATGTACTACTGTACACCCAAAGCGGAACAATAATGAATGCCAACTATAATTTTATATATATAATGTGAAGGCTCGGTGCAAGGTCGGAGGGATAGTGAAAGGGGAAATGGGGGAGGGGGGGTTCACAGTGTGAGGGATATAAATGATGAACGTCTAAGTATTACCTTGTCTTGTGCACCTGAAACTAATTAAATTAAATTCTAGAGCTACAACTTCTATTTCTTTTTAATCTCCTTAAATCTCCATTTAAAAGAAAAGATGTACAGATATAAGTGAACTTCATTTTAAAAATTCAAATATTTGCTCAATTTACCTCTTTAGAAAATGTACTGTTGCTTAGCAAGATATTTTATTTTATTATTACTTTTTAAGCAAAACAGTTTAACTCATCAAAATAAAAAATGCTATAAGTAAAATAGAAATTAAGGATGTACTATTATGTACAAAGAGAACAACTTTTAACTTAGAAAGAACAAATTAATCTTTTCAGTGTTACAAGTTTGCAGAATTCATAACAAGGATTTACCTCGGTTTCATGGAAATAAGAAACATCAACATATAGTGAGTGAATGTCAATCATTCACTTAGGCTTAGGGGTGGCAAAACTGGGCTGTAGGACAACTAAAATTGTTATAAACCATCGCCAAATTAAAACCAATGCAGAAGTAAGCCAAAGCATCTCAAAGCATACCATTCGTTGTTAGGCAATAACATTTCATTTGTAAAATCTAATTGAAAAGCAGCTTTTCCAGAAATTTAAAATGTGTCAGTCAATTACATTTATTGAATACAGTTAATGACAGTTAGCTCTTAAAACATGGGAGATGCAGGGACTTACAAAAGATTGTAAAATTTCTGTCTCCTTCCTACATTAGCACACATAATTATGCCTTTCACATTGTGTGCATTAGTCAATGAAACAACTCAGAATCTCACCAAGTTAAGAACAAGAATTATATCGGACAACTGAAACCCAAAGGAAAGAAGATAACTAACCTTCATGAAGTAGGTGAACGTGTCATTATTATTAGAAGTCTGTGGGGTTGACCTAGGAATCACTGACTGTTCTCTTGGAGCGAGATTTCCTCGAGGTAGGAACCCATCACTTATCCTTCCAATACAAGGTGGCAGCAGGACAGGCCTCCCAGGAGCGCGGCTGAGTAAAGTGTTCCGTGGTGTCTTCATGAGAAGCTGGGTTCTCATCTCTGCCAGCGTATCATTAGCACTGTGAAGATTGTAAGAACAAAGGCTTAGTATTTTATTTTTCCTGAATGACTTGCATTTTTTTCAAGTTGCCATAATAAATAGTAAATAAATTTCCCATTAAACAGCATTTTAACATTGAAAATGCGTCAGGGCAGACCTACCATGCACAAGGATAGCTTTCAAATTATCCTAAACAAGCACATGTGTTTCTATGGGGATGCCAGACTAAGAAGAAATTCAAAGTAGGGAGGGGAGGACACGGGCTATCAGTGACATCCACGGCTTCACAGATAATACTTGCTGCCTTCTGCAATGGCTGAACCAATAAGATTCTTGAGGATTGCCATGAGACATACATAGCAAACGAGTTTAGAATTTTTTAAAAATCCCACCAAGATATTTTCAAGCCTTTGCAGTCACCGCCCTTGTGTAATGCGCTCATTACCCTGAGGACTGAGGTGTCATGTAGAACAACAGCCTCTGGGGGAGAAGGAGGGAGCCTGGTTGGTGATCCTACTGAATGAAACCTCTCCGCAGGCATGTAGCTTAGAATATAACACTGTGACCAAGGCGCTGGGCGTGGGCTCTGCCCTTTCTGTCTTCCACACACCCCCTCAGGCTCACCACATTATCTTTTTAGCCACTTCTTGGGTTATACTACCCTCACCCCTACGTTGTTAACCCTCTGCTATATTTCACAAATATGCCTTTGTGGACATCAGAAAGACTAGAAAGAAGAGCTTGTCTGAAAGCGACCTCTAGAGATAATAACACAGAGCACAATGGAGACAGTACATGTACCAAGTGCCAGAATATGCAGAGTACTTAACCCTTTGGGTTTAAGTTGTTATCTTATAATAAATAGTTACCTCATTAAAAACTATTTAGGGGAATTCTGACAAGCAATTTTATAATAAATAGCGTTGTCTAAATCATAAAGCTTCAAAAACACTTTGCTTAAAGACTGGTAGATCAGATTAACTCTATGAAAACCGCGAGAAGGAAAAATACAATCATGTAAAACCAAAAATGGAGAGAGATGCAAATGTCCTGAACTAACTAACATTTTAAAAGTAATTTATTCACTAACATCATTTTCCAAAATTATACTATTTAGTAAGCTTTCATTTCCTATCAATCTCAGGAATCTGCCTGGACAAAAATTATACTTTAGAGGCAAATTAATGAGCTCGATTGATTTTCTCTGACTCTGGACTTACTTGTTTAGTTTGTTTTCCAATGATGTTATAAGTTTTAATTCTTCTAGGTAGAGGTGTTTACATTCTTCCAATTCTATTTTACAAGAAGTTTTCACTTTGAAGAGTTCAGATTCCAGACGTTTAATTCTGAGTTCCATGTCACTTATGGAAGCGCCAACATGGTCATTTAACGGGTGTAGGTTTTTTTGAGATGCTGCTGGTTCCTAAAGCCAACGGAAAGGATACATTTTAAAAATAATTATAAACTGAATAATTACAGTCTATTTGTATTCTTTAGTTTTAAGTCAATGATTTGGACGGCAATTTAAATGTGAAAAAAGCTGAAGTTTAAAATATTTATCATCAATACGGAATAAAATAAATCTGAATCATGAAAATATTTTGAATCATCTCATCTAACTATTCCAATAAGAGAATCAATATTAAATTTTAAAAATTGAACAATATGACTGAATATGACCAGCACGATGCTCTAACCATGGAGCCAACTGGCCACCCCACAGATGGAGACATTCTGAAGATGCAGTTTCCAGTTTTGCTTTGAGAGCATCATTCTGAATGAGTAAGATAGTATGATTTCGTTACGAAGGAAGTTGACTGAGAATAGTCTAACCCCAAACCAGTATCAACTTGTGAAATAAACTCAGTTGCCATAAAATGTCATCGATAATGTAGTAGATCCTTAGATTGTGGAAACTTGAATTACTCAGAATGAAGAACAAAGAGAAAAGCACCAGGAGACTCAAAAATGTATCCTTTATTGTCATCGACTTTGCCACACAACATCTGTACTTGATTTTCTACGATTTCCTGAATGATTGGTTCATGTTTTTCTTCTATAAAATGACTGTAAGTCACCTCTGAGTTGATAGTCTCTCACCTGTTCCCCATTTTAACTCTCCATAATTTCTTACGAAGTTGTAGGGAGTTACAAGTAACTCATCTTGAGATAGTTAGGCCTCCGTCAGCTACAAATGTTTCATGGTAATTTGAATTGCTTTCAAGAAGAAATGATTCCCAAGGTTAAGGAGAAATCACATCTCACACTGTGAATGTTTAGTGAGATGATCGCTACATTTTTTTCAACAACAAAAAAGTGTCTTAATTCGATAATGCTATCTTGTAATCCTCTCTTTCCACAATATACAAGAACATCCTAAACAGCAATAATAACAACAAATCTGCTGGGATTGCAGTGATACTGAGTTGGGTAGAACTACTTTCCTGTAGATACAATGCTTATTTGGTAAGATGAGGAGAGTGGATGGATGTAGTGTTTTTAAAACATGGCTACAAATTCTTGACATTTCTCCATGAAATTTCCTCCCTTTTAATATGTGCTGGCCTTAGGAAGTAACTGGATTCTAGTGCATGGAATAGGGCAGAACTGCTGTGAGAATGCTATGCCTGCGGCAGAAAATGTGATACAGCTTCCATCTGACTTTCTCTCGGGAAGCTCGCCCTGAGAACCCAGCCACCATGTTGTGCAGATGAAGAAGCCCAGGACACACAGTGAGGCCTCCTACAGATGTTCGCACTGAGACAGCCCCAGTGGGCGTCCCGGCCAAAACCCCGCTTCAACTGCTACACGTGTGTGTAACAGCCTTTAGATGATTCTCATTCGCAGCTTCATGGCAACGCAGCTGATGCCAAGTGGAACAGAAATAAGCTAGTCTCACTGAGCTTCACTCAACTGCATTACTGATGAACAAAACAGATGCTGTTTTGAGCCACTAGCTTTTGAGTTGGTTTCTTGAGCAGCAATGAACAATTGGCATTGATACTGATATTCAAAATGCTGTGAGGCCACAAAGAAAAGCAATCTAAAACCTGTAGGAGTGCCTTTCCACCAGGAGGTAGGTGGAACCCGAAAGGATGTGGAGAAGAATGAGAACGACACCCACAAGAGCCTCCAAGAGACGGTTATTGGGGGCTTGCGGGCCCCTAAAGAGGCTGGCCACAAAGACTTCTCAGCTAGTGAAGAAAATGGGTCTGACATCCGGATGAAAGGGGACTCTTGCTGTGAAGTAACCAAGTAAAATCCATGAGATACATGAGCTAACGAAAGACTTTGAACTGTAAAGGAACCAGGACTTATTGTGTTCAAATGTGTTTCCCATTTACAGCCTCTCCCACATGCCCTGTTGTCAAATCATGCTAAAATAAAGAAATGGCTTCTGAGTGAAGATCAAATTCGCTGTGCTCCCAGGAAGACATGATCTACGGATGAGGACAAGACTGTAAAGCCTTCCTCAAGACTTCGAAAGTGTTAAGGTGGGGCCTTAAATTCCTGGAAGGCTCTTCAGAGGAAAAGAATTTTAAAGGCATGGTCCTACAACAGCTACAGGAAGCCCAAGAGCTTATCTCAAAACAATGTATGACGGTGGCTTTTCTAATGGCACGAACCCCAATAAACTCTCACGCAACTCCAAGTTTTTAGGATAATCAAGTAGCAAAAAACCACCTTGTTACCTTGGACTAATAAAAACCAACAGAGTGAAAAATAAGAGGAGGCCTGTGGGTCTTAGGCATTTGGGTGGAGGAATGACGCTGAGGGAAGAGCTGCAAGCACAGGTCATTTCTTATGAAAAGGACAGAACAAAGAGCTCACAGGGGACAGCAAAGGGCCATGGAGAAGCATTGGCATGATTAGGACTAAGTCCTAATCAAAGAACGGACAGCACACATCAGGCTGTATTTCAGAATTGCTATGGACCAACGTGCCTTCCACTTTCTATTTCTGCAGGGGAAACTTCAGCAGTCGAGCAGAATGTTGGGTGTGTGGGTGGTAGATAACTTGTCTCTTCCTTTCTCATGTTTTCATATTGAAAGGAATTGTCCTCAACGGGCTTTATCCTAGAAACGAAAACCCAGGCCCTTCATCCCCATTTGCACCAGACTAAGATGGTAAAATCTTAGATTCGGACCTGAGCCTGACGCCATTAAATTGAGACTTGTGGCGAGTATTGTGTAGGGATGAGTGTATTTTCCATGTGGGGGGAATATAAAAAATTGTGGCCAGTGGAAAGATCAAGGTGGTTTTTAAATGTGTCCGTAAATTTTGAAATATTCATTGCATAAAACCACTAGAATATGGGTCAACATTAGTGACTTGCTCCTAATGAACAGAATATGTTGAAAGACATTCCGTGTGAATTCCAAGACTCCTTCACAAAGGGCAACACAGCTCCTGTTGGTTATGTCTCTGAGGATCTGAACCTTGGAATCCAGCCCCGTGTTGTGGGGAGGCTCGGGCCACAATGCGAGCCGGGTGTTCAGGTGTAGGTGTTCCTGCCGTCTGCTCCAGCTAGAGAGCCGACCAACAGTAGGCACCAACTACCGGATACATTGCTGTACAAACTTTCAAATGATTCCAGCCTCCAGCCATCGAGCTGCCCCAATTGGAGCTGAGGGGAACGGAGACAGATGGCCCTGGCCACACTCTTCTTAAGTATGGATCTGTGAGTCAAATAACTGTTGTTTATTTCAACCACTCCATTGGAGAGTTAAGGAAAAAATAGGCACACCTTCTGGATTAAAAAAAGAGATAATAGTAAAAGTAACTTTTAAGTTATTAATTACAGATATCTTCTTTTATTGCACTTTGCTGTATTGTATTTTGCAACTATGTTTTACAAATTGAAAGCTTTGGACAATCATGCATTTAGCAAGTGTATGAATACCACTTTTCCGACAAAGTAGGATTACGTTTGGCAGTTTAGCAATGAAGTACTTTTTAATTAAGGTATGTACACTGTTTATTTAGACATAATGTTACCACACACTTAATAGACTACAGACTAGTGTAAAATAAATTTATATGCACAATTCTTGTGATTCACTTTATTGGGTTACTAGTGTATTGCTGTGGTTGGAACCAAATCTGCAATATCTCCGAGGTATGCCTTTAGTCTCCTTTATAGTGGAATCTAAGTAATGTGGAGATTGACTTATTAATGACACACAATGCTAAAGAGAAGAAGCAGTGAATACAAGAAAGGCATAAGAAGTTTCTCAAGGGTTCCCTTCAATGACAGCTAGGCAGGTAGGCATCTTTAGAAGCTTCCCTCAACGTACAGGATTAGGAAGACTGGCAAGGAGACATATGATTTTTAGTATGATAGTTGTAAAACTAGAAATAGCCAGTTAATAACCAAAATCAAACCTTTTTCCTGATTTCCATTCCCTAAAATTCTAAAAGAGATAGGCAGCTTTCAATATTTATTCATCAATCTAGTACTCAATCTTCACTTCCTTTTCCTCGCTGAGGAAATAGAGTGCAGTATGGAATCATTTTTAATCTCAGTAGTAAAACAATCATAGTGTCCTCTGGCACTATTTAAATACAATCTCTCCTTTACCGTACTTCAAGCTTGTTTGTATGGGAAGGGAAGACCATGTCTTCTGTATCTTATACCGAAATGCTTCTCCGTATCACACAAAAAGGCTTTGACATTTCATAATTCACATCACGAATCTATTATTTGTTTCTGATTAATTACTTCCTGAATTTTAACAGCTGTACTCTTGAAATGTTTTCTTTGGATGGGATGAAATATTTATTCCATTAATTATATATGAAGCTAAAGGTACAACTATGCATCTCAATGTGTTTCTGAGAATGTAGGATCTATGCCAAGAACAAGATTGGCACCAGTGTTTCAGAAAAGAACCGGGTCAAACAGAATCTACTTTTCAATTGCAAGATGATGGATTAGAGAGATTTCTAAGAAGGAAAGCAGATGGTCCAGGTTTCATCTTCTCCTTCCTAGACAGTGAAATCTATGGAAGAGGCTATGGATTAGGAGATAGACAAAATGAAGAAAGTTGTCCACCAAGTATCAGATCCTATTACCGACATTTGATGGAAATGGGAGTGAAAGGGAGGCACTGGGTTAAAGATTAATGTTTTGAATGAAGAAAACAAAAGAAATGAGTCGACTTTGTAAGCCTAATATCCCATCATGCCATAAGGTCACCAAGGTCTGCGGGCCACAGGCTCCATCCAGAAGCAAAACATCTCCACAGAAGTGGAATTAAAGGTATTCCCCTACATTGACATTTTATTATTCCATAAGGCATCTGGTAATATGCAAGATGACTGGGGAAGCGTTCTCATAACATTTGATTTGGTAATGGCGTAAGGACAGATCTATAGATCAATGAATCAAAATTAAGGATCCGGAAATTAACCTCATATGTAGAGCCGAGTGATTTTTGACAAGGGTGCTAAAAAATCCAATTGGATGTGAATAGTCTTTTGAGCTAATGATACTGGATCAACTGGATATCCACATGCAAAAGAAAAAAATTAGAGCTCTACATCATACCAGATATAAAAATTATCTCAAAATGTAAAAGCTAAAATTATAAAAGCTTAGAAGAAAGCATAGGTATATGTCTTCATGAAAGAGTTCGTAATTGAGTGTTTAAAAAAATGGATTAACTGGACTCCATTAAAATAAAATGTTTCTGTGCTTTAAAGGATACCATTGAAAGACTAAAAAGGCAAGCTAATGAAAGGGAGAAATATTTGAAAATCCTATATCTGATAGGCGATTTGTATCCAGGATATATAAAGAACTCTTACAATTCAACAAGAAAGAGACAATCCAATTTTAAAAGGGCAAAGGAATTGAAACAACAGTTTTTCAAAGAAGTTATACAAATGGATAATAAGCATGGGAAAAGATTGCTCAGCATCATTAGTCATCAGAAAAAACTACATCAAAACCACAATATGGAGCAGAGAGTTCACTAGTGGTTCCCTAGGGCTAAGAAGAGTGGGAAGGGCAGACTGGCACACGGTGAAGGCTAACAGCACACAGATACTTTCCAGGGTGATGAAAATGTTGTAAAACTGATTGTGATGATGACTGCATAAAGCTTTGAATACACTAAAAGCCACTGCACTGCATACTTTAAATGATGGAACTGCATGCTATGTTCATTACATCTCAATGAAGATTGGAGCCAGTGCTTTGGGGTCATGCAACGGTGTCCTTCTTGGCTTTAGATCACTAGCCAGGGTTGAGACAAAGGAGAGGTAACAGTATGCCCTTTTATAGAAAAATGATATAGAAAATAAGCTATCTTTTTCACTGCTTGAGTCTGTAAAATTAAGGGAGAAATCTATATTGTACTGCTTAAAGCATTGAGTGGTTTGTATTTCCCCAAATTAAGTGATTTCTGGGTCCCAAACGGATTACAAATTACCTTCTGTTTTAACCTAGTCATCTGAATAGCCATTTCAGATTGATTGGGTTCTATATCTCCAAGGAAACTAACCTCTCCATTTTGATTGTCATGTAGCATCCTTGTATTCTGAAAGAGGGTCTTCAGTCTGCAGAATTGTAGAAAACGAGTAAGTCAAATTCTTTAAGAGTAAATGTTTAGTAATTATTTAAAGAGATGATATGTCTATCATACAAAATAAACAAATCTATAAATTATGATCCTCTCCTATTTGTTCCAGTATAATAGTTTGAAAGCAAACTAATTAAATTATAATCTTAGGTAAGTAACAAAACAATTGTAATACATATGATACAGACTTCATATTATAACAATGTACGGTTCTTATAATTAAAGTATTATTAATATCTACTTGAGATTGTTAGTATCAAACATTAACCTATTATTAAATATCAGCTATAAACCAGAGATCAGTATCCAAGCTGAAGAAGGAAAGTATAATACATGTGGGTGTTTTGAAAAGACACAAAAATACCATTCGGTGCCTACTGACCACAGTCTACCAGAAGAAAAGAAAGTACGTACCAACAAGAGATCATTCAAAATAGAAAGAGAAACCGGAAAGAAAAATCTGAAGTCTGAGTGGAGGGGAAAGGAAAGGGGCAGGGCTTTAGAAGAAAGGAAATTGGAGAGATAATGTGTCACAGTCTCTTCGAGTCTGTTTTACGAAGAGATCTTTGCTAGCACAAAGTTAACAAAATGAGAAGAATACAAAACAATGCAGAGAAAGACAGTGACATGGGAGGAAAAACACTGAGGAGAATCAGAGAAAAAACTTCATTCAGTAAGCAGCAAGTAAACAGAAAGCAAGCCACGCGTGGGCTTCCCAGACGTTGGGAAAGATTCCATTATTATCTGAGTGAGATGATTACTCATCTCATTCTTCTTTACGTTATACATATGGTTTGGTATGTATGACATATTTTATAACTGAAAAAACTAGAAAGACAATAGAAGCCAAATCAATAACAATTCTGATGTTGTTACACAATACCACAGATAGGTTTTTAGACATTAAACTGTTAGAATGCCAAAAGGAAGAACACTACTAAAAGAAGGAAAGATTACCAAAGAGAGCACAGACATCCTGCAGAAATAAAGATTCAAGGGAGACCAGGAAGAGTGCAATTGACAGTATATGCAAAAGACACTGTCATTATAGTTTTAGGAATCATTCAAGAGTAGGTATAATATTTTGGCATTCACACAAGTTTGTGCTGTGAGTTTCTGATGTAAATTCTTAAGTAGGATAACTTGGTTAATTATGAAAATTACAGGTATGAAATACATTTGTACTTAGGTTTTCATAAAGTAAGAATTATAATTAAATAGTAATTAATGGTTGACATGATCTGAAATATTAAAACCTTACCTGGTAACCTCTGTCTCTAATTCATCATTTTTCTTCTTTTGTTGATTCAAATTATATTGCAGAGATTCTAACTTCTCATAGTACTTTAATTGTTCCTTTTCATCCTCAGACTTTGAAAAACATTTTTAAAGAAAGTTAATTTTAAAAAACTAGAGACTCACTCTTCTTTCTTTAAAATATGATTCCTCATGAGCTCACGAGTAATATGTGTACACAGGTGTATAAAATGTAGTTATACACCTGATGCCAATAAGGACAGAGTTCAAAAACAATGACATTTCTTACAACAGCTGAAATGGATTTTACAGTGTCATCATTGGTTTCCTGGAATTTAAATTGCCAAACTTTCTTAAAAACAGAGGCTTTTACATGTAAAAATACTAAGTGTTAAAGAATAGATTTAAATAGTGGTTCTATTTACATTTTAGTTTCAAGAAATGCTCCCAGAGACATTTTCATCAACATTTCAAGATTTTACAGGGTTTCTGGAATCACATTTTCGTATGATAATCTTTGAAAACTTCCTGTGCAGTCCCCCTTACATTGTGATAATCTGACATGAGCATCAGATGAAGACTCTCATTCTCTGTAAGCGTTCTTCCATAGGTTTCAATTTCTCCTTTTCTAATAAATATTTTTTCTCTTTAAAGTTTATCTTCTCTATATTATATAAAAACATAACTTTTTCTTGATTCCTGTAACTTTTTCTGTCATCCTGTTTTTCTCCTTAGACTCTAACCCTCTTTAATATGTGGTCTCATCCCCAGGTCCATATTTTCGCCACTTATTCTCTTCTTTTACATAAGAATCAGACTTTCTGTCCTTATAAGTGCACTAAAACATTTTTTCAGGGGCATCTCTTTCTTTAGTCCTTATCCTGCTTTACTTCTTAGCAGCAACTGATAAGGATGCCCACACCCTTTCTATGATCTTCTCAGCCCAACTCATTTCTAAACAGCAGCCCTGATGGTCAGTACTTGACCCTTTTCTATTCCTCTTTTTAAATGCTCTCAGTT
Source organism: Rhinolophus hipposideros (assembly GCF_964194185.1). Classification (NCBI taxonomy): domain Eukaryota; kingdom Metazoa; phylum Chordata; class Mammalia; order Chiroptera; family Rhinolophidae; genus Rhinolophus; species Rhinolophus hipposideros. The sequence goes on along the minus strand of NW_027669269.1, from coordinate 670,893 downwards.
CCTTACATCCCAGTGCTTCAAACCACATTCCCTCATCTACAGTTGCAGCCTTCACCCCTTTACTGAGATCTTCTGTACTTTCCTTTTTCCCCTGGAGCTCCTCATAGACAGTGTCCCTCAACCACACACTCATACACCATGACTTGCTGTGGATCAGCTCATCTGGTACATTTTATGGGGATTCTTATCACTGTGACTGTGAGCATAGTGTTATTTTTGGATCTTGGCAGCTCCTCACCCTTAGGATGTTGACCAGCATACTTTGTCCTGTTTTTCTCTCAGAATGCATAAGTTTTTCATAAGCTTCACATTATCCACTATTCGCCTTTCCATTTTTGTTTGCTCTATTGAATAACTTCCTGTTCCTTGGGACCTGACCTGACCTATGGTAGTGTTCTGAAATTCCTTTCACAAGTACACTCCACTATCTTGTTTGAAGGCTTAAGTCAGTTGCAGCTATCCTTTCTTCCCAGTCCAGATGCTTCCTCTCAACATTGTGTGAATCAAATATCTTAACTCAGGTAATATCTCACGTGGGGGGAATCATGAGACGAGAGTCTTCTAGAGAAGTGAGGGCTATTGATTGAATTCGTTGAAACCTGTCATTATAAATCTTATGATATACAGGGTAGACCTTATGGTGGCTGATAATTCTGTTGAGATCTAACTACTTCCCCTAGGAATCTATAGTCCTTCATTATTTTGGTATAAGCTTAATCAGTTTTAGGTGTGCTTACAAATTTTTCAATTTTTTGACATTCAATATTATTTTATATTAATTTATATAAAATGTTATTTTATAGCATTTCATATTAATTTCAGGTGTACAGCATAGTAATTAGAATTTACGTAATTTAAGAAGTGATCCCCCTGACTCATTTTGTACCCACTTGGCACTATAGTTAGTTATTGTCATAGTATTAACTATATTCCCTATGCTTTACATTACATCCCCGTGACTATTTAGTAACTACCAATTTGTACTTTTTAATCCCTTCACCTTTTTTACCCTGCTCCGAACTCCCCTCCCATCTAGTACTCACCTGACACCATGCATCGTGATTACAATATTATTGACTATATTCCTTATTCTATACCCTACATCCCCATGACCACTTTGTAAAAACCAATTTGTACTTCTTAGTCCCTCCCCTTTTCACTCATTTCCCAAACCCCCTTCCAGCTGGCAACCAACAAAATGTTCTTTGTATCTATGAGTTTGTTTTAGTTTGTTTCTTTTGTTCTTAAATTCCACGTATAAGCAAAATCACATTGCATATTTGTCTGTCTGACACACTGCACTCAGCACAGTTCCCTCCTAGTCCATCTATGCCGCAGCAGATGGCAAGAACCCATTTCCTTCCATGGAATATTCCCCGAGCAATATTCCATTGTAAACACATACCATCTCTCCTTTTCCATTTATCCATTGATAGACATCCAAGCATCATGCGCATGTTGGTCATTGTAAAGAATGCTACAGTGAACATATGGATGTACGAGTCACCTCGAATTGGCGTTTTTTGTTTTCTTTGGATAAATACTCTGAAATGGGATATCTGGGTCATTCTTTGACTCTTGTGATAGCCTTTGTTTAAAAGTCTATATGGTATGATATAAGTATTGCTCCCACAGCTCTTTAAAAATTATTTTATTTTCATGAAATATCTGTTTCCATCCCTTTATTTTCAGTCTCTGTGTCTTTTGATCTGAAGCGAGTTTCTTGTATGGAGCATATGTAAGGATCTTATTTTCTTATCCTTTGAGCCACCCCGTGTTTTGATTGGAGCATTTATTTATTTATTTATTTATTTAAATAGTTTTTATTTTATTTTATTTTTACATCCCTCACACCGTGAACCCCCCTCCCCCCATTGATTGGAGCATTTGATCCATTTACACATAAAGTAATTATTGATAGACATGTAGTTACCCGCATGTTATTAATGATATTTTTGCTCTTTCCTTTTTGTGTATTTTAAAGAAGTCCCCCTAATATTCCTTGTAATACTGGTTTGGTGCTGATGAATTCCTTTAGTTTTTGTTCTCCAGGAAGTTCTTTATCTGTCCTATGATACTAAATGATAGCTTTGCTGGGTAGAGAAATCTTAGCTGTAGGAGAGTCTTTCATCACTTTGAATGTTTCGTGCCCTCCCGTCTGGCCTGCAAAATTATTGTTGAGAAATCAGCTGATAGTCTTATGGGTGCTCCCTTTTAGGTTACTAACTGCTTTTTCCTTGTTGGGTGCCCTCTTATAGGTTACTAACTGTTTTTTTTTTTTTGCTGTTTTTAAAATTCTTTATTTACTTATAAACTTTGGCATTTTAATTATGTTGTATCTTGGTATGGGCCTGTTTGGGCTCATCTTCTTTGAGACTCTGTGATTTCTCGGCTTATATGTCCATTTCCTTCACCAATTTAGGGAAGTTTTCAGTCATTATACCTTCAAGTACAGGTTGAATTCCTTCATATCTTTTTTCTTCTTGTAGTACCCCATATGATGAGAATGTTGGTATGCTTGACATTGTCCCCGAGGTCCCGTAAACGATCCTCATTTTTTGAATTATTTTTACTGTTCTGATTGGGTATTCTCTGCTACCATATCTTTTAAATCATTGATTCGATCCTCTATTTTATCTAATCAGCTTTTCATTCCCTCTAAGACATTTGCTTTTTTCAGTTATTTTATTCTTTACTTATGACTGATTCATTTTTATGTTTTCTATTTTCATTTTTATGTTTCCTATATCTTAGTTGAAGTTCTCCTTGAGATCACTGAGCATCCTTATAACCAGTGTTTTGAACTCTGCATCTGATAGATTGCTTGTCTCTATCTTGCTCAATATTTTTCTGGAAGTTTGTTCTGTTCTTTTATTTGGCATGTTTCTTTGACTCCCCATGTTGGCTTCTTCCTTGTGATCGTTTCTGTGTATGAGGTAGGACGGCTGTGTCTCCCAGGACTATTTGAGTGGCCTTAGATAGTAGGTGTCCTGTGGGGCCCCGTGGCACAGTCTACTTGTTAACCAGAGCCGGGTGCTGCAGGTGTGCCCCTTGTGTGAGTTCTCTGTGCTCTCCTGTTGTAGTTCAGCCTCTGTTGCTCTTTGTATGTCAATGGGAGGTATTGATGCTCAGGCTGATTGGTTATGTGGACTGACCATGACTACAGTGGAAGAGCTGTTTTGGCACGGGCTGCCTCTATAGAGCAGGATTTGCTTTAGCAGGGCACTGGTGTCTGCCCTGTGTGCACTTTGGTTGTGTCTTCCTTGGTGGCATCCAGGTGATGCTCCAGCTCTGTTCAAGGATGATCACCAGTTGTGTTAGCCCTAGGGACTCCTGTCAGTGGCCCAGCTACAGGCCAAGACCAGCCGCAGCCTGTGTCCTGTCTGGGGCCAACTAACTTGACCACAAAGCAGGACACAGATGGCTGCAACCTGCACTGGGTTCAGAGGTACCTCAAGAGTTCCAGTTGCGAACCACAGCCAGCTGCCACTAGTGCCATCTTGGGTCTGCACAGCAAGAAGTAAAGGACAGCTGAAGCCACATAATGCTTGTTTGAGTTTTGTGAACCGTTGAGAGATTTTAGGTAAGCCTGCAGCATGAGCCAAGACAGGATTTTTTTTTGGAAAAGGCACTGAAAGCAGCTTGGGTTGGCTCTCAAGTTGGGTGGGGCAGGTTCTCAGGGAATCACCAGGGTGGGGTGGACAGTGTTAGCCAGGTTGATGTAGACTCAAGAGATGGCGGCCATCTGTGTCTCACACTGCGATGGGTGATGGAGCAGTACAGAAACAAAGGATTCTACAAGCACCTCTGTGTGGGAGAAAGCTCCCTTCCAGCCATCACCCTAAAACCAGAAAACTTAGTTCCTGCCCTTATATCCCTGACATCTTTTGAACTACTGCCCAGTGTTGGAGTTCGGGGCAAACGAATCTGTCAGTTAGTAAGCCCATTCCAAGCCCTATAAGAGAATCAACTGGGACTCTAGCCACGCTTCATCTCTCCCAGGCAGAATGACCAGTGGTTTCCACAGCCAGAAGCTATAGGGACATCTCTCTCTAGCACTGGAATCCTGGGTTAGGATGCCTGGTGTGGAGCTGGGTCCCCTCGCACCCCAGGTGGACCTCCACAACCAAGATATCCCTCTAGACTTTTAACAGTCACACAGGGGTCTGGCGTCAGCTTGTTCTGTTTTTCTGCCCCTCCTACCAGTCTCGAGGTGACTTCTTCTGTATGTCCTTAGAAGTAGGACGACTTTGGTTGAGCTAGACTTCAGGTGATGCTCAGTGATGATTGTTCTGTAGTTTAGTTGTAATTTTGATGTGGTCGTGAGAGGAGGCAAGCATGGCATTTACTTACTCTGCCATCTTGACCACAAATCCCCAATTTTTCAATTTTTGATACCTTAATATAATAGATTTCTCTATAAAACTGTGATGTGACAACTCATGGAACTCACATTCATGTAAGACTCCTTATCAACACATTATCATGTCACTCCTATGAAAAGTATGCTAACATAATGTGACTTAATTGACAAGAAGTCTAGACAAAAATTTTTTTCAAAGTTTCTTTGGCCACAAGAAGGACCATCAGCACAATCTTCTGTTTCCCTTGATAGGCATGTCTGTTTAATGAAATTGCTTAGACCTGGCTACTGTGACTGAAAGACACCAGCTGGAAAGTACATCTACGTCAATGGTCCACCTCGGGTCACAATGCGATCTTATGATGGGAAATCCTAGGGAGCCTCTCCTACAGAGGACAGGAGGATGGCAGGGGAATGTTGTTCTGCTTAGGAAATAGTGATATGGTTTTCACTGTCCATCAGGAAATTGTCATCCTGGATGACACATCAATCTTTTCTGACATCAAACTGTTAAATCTTTAAAGGCATATGATTAACTCAAGTGAAGGGAAAAAGATTCGTTTCTAAACTTGTAAAGCTAAAGCACTATGTTACTATGTAAGGCCTTACTTGCGCATTCATTTCTACTTTTACACTGGCATCTCTTTTCTTTTTCAAAATCCAACAAAGAGAAAAGTATATTCTTTTCGGGAAACATTTGCACAATGATCCAGTATTCGTGAATGACGAAGAAAACAAATTAGAACATTAAAAGTAATTCATTCTCGAGACCGAAAAAAATGGCGGCGTGAGGTGAGCCTCTGTAACGCTCCCCTGGAATTTACAACGAATCAGACAACAATAACTCCACAAAGGACTCCTTGCACAGCAGACAGGCAAGACGAAGAGGCCGACTACTGAATTCACCTCCAGGTGGGTGAATCGCGCGAGCGGGGGAGGAGGGAGAGGAGAAGTGCGGACGCAGGATGCAGACCTAGCTCAGTGCTCGGAGCCCGCTGCTCCCGGATCTTCTGCAGCTGCGGGAGAGGGAAGGACTCGGACTGCTAGGGCTCCGCTTACGGCCCACAGGGCTGAGGGGGCAGCACACAAAACCGCTGAACACAATGCTCGCTCACGGCAGACCTTGGAGCAAAGACTGAGGGAAGAGGGCTGAAATCGATGGTTTAAGCCCTCACTGCCGAGCGGAGAACGGAAGCCCTAGACACGGAGACTAGCCGCCCCCTCCCTACCCTCCCAGAGCTCGCCCTGCCCCCACCTGCCCGGTGCTAAAGCGATAAAGTAGCAGTGTCGGATCAAAGGACAGAATATTTGCTGCTCTGAGAACTGTGGACCGCAGACACAGATTCGCAGCTCAACTAGTTCCGGCAAAGGGGAGGGAGCTGTGGAAGCAGGACTGGCTGTGGTGGTGGTCGCAGCCATTGCTCTGGGCCACCTCTCACAACTCACCCCGCCCCTGGCCCCACCTATCTGGGCGGATCCCTGCAGGAGTAAACAGAACTGCTGAAACATACGGGCTCTGAATCTGGTGCAGAAAGAGCTTTGGAACTTCAAAACCTCTTCGCATACCTATCAACCTGTTGCAGAAGCCACTCCTGTAGATGTCTAGGAAGAGAAATAGTAAATCAGTGATTGCCATGAATAACCATGGCAACAAGATAGCTCAGAAAGAAAGTGAAAAGTCTCCAGAAAAGGAACTTAGAGATATGGACCTTTGTGATTTAAATGACAGAGAATTCAAGATCGCAATTCTGAAAAAACTGAACGAGATGCAAGAAAACACAGAAAGGCAATTTAATGAACTCAGAAACACAATCAAAGAACACCATGAGCATTTTACAAAAGAGATTGAAATCTTGAAAAAGAACCAAATAGAATTTCTGGAGATTAAGAACTCAATAGAAGAAATTAACAATAAAATATCCAGCCTAGGTAGTAGATTTGACCAGATAAAGGAATGAATCAGTGACATCGAAGATAGGAACCTGGAATTTACACAGAGGGAAGAAGGAAGAGACTTGAGACTTAAAAGAAATGAAAGAACTCTACAAAAACTTTCTGACTCCATCAGAAAGAGCAATATAAGAATAATGGGCATACCAGAAGGAGAAGAAAGAGGGAAGGGAACAGAGAATATATTCAAACAAATCGTCGATGAGAACTTCCCAAACTTGTGGAAAGAATTGGATCCTCGAATCCAAGAAGCAAATAGAACACCTAATTACCTCAATCCCAACAGGCCTTCTCCAAGGCACTTGTATTGAAGCTGTCTAAAATCAATGACAAAGAAAGAATCCTCAAGGCAGCCAGGGAAAAGAAGACGGTAACTTACAAAGGAAAGCCCAGTAGATTATCATCAGATTTTTCAGCAGAAACTCTACAAGCTAGGAGGGAATGGAACCAAATATTCAAAATATCGAAAGAGAAATCATGAGCCAAGAATAATATATCCAGCAAAGATCTCCTTTAGATATGAAGGAGGAATAAAGACCTTTCCAGATATCCAGAAGCTGAGGGAATTTTCTAATACACGACCTGCACTACAAGAAATACTAAAGGAGGCTATTAGACCACCATCAACAGGGACAACTTGTGGCAACCGAAACATAAAAAGGGGGAGCGTAAAGGCCTGAACTGGAATATGGGAATAGAGAAAGTAAGCGTGCTGAAGAAACTGGAATACTCTAAATACTGGAATACTCAAACTTTCTTTTACATAAACTCAAGGGTAACCACTCAAAAAATATCCAAATCTGAAATATATACTATAATAAAAGAAGAAACAGAGGGAAACATCATAGAATACCACCACACAGAAAAAACAGACAACAACAAAAAGGCAAAGAAACAATGGAGACACAGCCTTACCAGAAAACTAAAGACAGAATGACAGGAAATCCTCACATATCAATAATCACCCTAAATGTAAATGGACTGAACTCACCAATAAAGAGACACAGAGTAGCAGACTGTATTTCTGTGGTGTCCGTGATAACTTCCCCTTTTTCATTTCTGATTTTGTTAATTAGTGTCTTCTCTCTTTTTATCTTAGTGAGTCTAGCCAAGGGTTTGTCGATTTTGTTAATCTTTTCAAAGAACCAGCTTTTTGTCACATTAATTTCTTTCTATTGTCTTTTTGTTCTCTATTTCCAAGACATGGAAACAACTTAAATGTCCTTCGATAGATGAATGGATAAAGAAGTTGTGGTACATATACACAATGGAATACTATTCGGCGTTAAGGAAAGATGATATAGGAGCATTTGTGACAACATGGATGGATCTTGAGAGTATAATGCTAAGTGAAATAAGTCAGACAGAAAAAGCAGAGAACCCTATGATTTCACTGATATGTGGTATATAAACCAAAAAGAACAAGACAAACAAATGAGAAACAAAAACTCATAGACACAGACAATAATTTAGTGGTTACCAGAAGGTAAGGGGGTGGGGGGTGGGTGATGAGGGTAAAGGGGATCAAATATATGGTGATGGAAGGAGAACTGACTCTGGGTGGTGAACACACAATGGGATTTATAGACGATGTAGTACAGAATTCTACACCTGAAATCTATGTAAATTTACTAACAATTGTCACCCCAATAAATTTAATTAAAAAAACAAAAAGTAATTCATTCTCCAAATCTCACTAAAGGGTTTAGATTTCAAGGGAAATTCAGAATTCTGGATCAAATCATTACTCAAATGCCTGGACTCAAACAGATATTTGTAGTCCGATGTTTGTGGCAGCATAATTAGCAACAGCCAACAGTTGGAAAAACTGAAATGTTGGACAAACGAAAGGATAAATGAAATGTGGTATATATCAAATGTTGCCTTTAGACTATCACAATGTTTTTCTATAAAAACCTTACTACAAAAATCATTAATTTTGTGAACTGAGATTTCTTTCTCTGTAGAGAGAAATTACATTACTCCCAGCAAGTAGTATCAACATGAATTCAGTACTTTTATTAATGAGACTGTTCTTATTGTCTAAAATATCCTTATGTGCTACTATGACAAACATAGAAATTCCTTTGCAGTATGACAGAAATGAAGAGATTCACTTACCAAACTTGTACCTGACAGGTGCCTGAGAAGCTGTTCGATTATGCCCACTAGCTTTTGAATTGTCGGTATTAGGTCAATATTTTCAGCTTCAAGCCTAAAGTGAATATTTTGACATAATTATTCTCACACATTGACTTTAAAGCATACCACATAATCGCTGAACAAATATCTAAGGTGCAACTACATAAAATCTTACAATTTGAAAAGCACATGATTTGGCAATTGTGCCATTTTTCTAGTTGTGAATTTTGCATAATGTGCAAAATTAGAGATAATGTACACAAATTATTCTTTTCAAGGTAGCTCAAAGCTGCCATTTTGACCCAGCTTCACACTCACGTGTTTAATGTTATAACTGATCTAATGGTCATACTACACTACACATCTGCTTTATAAATACTCAAGTTATTTTCTGTGCTGCTTTAACTTATACTTTTGCACGTGATCTTGCATCTTCTCAGTGCATCGTGCATCCTCTGGATGTCGAGCTCCTGCTTCTTGCAGCTAAAATAAAGAAAAAGTTATGTTTACTGATGATCTATGACATCGGACAATTAAGTTTGTAAACTTGTTGCAATGATGTTGCTCCCCCTTTTTTTAATATATATGATGGATTGTTCATTATGAATTTCTACCAACTGGACAAACAGTTAACCAAGTTTACTCTTTGGAAGTGCTTAAAAGGTTGTGTGAAAAAGTTAAGATGACCTGAACTTTTAGCCAACGACTCATTGCTCTTGTATCACAACAATGCACTAGCTCACACGGCACTGTCTGTGAGGGAGTTTTTAGCCTGTAAACAAATAACTTCATTGCAACACCCTCCTTACTCACCTGATCTGGCCCCCAATGACTAAATATGTCATTACCCAAAGAGAAAGAAAATATGGAAATGAAGGCTATTTGATGACATTCAGGACATCAAGGGTAATATGATGATAGCAATGATGGCCATCCAGAAAAAGAGTTCCAAAATTGCTTTGAACTGTGAATTAGGCGGTGGCATTGGTGCATAGCTTCCCAAAGGGAGCTTTGTGACCGTAGTGATATTCAGCAACTAGGTATGTAGCACTTTTTCTTGAATGAGTTCTCACACTTAATTATCATACCTTGTAGTGCAAATGACCCAAGAAGTCAAACATACTGTATTCCAAGCATCCCATCAACTCTAATTTTAAATATTCACATACGTGAATTACCAGGCTATTCCAGTGATTATGAAAGTTAACAGGCTACTCTTGGGGGCAGTCAGATAGTCATGGAATAGTTTGAGGGGCAGTAACTAAATAAGAGCCAAAATGCCTGGGTTTTTATCCCAAGTCCACCAGTTATTAGCTGGGTGACCTTGAGCAAAATACTTAAATTTTTTGGGTCTCAGTTTCTTCATGTATAAAATGAGACAAGAGTGGCATCTACCTCACTGGGATATTGGGAAGATTAAATTAGGGAACATATGTAATAGAAAAGGACATGGCACACAGTGAAACCAAAGGGTTTGCAGTCAGCATTATTATTGTTGCTGTATTTTATGTTCTAATAAAATTTGATATTTTACACAGATGGGATGCCAATGGAAGTGGAACCAGTGTAAGAGTACACCAGTTACACTGAAATCATTCATCAAACTATCGGCAATGTCAGCAAATGGGGAGCATTAAGCCTAGAATATAACCCCAGTACTAAAATCCTTTTCCCAATTCCAAGAGCCAACAGTACATTTTCTCTGCTTCTAATAATGTATACGTTCCTATGTCTCTGTACACTCAGTGGGTAATGAGTATGGACTACAACGCAAATACCACCTCCTGGATTGAGCATACAATTTATATGACCGTGAGAGGCAGGGTAAAGCCACTGACATGGAAATAACGGACTCTAGTGCTAAAGCCAACTTCCCAAATGAATTCCTTTTCAGCAACTAGTTCTGTGGGGATGTGTCAGAACTCAGAGGAGCAGATGGAAGCAGCACGCTCTGGCAGATCAGAAAAGCCGTCCTCAGAGCTGTAGTTAGAACGTGCTATCGACCTGTACACCCTGGCTAGCTGCAGACAGGAAGGGCTGGCTCCCTTTTATTTTATATTTTTATTTTCACGGAGAGGGGGAAATTGAGCATTTCACTGAACAATTTTCTATTAGATTCGTGCTTTCAGTTTTATATGTAATTGTGAAAAATACTTTCAGAATAAAAGTTTAATTATATCAATGTCTCCAAGGGCAAGTATTGGTTTGGTATAAAATATTTAATTTTATCCAAACAACTGTTGAAGAAAACATTTTCAATTTATACAAGGATAGGTGCCATCATATCAAATACTATTTCCCCTTAGACAAACTTATACATAGAAAGACAGAATTCTCTCTCATGAAAAATTGAAACTATGTCAAATTTAGGGCTTGATTGCTCTGCACAGACTATCTGACAAGTGCTGAGGAACACGAGTTCAATGAGAGTTCAAACAGTCAGAGAAAGCTTCACGGAGAAGCCAGATTGGGAGCCAGAAATCCGGGGGCAGGGAAATCAAAACACTGGCTCCCACCATAACTTGTAAACTCGTGTTCATAGCAGAATTATTAACAGCCAAAAAGTGGAAACAACACAAAGTTCCATCAACTGATGAATGGGTAAGTATTTTGTCCACAAGGTGAAGCAACGTTGGGCAACAGGAAGAAATAGCTAACAATTGATATGTGCTACATCACGGTGGAACCCTGGAAACGTGATGTTACGTGAAAGAAGCGAGTCACAAGGGACCTCAAATCGTGTGATTCCATTTACATGAAATATCCAAAGTGGGCAAATCTACAGAGACAGAAAGTAGATTGGTGGTTGCCTGAGGCTGGGAGAGACAGGAAGATAGGATGACAGCTAAGGGATGTGGGGTTTCTTTTGGGGGTGATGGAAATGTTTTATAATTGTGGTGATAATTCCACAATTCTCTGAATGTAACAAGAGATATTGAATTGTATATTTTAAGTGGTGAAATATGATATGGGGATTGCATCCCAATGAAGATTAAAAAACACACAAATATAGTGAATCTGGATTATTTTCTTAATTCTCTATTGTGGGTGTGCATACTATAATGATCAACATATTTCTAAACTTTTACAATATTTCTAAAATGAAAACAAAATGAAGGCAATGCCTACTTCAACTGGTTTGTATACTGAACTTTCTGTACAAGTTAGTCTGAAATCCATGAAATATATACCAATGCTGTAACCATTTACAAAAGTGATGATAAGAAATAAGACAAATTTCTGACTCATTCTAGTAAAGATTATCTTCTGATTTTAAATGGCTGCCTCATCCGGGTAATGGACATATCACTATACAATGTTGTGTAGTAGGAAAAAAGTCCGTCGATTTCTATGAGGAATGCTGCCTATTCCTCAACGTTACCAAGGGTATAGACTATAAGAAAAAACATACAATGCAAATAGCAGGATGGAAGCCAGAGTTTAAGGAAGAAGTGCATTATAAAGATAATAAAATTATAATAAATTAATTACAACGAAAACACAAAAGAAAGCTGCCTTGAAAATCAGGATCCTAAAACACTTTATATTGATCAATTATAGATGAACTCTTGACAGGTTACATTTCACACATACCTGACTCCTGATATGCTCTAATGTCTTGAAATCCTGTGTCTCAGCTTCTGAATTCATACGGTAACGTGATCTATCCTCCAGTGAAGCCTCTGACATAGACAGTTTTTTTGTGGAGTCAGGTAGCTCTTGTTGAAATTGTCTCCCAAGCACCTAGGAAGATGATTCTGTTAGTGATCTTATAATCACATCTATTAAATTATGTTAAAATTTGCTAACTCTAACATATTAATATAATATGTAACTCGAAAAAGATCACCCCATGCATCAGTTCACCTTCTTTTCTTCTTTTGGACACAATTCTGTCTACTGAATCTGGGTAAGACACAGAAGGTGTTATCCTGCTGCCCACTCACTATTACGAAGGTTACTTGAACAACAGATTCAGCCCCACTCTCCACTTCCCCTGATGAAGCAGCAAAGCTTAACAATCTACTGACATCTCAAGGGGAAATTGGTATGTCGGTGGGACTAGTGGTCGTCAAGTATACATTGTGGAATGTTTTTCCCCCTTTTTCATCACAGGGTTAAATTGACTTCACAGGTCCTCACATATGCAGTCCACTGCTCACAACCTTCCAATAGATTCTTGTATCTTAGAAGAAAAGCGAACTCATTTCAGTGGTCTTCAGGGCCCCAGGTAACGTGGCCTGGACCTCCCTTCCTGCTACACATGAATCCTGCCTCCCCTCACTCATCTGAAAATGGAGACCCAGTGCCAAATTAATAAATCAGAGACCGCTACAAATCTCTTTGAAATGGATAAACTTATGTCCAAATGATAGGAAATGGGCCTTGTGATGAGAAAAAATGAATTTGTAAAAATAGTCAAGGACAATTATACATAGCAGTGGGAAGATTAAATCAAGTAGAGTTTTGATAAAACTCCTCACATTTGTCCCAAATTATGATTTAATGAAAAATTAGCTGCCTTTAAAGAGGTCACAGGTCCTAAGAATACATTATTTGAGACTGAAATAGTTCCAATTTATATCAAATTGACATGAATAAAAACAAAATTATACCAACTAAAATGTGGAAGAAACTACTGAGGGAAAGGGACAGCATCTACACTTCAGTTCATGTGGGAAATCTAGAATTAACTTTCTAGGTAATCCACTTAATTGAACCTTTATCTCTAAAAACTGTTTGCATAGGAGCATTTCCATTTATCTGCTTCATAATGGTATTACAATGTGGTAACAGAAAGATGAAAATTATTATTGTAGCAGTATAAGACTAAATCATTCATATCAACATGTATCTAATAACAATTTATACCTTAAAATTTCATAGTCAACACAATGCCTTTACTCAAATAAAGCACCTCACAGGTCTAAGTTTTGTTTGCTGGATACAATGTATGCTTTTAAGCTGTTAGAGCAAATACATTTGTAATCTCTATATTTTTAATATTCTGCTAGATTCAACATTTAGCCATCATCAAATATTTGAACATTGAATTTTCTTTCAGGAAATCTGAAAACTACCTTTCTGGATACTTACCTCTCTTTCTGATATATCGTTTTCATACTGGCACATTCTTCCTTTCAAGTGATTCAATTTGTTGACTAACTCCTTATGGTTCTCTTTCAACACAGCATCTTGTTTTTCACATTCAGCTTGAAGCACTTTTCTAAGCCCCTGAAGCTGCTCTTCAATATTCATTCCTGAATTTTCATTATTGTCACTTTTGTGGAACGCATCATCCAGTTGCCGTCGAAAAAGCATGTTTCCACTCTGTAGGTCAGATCTTTCCTCCTTTAGGGATTCCAGCTTTCCAGTATACGGGTTCAATTTTTCTGGTTCCCTTTGATTCATGTGTTCAATTTCCTCCTCTTGACACTGAGTTTGGTTTAGGTCTTTCAGTACAGGTTCAGCAACCAATGTCCTTTCTCTGACAGCATATCTTGTTTGAGGGAGCTCAGTGTCTAAGCTATTGGATTTACTTCCAGGTTTAGAAAGTTGCTGAGAATGAATCTCACTGTTTTCTTTTAGGTTACACATAGCAAACCCGATGTTGTCCACGAAATGCAAGCATTCATCTTTTAATCCCTGGAAAGGATTTTGTAGGTGTCTTAATTGCTTACTAAGCTCATAATGATGGTCGGATTCCGCTTCTGTTTTCAATCTTTCTTTGCTTTGTCTTTCGTTCTCCAGTTGAGAGTTCAGCATTGTATTCTCAGCTGTTGGGACATTAAGCTGTCTGTTATATTCAAATACTGTTTTTGTTAGCGTTTTGTCATTCTGTTTTATTGTTTTTTGAAGATGGTCCTTCTTTTCTTTTACATTTGCAGTGTCCTCAAAGTATTTATTTTCCACTTCCTGATTCTGAGTTTTGAGTGTTTCCATTTGCAGTCTTAGTATGGCGATTTCATCCTGCAACACGTGCTTTTCACGCAACAGGTCTTTCTCGTAACTCTCAGAATCCTAAGTAAAACAAAGGAGACTTGTAGCTAGCACTCAATGAAATGACATATCATGATATCCTCTGAAATTAAAGAAGAACCTAAATGTTTATATAATGAAAAGGTTGCAGTAGTTGGATATTCCACTGAAAACATACAATGTTGAATCCAAACCTCCAACTTCATACAAGCATAAATTCCCCAAAGTTAAAAAAAGATTAATATAAGATGCTGAATCCATGAAAGTGAAAAAGAGAATTTTAAAATCATAAGGGAATTTTAAGAGCCTCAGAACTGGAAAGGCAGCAAACCCAGAAGGCATGAAATAGAAGATTAAGAAGTCTGACTACAATTTAAAAGGTCACCATCTGAATATACACTTATCCCACAGTAAGAGTATTCACTCTGCATACATTTGGACTGATTACATTTCCTAGAATTTTTTTCCCAAGAATACTCAAAAGATATTTTACTTTTCTAATATTTTCAGAGTCACTTATAAGATTAAATCTACTAATCACTGATAAATCTAGGCATTGCGCTAAGCAGTTCTTTATACATCAATGAACTCATTTCGTTATCACAATTTCAAATAGAATGATTAAAAAGATGAGCAAGTTCAGGATTTTTTCCCAGGACTTTGGACTCTACAATAGGGTGCTTGCTGCTCTTCTAGTGTAAATATATAAATTCAAAAGAAGCCTTAGATTTCAAAAAACTCAGGGTAAATAGGCTAAAAATTATAGAGCTCTTCTTAGAAAGTAGTGAGATTATTTGCTGCTACATAAGTGTTGTTTCCTTTTCATAATGTTTAAAGGAGAAATAAATGTGAAATAGGGGAAAATACACTGACTTCTTTGAATAAAATACTCACCAATAAATTATCACTAAGTATGCATCATGGCATACAATTTTCTTCAAAAGTTCCTAGCACTGAAATAGGACTCTACTTGGAACAAATTGTTCCTTTTCTCAAAAGTAGGAGAATGAGATCTAAAAGATGGTCTCTGCACTGGCTATACTTCAACTGCTTACAATCAGCGGAAGTGAAAACTAACCTCTCTACTAATACAGCAAGGGGATGAAACCACTGCCTCCAACTGAAACTTCTGTTATTAGTAACGATAGTTTTGAGATTGTAGAAAGCTCATCGATCCCTGTAAAAAGTATTGAAAGCCTCCCCTTTAGATGACACATTGGGAACGTCACTACTTGACTGTTGGACATAAAAGGATTTCAATCAAGAATATCATTTATTGCAATGGACCAAAAATGCCACTCTCCCTAAAATACACACACATACACACACACACACACACACACACACTTTTAAAATCCTCTACAATTCCCATATGTACAACATTGGTTTTTAAAATATGTACATACACACATATTTGAAAATGACTAAACAAAATACCTCAGAATTCATTTTCTTAAGATTTATTTCTGTCTCCTTTTGTTGTTGAAGGCAATTGGTCAGAACTGTGTCATGTAATATTTTGTTGTCCTGTTCTCGGGAAAGTGGCCTCTGAGTGTTGTTTTCCTCTTGTACAACCTAGAGAATCGAATATGAACAAAGAAAAATTAGAATATAACTAAAATTTAACTGTTAAAAATCTTAATCTACGTTTACTTACTCCCAAATTATCGGACTTTAATTAGAAAGTGAAAAATAACTTGCCTTAGTCTAAATTAGAAGAAAAACATGAATCCGCAAAACTAATTTTGTCACTGTTTGAACTAAACAATTGGTTATATGTTAAATCCACCCAAAAAATGAAACAGTAGATGATTTTTAATGTCACAGAGGCTTTCTCATTTAAAATAGTTCACCTCACCATGTCTTAAATAGTGAGCCCCTACAGTGAATTTAAGAATATCTTTTAAAGATTAATAACTGGAGAATAGGCAAACTTTAATTAGAAGCCCACATCATTAACATCAATCAGTAAGAGAAGTAAATTCCTAAATATTAATTCACATTATACACTATGAGTGTTACACATTGTGTTATACATTGATATAATTATCTGTTGCATCCAATTCTAACTTATTCAATACCCACTAGTAAGAGCAGACAAAAAATTAAATCATATTTACTGATTTCCTATACTGAAAGGAAAGATATTAGAAAGTTACTGTTTGTGTCCTAACAACCAAAGGTCCCATCCTGAGAAGATGTGATTATCTTAAAAAGCAGTTGAGTTGAGTGCATGACCCCATTCTCTCCCTGAATGTAGACGCAGAGTCCATTACACAGAGGTCACAAGGAAGAATCCATCTCTAACCTTGGCCTTAGTGACCAGCCATACGGAACTGCACATTTTGAACCCCTGAAAATCATGACTCCTTTCACGTGAGCCTGAATCAGTGGCCATCATTTTTACATGGTTCATAATTTCAACTGTCTCATCATGTGATTCAGTATTTGATGTTACTTTCTTTTTTATTTAAGGGAGTTATAAAAATTAAAGAAGCAAACAACATTCAGGACTTTATTATTATTATTTTTGCCTCAATCCAAAGATAAAGTTGAGCTATGAATATCTATAGATTCTAACAACATTTTAAGTTTTGTAACTAGTTCAAATGTTATAAATATCATTCAGTTATGACCTTTTGACTCTAAAAGGCTAGCATGGAAGGTAATTTCAATTGGACTCTATTATATTATTAAAGCACAGAAAACCATATTATACTAGAAATTTAAAATTAAATTTCACATACATGTGTGTAGTTCTTTTCATTTCCATCAAGCCTCGCTTGTCCTTCCTCTGATGTCATTCCTAGGTGTTGTCCTGCTGACAAATCTATGTATTAGTTAAAACGAACTACTTAGAACAATTAGATAAAAGCTATAATCTTTATAAATACAGAAAATAACATCTTATCAACTGAGACTTCAAATTAAGCGTCATCTTTTCCTGAATATTTACTTTACTTAAGAAATACTTCTAATTAGCTAACACTTCTAATTAGCTAACAAACCATTTGGGAAATATGAGATGTCACAAAGTGAAAGGCATACAAACATGTCAAAAATTCATCCACAAATTCATTCAATGAACATCGATAGAAAAACAATCAGAAAAAAACCCTACAATTTAGAAATGCAGTACAAACACATCGAGTTGCACTATATACTCTGTTCTCTACCTCGTAATATACCTTTTGAACAACACCCTAAGATTCAACTGCAATGTCATTCATTGTTTCCAGAATGACTTACTTCTGATGCATTTATCAGTGTACACCCTTCCTTATATCTGAAATGTTTTCCTCTACTATTCTGAAAATTTCTTTTCACCTTTGAGGATTCAGCACTGGGGTTTAAGGAAGAAGACAGAGAAGAGGAGACAGACTGCGGACACAGCTGAGATTCCCATCACTGCTGGGAAAGTCAATTCTAAAATATATAAAGCCATAGAAAATCCAAGAAATATTTGATTGTTGGTTTCGGAAGGTGCTTTTTCATTTACAATACATACAGTTTTAACTGATACTTTTGAATTCAGAATATAAAACTAAAGCTAAGAAACTATGTTTTGTTTCACTAGGCAACCTTTAGATCTTTATGAAGTTTTCCCATCTGGTCCTAATGTTCTAAGTATAATTCTGCTGCCCACTCCCCAGAGTATGCTAAATACTAGTCTAAAGGAAATCACGCTTTCACCTCATTCTCTTTCTTATTTCCATATGTTATTGTGGTTCCGGAAGAATGCCAATGTCTTGCTAAAAGTCATTCTGTTTGGCTGTTAAGTTCCATAAACAGAGTAAACATGAAGTAGATTTTGCCACAAAATGACTATTGGAAAGTCAGAACTACGATCAACCTACATAGAGGTGGGCTAGAGTTGAACACTTTCTGTTTCTTTATTTCCTTCTTTGCTTTCTCTGTTTTCTGGTAGCTGTGATTCACTCAAGTCATGGAGCCTATAATTACATAACAGAAACACACCTACAATCTGAGTCTCTAGTTTATCTATTACGGTCATCTGTCCAAACTCTGTGGATGCTGACAGAGTTTTGCTCATGGAGTGTGATGCAAATGGCCTTTTATCACCAACTTTCCAATCCCTGCATCTTTGACCAGTTTCATGATTGGAGGTCAAAGAAGTAGAATCCCAATCCGAATTCTGGGATTAAGTTTTCATTTATTAGGATGTAAAAATAACACAAAGTTGACTATCTTGTAAAACTTCCTTTTTCAGAGAAGCAGTCACACGTCCTCTTTTCCCCCAAACACACTATTCCTTCAGAATACATTTTATTTTAGGTGTCCTACACTTGCCATTTACATAGGTAAGTTTAATTAACTATTGTCACGCAGCAATTTCTATTACATAATGTGTTTCCAATTAAATATTTCCTTCTTAATAGTTAAGATGGTGAAGGGTGTGATTTTTTTTGTTACTGTCAAAAGTTATGTGTAACCACTTATCTTAAGTTTAAATATGCATGACAAACATGGGTTTACAAAAACTTTTAATGAATCGTACTACTTCAAATAAGAAACTATTTATCGTAAGAAAATGGTCTTTTCTAAATGCTCCAATATCTTCAGAATTCATTTTTAAACCTTAGATAAACAGATATTCATATGACAAATTACAGTCCTGGGCGACCTTATTGTTTCCAAGGAAAAATGGGATCAAACTAGGTCCCCATGAGCTCCAAAGAGTACAGGGCACCATGAGACAGAAAACAAATACATAACAAAACATTTTCCTTTTGCTTTTTAAACACAATCTCAGCTTAAATCTATGAGACAAGTGAAAGAAAACCACAACAACTGTAGAAGTGAAGCTTTAAAGGCTCTTTTATCACTTCACATCCAGGAAGCCGTACATCATTTAAAACGGTGGTTTCGAATGTCATGTGAGAATCTGTGAAGTCCCAAGGTCTGTCAGTCGAGGGGCCCGAAAAGGTCAAAGCTATTTTCACAGAAATACTGAATGTCATTTGCCATTTTCACTCTCATTCTCTTCTAAGTGTACAGTAGAGTTTTCCACAGCCGTGATATCACAGCTCTGATGGTGACATCATAGCTCTATGGTTACTGGGTCGTAGCTCCAATGGCTCACGCAATGCATGACTGTGTGTGCTCGTATTTTAAATTGTTCAGTTTTTATTTCTAATATTGTAACTATCTATGGAGACTACTGACTTAAAAATATTCTTTGGAATTCTCAATAATTTTTAATAGCATAAAAGCATCCCAAGGCACAAAAGCTTCAGAATGCCTTTTTTCAAAGATTGTGTCTACCAAATATTCATTATCATTAATTACTTCTCCCATTTTTAATAATCAAAGACACCATAGGTGCACGCACACACATAGCCAGTGTCTGCTCAGCAGAACATCTGGTTGGCTTAAGACCATCAGTGTCACAACACTAAGAGGAAGTAAAGTTAAAACACAAATGACATGGTAGCAACTGAGGCTTACTTGGGTAAACGTCAAAATTCAAATGACCATTTGAAACGCTGGAAGTATCTTCCAGTTTGATTAGTAACCTCTGAGAACCCCTATTAAGTACAGGGGTTCCAAACTGGGACATTTAGGATATCGAAACAAGAGGAGAAACATTTTAGTAAAGTCACCCTTTTAAAGTCTTGTTTTCTTATTCCTGTCGATGTCTTTTTTCTCAAACATCGATACCAACAATGACATCACGTTGTTTATGTGAAATACTTCAATTAAATTTGTAACAAAGGAAAGTAAGTCTGAATAGAAGACTGTGAGCATGTCAAATGTCCTTGCGTACTCCTTCCCAAAATTAAATTGGTATTACACAGTGTACCTGGTCTGAAGGGTTGCACATCGTCCATTCCTACAGCTCTGTTAGGAACAGGATCTTCCACTTCAATGCTCGGCTGAAGGGGTTAGGAAGCAAGA
This sequence comes from Rhinolophus hipposideros, assembly GCF_964194185.1. Taxonomy (NCBI): domain Eukaryota; kingdom Metazoa; phylum Chordata; class Mammalia; order Chiroptera; family Rhinolophidae; genus Rhinolophus; species Rhinolophus hipposideros. Next base: position 650,540 of record NW_027669269.1, on the reverse strand, counting down.
TGATTAGTAATTAATGGACACTTCACACCATCTCTAGTTAATAATTCAGGATGAAAATGTTAAAGTTATTGCCTCCAAGAAAAGGATTTTTTGAAAAATATGTGTTTAAGCAAATATTAGGTTGGTGCAAACGTAATTGCAGATTTGCAATTTTTTTTAACCTTTTAAACCTCAATTACTTTCACAACAACCTAATACTTTGATAAGTGTACTTGATATAACTGTTAAATATTTCTAATGACAGATTTGTTTTTTAGTGTTAAAACAAGATACTTGCTTGACATGGTAAGAACCCTTGGTGTATGTCCAGTTGAGTTTAGACAGAACATTTTAGAACCTACTTCATCTATGTCAACAAGAGCTAGGAAAAACCGAACTCTTATTGGACAAAAAATTTGATAGAAAAACATGATTGAACCAAGTGGCAAAGAGATAAGAAAAACTTTTCATTAAATTGTGTTTCAATAAATGATAGGGAAAATGTTATATATAGTTATGCAACTTTTCAAAAAAGTATAATAATTTCTAATCAGGGAAAAATAAGAACATTTATTTATTATAGTCATCTGAAATGTACCAGACACTTACTATGCACATTTTATTTCTTTTCCACCCAAAACAACAAATATGAAAACAGTTTGATGATGGTTACCCCACTTCCTGCTTGGTGGCCATTCCAAGACATTAGAATGAAATGATGAACAGATGTGATCCATTGTTGTCTCTGCCCAGCAGGTTTTGCTCCTAGATCTTCACATGACTGGCTCCTTCTCATGCTTCACTTGGCCGTTTTTGTCACCCTCAGAAAGATCTTTCCTGACCACCGAAACTGCACTCCCACTCCTATTCCAACTACAACCGTGCCCCCCCATGACAATATTCTCTAACCCAGCATTCTCCATTCTCTTTAAATGACCCAGATATAGTGACTTACAATGGACTGTTGTTCACTTGTTTTTCTGCTCCTACAGCTACAGCTGAACCCCTGAACTTCCCCATTCAGTGTCTAACTGCCCAGCACAAAGCTGGTATCTAACTAGAAATTTACTCAAGGTGAAACACTGAGCTCGCACCAACAGAGCCTCAAGTACCGAAACACTACACATCTACAGGGTATCGCCTATCACAGTCTCCTGAAGTTTAGCATCCCCCAGATTAGAAATTCACATGCTTCTGACTTTTCCACTCTGTTCTTAACACTACTGCCATTTGATTGTCCTTCAGGTTTACAGAAAGTGTCCTCACCATTTAGTAAGTCACTATGGCCCACTGTGATCATTGATTTTACATTTCTATAGCTCCCTTTACACTTCGCAAAGTGTTTTCACATTTGTTACCACATTAGTTCATTCCACATACTGAAAGGTAGGCATAAGTACCATTACGACAAATGAGGTCACTGACATCCGACAGGTTAAAAAGAAGTTTCCCCAAGATCCCACAGCTAGTAAGTGACCGATCCAGGATTCTATTGTGTTCTTATCGTCAAACACAGTGTCTATACCAGTAGGCAGCCGCTGCCTATATCAGAAGATCACACCTTTCTTATATCTTTCCATAGCTGTCATCTCACATTGGCTCATCATTACATTGTACTTCTAGTACTACGAGTACGGTCGCCATCAAGTTACTCAATGCTTGCTATTTTAACTGAACACGACAGTTGTTACATATTAAAGCAGCACTCAGCCAAATTGTTGTTAGTGTAATCCAACATATTATTAGTATTCACCAGGCTTTTCCTACTGTAGAAAATGTCCTTGCGGACCTATTTGACAATACAAATATAATGATACTTTGATATCCCAGACATTATGTTTCCTAGTTCCAAGTTACAAACAAACCCTACTATCCAAATTCTTTCTGAATTTCATTAGGATATTTACACATCCACAAAAACCACAAAGTCATGCATTTGGGCATAGTTCGAACTGGAATAACTTTAATTTTTAGGTAAAGTTAACTTCACAACCCAAACCGATTCCTTATGACTTGGAAGCCTACGTGTTTTATACTATTCCCAAGATTCTGTAGCTATTGAGTTACCCATCCAGGATTCCATTCTGTTCTTTCCTCAAACACAGTGTCTAGACCAGTAGGCTGCAGTTGCCTGTATCAGAAGATCACACCTTTCTTATCTCTTTCCACAGCTGTCACCTCGCATCAGCTCATCATTACTTTGTACTTCTATTACTACAAGTATGGTTGCCATCAAGACACTCAATGCATGCTATTTTAACTGAACAAGACAGTTGTCCTGTATTAAAACAGCGCTCAGCTGATTACTGTTAGTATAATCCTACGTATTATTACTATTCACTATGGTCTTTTTTCATTGGAACGGTTTCTTGCAGATCTATTCGACATTACAAATATAATAATACTTTGATGTCCCAGGCATTATCTTTTCAAGTTCCAAATTATTAAAAAATAAACACCCTACAATCCAATTTCTTTCTTTCTGACTCATTAGGACATTTGCACATCTACAAAAACCACAGAGTCATGCATTTGGGCATAGGTTGACCGGGAATAATTCTTTAGCTTTTAGGTGAACTTAACTTCACAACCCAAACTGATTCCTTATGACTTGGAAGCCTTAGTGTTTTATGCTATTCCACACTGACTTCCTTAAGTGACACTTGCAAGTTAGCAGAATTGTACTACGCTGTCTTATTATATTACGCACATAGCTAGTTTATTCATTATAGGATAAACCATAAAAAATGATTTGTATGAGGAAATGCAGAGGCGAGAAAGTAAAGTCAAAGCATACCTTTTTCATTTTAACATCACTCAATGGTGATATTTAAAATAGTAATGATAATAATAATAGTGTAAGACAGTACCTCAGAATCCCAAGGTGATTCTTCATCTTCATCTTGTCCTAATCCTAATGATGACTTTATAACTATAAAATGTAGTCACAGGTACATTAATGTGAACATATATTACTATGCATTTTAAGTACACATTCAGTCGTGCTTATTTCCATAAAAGTAATAGCAGAAAAGAATTCAGGGGAACGAAGCATTTGCAAGAAGAAGCAGTTGTTAGTAGTGGGGATACTTTTGCCCAAAAGATAGGAAAAAATGCTTAAAAGAAATGAATATCACATTTGGATCGACACATGTTAGATTTCTTTATAGCAGAGCTTAAGCTAGAAAGAATTCATAGATAGTCACTAAATCACCACTTATATTATTCTGGTGTGCTCCATCAACACAAGTCAAATTACCATTGTTTGCTTGGTCTTGTGGAGCACTTTCAATAATATCCACACGATTTTCTCTTTTTCGAATTGCTGGCTTGGTTGCTTCTTTCTATTAAAAAAAGAAAGAAAAAAGAAAAGAAAAACCCAACTTCAGAAAACATCCTATTCATTTACTCATTGACTCACTCACTCAGTCCCTCCGTAGGTAAGACAAGAAAACTTTACTGTAGCCGTCATAGGCACAGACCCAGGGGAAGCTGGAAATAGAAATGAAACATTTTGTCCTACATTCTAGTAGGAGTAGAGATATTATAATACATGAAAAATAACAACAGAAAAGTACCGCTCTCCACTTCGACACCTGAAGTGAATAAAGTATAGTAAGGGCACAAAAGAGACAACAATCCGTTGTATCAGGGAAGCTCAGCAGATACTGCAAAGATAGGGCTGCATCTTGAAAGTTATACAAGGTGCTGAGGGAAGGCATGAAGGGGATTCCAGAAGGGCAGCAGGAGCAAAAGCCTGAGGTGTGAAACAACATGTTGTAAGTGAGGGCAGCAAAGGAATGAGGTAAGCCTGGAACTCTGAGAATGGGATGGAGAGACAACTGCAGAATCAGAACCAAATCAAAGAAGGCACATGTCATGCTAGCAGATGAATTCTACCCTCACGTAATGGGGAGTCACTCAGGAAGCAGAGGTGTTGCATCATCACAATTCTAGTTTACAACAGCCACTCGGGCTGCAATTTATGATATTGAGGACTTCCGTTTCTTTCTAGGATCCTATCCATCAGCCTGTCTTGTGTCACAGCATAGCCTCTCCCCGGTGCCTCCAAACCCACAAAGGCAGCTGCCAACAGTAGGTCACTTTGTAGCTTCCCCTAGGTGGCTCCCAGTTGGGCACAAGCAGCAGCTGACTTGGGCCTGCCCCACAGCCCCTCCCAAGAGGCCCCAAATACAACACACCTGGGGATCAGTTTCAGCAACACCAGAACATCACCAAAATAGCTCCATAATGACACGCCCAAGCCATGGACTGAGCAGACACCGGAGCCCTGCTACAGCCGATCTCACTCTGTGGGGTCAGCCCACACACAGGGGTTCATCTACTGTAGTCACAGCCAGTCGTCCTGAGGGTCAATTCCACACCCAGATGTGCCAACAGCAATAAGGCTCAAGTACAACAGGAGGGCACACACCACCCACACGAGCTTCTGGAGCACCCGGCTCAGGTGACCGGGGAGACTGTACCACTGGGCCCCACACGACACCTGGTATGTAAGGCAATACTGTCAAGACGAGGAGAATTAGCAGATCTACAGAATACAGAGAAACAAACACAGAGAGGCAGTGAAAAAAGAAGACAGAAAGAAACATTTCTCTAATGAAAGAACAGGATAAAACTCTAGAAAAAGAGGTAAACCAAACGGAGACAAGCAATATACCAGATACAGAGTTCAAAACACTGGTTATAGAAATGCTAGATGAAATTAGGGGAAGAATAGACAAAGTAAGTAAAACTTCAACGGAGAGACAGCAAACATAAAAAGGACATAGAAATCGTTTAAAAATAGTCTGAAATGAAAAATACAATATCTGAAATGAATAATTTATAGATGGAATCAGCACCACATTTGGTGAAGCAGAGGTTCAATAGTGATTTGGTAGACAAGGTAGCACAAACACCCAATCAGAACAGAAAAAAAATGAATATAAATAAAAAAAAATAAATAAAACAGAAAGTGCTTTAAGGGATGTCTGGGACAATATCAGGTGTAACAACATCCGTAAGGCTATCTAAAGGAGAAGAGAGAGAGAGAGCAGGAATTGAAAACCTATTGGAATACACAATGATGGAAACCTTTCCTAACCTGGAGAAGGAGATAGACACACAAGCGTAGGAAACACAAAGAGTTCCAAACAAAATGAACCCAAACAGGTCCACACCAAAACATATCATAATTAAAATTCCAAAGGGTTAGGACATGGAGAGAATATTAAAACCATCAAGAGAAAAGTAGTTAGTCACGTACAATGGAGATCTCATAAGACTGTCAGGTGATCTCTCAAGAGAAAATTTGCAGGTCAGAAGAGATTGGCAAGAAATATTGAAAGTGATGAAAAGCAATAATCTACAACCAAGATTACTATTACTGCATCCGGCCAGGCTCTCATTTCGAATCAAAGGAGAGGTAAAGACTTGCCAGAGAAAAAGATGATGGCATCAGCACCAACAAACCAGTATCAAGAAATGTGAAACGAGGACTTGAAAAAAGAAGAAGTAGAAGTAGAAAGAGGAAGAGGAGGAGGAGGAAGAGGAGGAGGAGGAGGAGGAGGAGGAGGAGGAAGAGGAGAAGAAATATGAATAATATAATGGCAATAATTACATACGTATAAAAATTACTTTAAATGTAAATAGGTTAAATGTTTCAGTCAAGACATAAGGTGGCAGAATGGATAGGACTACAAGAGCCATATATATGACATCAAACTCAAAAATTTTTGCACAGTAATAGAAACCATCAACAAAATGAAAACACGACCAGATGAATGGGAGAAGATATCCAAAACATGTAAGGAACTCATAAAACGTAACACCAAAAGACAATGCAATTACAAAATGAGAAGAGTACTTGAATAGACTTTTCTCCAAAGAGGTCACACAGATAGCCAAGAGACATACGAAAACATGCTCAGTGCCACTAATCATCAGAGCGATGCAAATTAAAAGCACAATGAGCTACCACCTCACAACTGTCAGAATGGCCATCATCAATAAATCAACAAACAACAAATGTTGATGAGGATGTGAAGGGAAGCCCCGTGCACTGTTGGTGGGACTGCAAATCTGACCAGACACAATGGAAAACAATATGGAAGCTCCTCAAAAATTTGAAAATAGAACTACCAGGTGGCATAGCATTCCCACTTCTGGGTTTTTCTCCGCAGAAATTCCAAACACTGATTTGAAACATGTATGCATCTGTATGGTTCTATTTACATTATTTACAATACTCCAGATAAAGAAATAACTGAAGTATCCATCGTAGTGGATAAAGAAGAAGTGGTACATATACACAACAACATACTACTTGGCTGTAAACAAAGAACAAAATCTTACCATTTGCGACAATGTGCGTGGACCTAGAGGGTATTATTCGAAGTGAAAAAAGTCAGATAGAGAAAGGCAAACACCACATGATTTCACCTATTGGTGATATGTAAAAAAAAAATAAATGAACATAGAAAAAAGAAACAAACTCATAGGTGCAGAGAACTAACTGATCGTTGCTCAGAGGGAAGAGTATCGGGGAACAAACTGAAAAGGTTAAAGGGTTAAGAAGTACAAATTGGCAGTTATAAAATAGTCATGTAGATGTCAAGTACAGCACAAAGATATAGTAAATGACACTGTAATAACTAAGTATGGTGTCAGGTATACCACACTAATCAGGGTACCACTTTACACATTATATAAATGCCTAACCACTATGCGGTACACCTGAGGCTGACATCATTGAATGTCAACTGTAACAGAAATGAAAAATTTTACATTTAAACTAAAAACTTTCTGAAATTTGATATTTTATTATGTAGTTTTTAAGAATCACTGCTTTTCACCAGAGTAAAGAAAGGATCCTGTCTTTTGCAGACACGGCTCCTTTCTTTACTTTGGTCGATGCATCATGGTCAATGGGCATAAAATCTCACGGACATGTTTTTATAGGGAGCAGCTAAGAGCATCATCAGCTTTGGAGCCAAGTGGATTTTGCATCAAACCCTCAAACTTCTCCCTGGCTACTGCAAGACATGCTGCCTAGATTGCCTTGGACTCCATTTCCTTATCTCTGAACATGAGGATTCCCTTCCTTGACAAAGCTATTCTGAGGATTAAATCAGATCATGCTTGTTACAGAATAGGTACAGAACAAGTGTTGATTTGACTATGGAGTATTTCAGCATATCAGTTAAATGAAAATCTGTGTCGCTCTTGCTTATACGGGCGCAGGGGCCCACGCATCAAAAACCATGTAATCAAACACGCCATTAAAACACTAAACTTGAAAAAAAAAAGAATCTCTGCTTTTCAAATTGGTTATTATTTTATACAAAACATATACTCTTCAATTAGATAAAGACATTTAAAATATTCACAATGCAATGATGTAGAACATAGTGGAATCCCTTTGTAATATGGGTTTTGAGATAGACAACATGAATTCTAAACTTTCAAAACTTCTACTATTATTTTAAGTCTAAATGATGAACCTGGTATACCGGAAACTAATATAAAATAATATGGAATGTCCACGGGATGTAAGTGAAAAAATAATGGAGAAAACACTCCCTCCTAACAAGTATACCATACCAACATACAAAGCGTAAAAAAATAAAACTATATGTCATATGCTATATAGTTTTAAAACTGAAAGGTATCAGGAAGAATTCATGACTGTTACAATGAGTACCTGATCCATTAAAGATTTCATTTCGGGACGAGTATGATAAAAGTCATGCTGGTATAACGTAAAAGTCACATTAAGAATCCTTACCTTTAACCAAATTGCATATCTCCGTCACTGTAGGAAAACTCCCTATAGAATTTTACTATCATTATACATTTCCCAGACCCTTCTTTTTTCAGCTCCCAACTTCGATACTTACTAAAGTTAAAAGAACAACAACAAAACAACGAAGCATCAAATGGTCATATGTTATAAAATGGTTCACGTTGACCAATTTTCCATAACAAACATAAAACAATGATAGGTGGAGCACTACTAAATTTTACAACTCGGCGCTACACAAAACTATATTAAGAGCACAACAGTTAATTTCACACAGGAGCCTTTTACCTTGGTACCAACATCGAAGTGTCCATCGTCTGACGTAGACCATGAATCACCACTGCCAGGTTTCCAGGAAAGACTTCCGGGGAAAGATACACAACAGACACAAGTGAGTTCATTTCTTTACAAAGGCAGCAACAACAACAACAAAAGGAGTACAATTCAGCTATCTGCATATGAAATGAAGTTTCTTGATATGATTAAAATTTAGATGATGTTCTAGAAAAGCTATCAGTTATCTATTGCTGCCTCCACCACTCCCAACTCGTGCAATATTTAATGAAGATACACTCTAAGTTTCCATAACAAAGAATGACAGCAAACATGTTGGCAACACCTGAGAGTACCTTGTTTTCACCAAAAGTCCTGAAGGCTGAATTGAAAACGCAATTAATAGCTGACACTAGGAACCTGAACTGGGACAAAAGCAATGACCTAAATCAAGGTAGAACGATACACTGAGCCTTCTCCACGGTCTGTCCCTGGTTCAAAGATTAATCTGTGTGGGTCAAAAACGGCAGTCTTGCTTCTTTAACATAGAAAGCAGTTACTAAACTTACCCCATTCCTTGTTTTCACTCAAAAACACTACAGTGAGGTCCCTGAAATGCATGAAATGTTTGCAACTTACATGTACAAAAGTCAAAGAACAAATATGTACGTTGTTAGCCTCCCCACTCCCAGATCACTTGTCCGCAAAGCTTCCTGGCAATCTCCAACCTTGAAAACTTCAGCCAACGAAGGCATAGACTCCTGAAACAAGGTTGGGCTCAAATGACCCACAGTAGGAGTTCTCTATTTCCCTGTTCCTGGAAAACAAGCTAAATGGAGCCTCAGTCATCCACTCCCAACACAGGCATGTTACCACCTACCCAACTCCATTACTGGTTTCACAATCAGTCCTCCCTCTGCCCAACCCTCCATCTCCATGGGAAGGACATCAGAGCGTTGGGCAAAGAGGTAGAGGTGACGAGACACCTGCCGTGGGACATAGATCTATGTAGTTCAGCAATCTCCAGTGCCTTTGGACTCAAGGGGACCCCCTCTGTAATTTCGGGTGCAGGTGGATGATACCACATTCCTACTTGCTATAAAGAGAATGTTTCCAGAGGCTCAAAGGTTTAATATGTTTTCATACAAACCTTAAATTTTGCTGGTTCCTCCAATTCAACAAACAAAACAGCAGCAACCTGTTCAGGCAGGACGCCCTTGAGCCCCTTATTTTAATCTGCTTTTTTAGACAACTACCAACATCCTGTGTCCTTCCTTCCTGTAATTTCTCTTTACCTTGTCATACCCTACCATTCTGATCTCTTTTCCCTCATCTGATCTCTATCTAATCTCTGCTCTAAGAGCCTTATTCCTATCCCAACCTGTGTTGTTCCTCTTGAAATGTAGATTCCCCTGCTAATTCCATTCTTAGCCTCTTCCATTGCATTCACTAGAGCTTTCCATAATTAAAACACTCACCCAAAGGATGATAAAGAAGGAAGTGTACTGGGCTTAGAAACCTATACTAATCTCATTTCATCACTCACTGTACTCAAAGAAGTCACTTCAATCTCTTACAGTTCAAACTCCTCATGTGATCAACCACTTGACCAAAACATTAATGGCAGCATGAAGTACTAGGGGGTGTTTTGAATAATTAATTGATAACATTTATTCAACACCTGGAATTCTATGTACTTTTGATTCTGTCAAGAAAAATGGAGAATACTTAGCTGGCAGAAGTGGAAAAAAATAACACAACAACAGCAACAAAACTACCCCGAGTAAAGCAGAGAAAAAGGTAAAAAATCAAGAAAAGTCATGGAAGAAGGAAGAAAGACTCTGGAAAAAGAGAAAAAACTTCCTAGAACAAGGTAAAGGTATTAGCCAGAAGGAAAACACAGTCTGAGGAGTCAGTAAGTAGAGAAATCAATTAGAAATATCCTCTCAATTTGTGCTGAATTAGCACAACAGTCTATACATAGATGATCTTCACTTACAGAACGACGATTCGTCCCAAGAAGGGTACATCGCATTATACCTGAAAACATTTATCTGATTAGGTCTTGCTTACGTACAACCTGTGGTTCTGTGGCCACAGCGAACTGACATCTGCCCTCAACACTGATGGTGAAAACAAGGTTCTCGTGACTGCTGCAATTGTCAAGTACATTAAGACAAAAGCTTGGGCTAACTGGGCTTGATAGGAAACTTCTAAATCAGCTAAGGCATCACTAAACGGGACTCTCTGAGGCCACCTGACGTGCACCTGAATCTTGAATCCAGACCTGTCCAGGCACTTCTCACTACAGGCTGAGGGACAAGAGAACGGACTTGGGAAGCCAAGCAGGCTGAAGGTCACATCACGGGTCAGCCACTTGGTAACTATGGAACCAAGGGTCAATTAATCCACCTCCTGGAACCACACTCCTCTAATGAATAAAAACGGCCGAACAGCACAGCTACTTTGCAAATCTACTGTGCCGACGACCTGGGATAACCAATGTTAGGCACATAGTATAGGGTCTAGCCCAGAGCAGAACACTCATTAAAGCTTACTGGCTTCTCTCCGCAGTCTCTTAGTTAACATGCAATTTTAGAAATCCATAAAATCCTACCTGCTTGCAGGGTCGCATTGAGAACACTCATCCACTGTTAAAAGAAAAAAATTCAAATACATTGTAAATACACAATAGAAAAACACAGAACTTTGAAAGCGTCAGATTCAAGTGATGTAAAAATATTTGTTTGGGAACACCCCTGAAGACTATAGTAGAGTGAATGTTACTGATACAACTGGTGGGCAATTAATACATGAAGAACTTTTACTTCCTCTGCTGTATATCTGTGTGTGTGTGTGTGTGTGTGTATTTATATTTATATATTTATATACATACACATATACACAGATATATATATATATATATATATAAATATATACATATATACATATGTACCTATATATGTGTGCATGTATGCATATATACTCCCCAGGGTACGTGAAATACTAGTCTAAATGGAATCACCCTTTCTCCTTATTCCCTTTCTTATTTCCTTATGTTACTCTGATTGAGGAAGAATGCCAATGTCTTGCTAAAACTTATTCTATTTGGCTGTGAGTTGCGTAAACATAAAGCAGACTTTGCTACAAAATGACTATAGGAAATTCATAACTACGATCAACCTACACAGAGGTGGGCTAGGGTTGAACTCTTTCTGTTTTCTTATTTCCTTCTTTGCTTTCTCTGTTTTCTTGTAGCTGTGATTCACACAATTCATGGAGGGAAAAATTATGTAAGAGGAACACACCTACAACCTGCGTCTTTCGTTTGTCTATTACGGCCATCTGTCCAAACTCTGTGGGTGCTGACAGAGGTCTCATTGAGTGTGTGGCAAATGGCCTCTTATCACCAAATTTCGAATCCCCGGATATTTGACAAGTTCCATGATTGAAAGTCAAAGAAGTAGAATCCCAGCTGGAAATATCTGAAAATAAAATTTTCGTTTATGAGGAGGTAAAAATAACACAAAGTTGACCATATTGTAAAACTTCCTTCTTCAGAGAAGCAGTCCCACGTCCTCCTTTCTCCCAAACACTCTACTCCTTCAGAGCTCATTTTATTTTAGGTGTCCTATACTTGCCATTCACGTAAGTTAAGTTGAATTAACTATTGTCACTCAGCAATTTCTATTACATAATGTGTTTCCAACTAAATATTTCCTTCTTAATAGTTAAGATGGTGAAGGGTATGATTTTTTTTGTTACTGTCAAAAGTTATGTGTAACCACTTATCTTAAGTTTAAATATGCATGACAAACATGGGTTTACAAAAACTTTTAATGAATCGTACTACTTCAAATAAGAAACTATTTATTATAAGAAAATGGTCTTTTCAAAATGCTCCAATATCTTCAGAATTCATTTTTAAACCTTAGATAAACAGATATTCATATGACAAATTACAGTCCTGGGCGACCTTATTGTTTCCAAGGAAAAATGGGATCAAACTAGGTCCCCATGAGCTCCAAAGAGTACAGGGCACCATGAGACAGAAAACAAATACATAACAAAACATTTTCCTTTTGCTTTTTAAACACAATCTCAGCTTAAATCTATGAGACAAGTGAAAGAAAACCACAACAACTGTAGAAGTGAAGCTTTAAAGGCTCTTTTATCACTTCACATCCAGGAAGCCGTACATCATTTAAAACGGTGGTTTCGAATGTCATGTGAGAATCTGTGAAGTCCCAAGGTCTGTCAGTCGAGGGGCCCGAAAAGGTCAAAGCTATTTTCACAGAAATACTGAATGTCATTTGCCATTTTCACTCTCATTCTCTTCTAAGTGTACAGTAGAGTTTTCCACAGCCGTGATATCACAGCTCTGATGGTGACATCATAGCTCTATGGTTACTGGGTCGTAGCTCCAATGGCTCACGCAATGCATGACTGTGTGTGCTCGTATTTTAAATTGTTCAGTTTTTATTTCTAATATTGTAACTATCTATGGAGACTACTGACTTAAAAATATTCTTTGGAATTCTCAATAATTTTTAATAGCATAAAAGCATCCCAAGGCACAAAAGCTTCAGAATGCCTTTTTTCAAAGATTGTGTCTACCAAATATTCATTATCATTAATTACTTCTCCCATTTTTAATAATCAAAGACACCATAGGTGCACGCACACACATAGCCAGTGTCTGCTCAGCAGAACATCTGGTTGGCTTAAGACCATCAGTGTCACAACACTAAGAGGAAGTAAAGTTAAAACACAAATGACATGGTAGCAACTGAGGCTTACTTGGGTAAACGTCAAAATTCAAATGACCATTTGAAACGCTGGAAGTATCTTCCAGTTTGATTAGTAACCTCTGAGAACCCCTATTAAGTACAGGGGTTCCAAACTGGGACATTTAGGATATCGAAACAAGAGGAGAAACATTTTAGTAAAGTCACCCTTTTAAAGTCTTGTTTTCTTATTCCTGTCGATGTCTTTTTTCTCAAACATCGATACCAACAATGACATCACGTTGTTTATGTGAAATACTTCAATTAAATTTGTAACAAAGGAAAGTAAGTCTGAATAGAAGACTGTGAGCATGTCAAATGTCCTTGCGTACTCCTTCCCAAAATTAAATTGGTATTACACAGTGTACCTGGTCTGAAGGGTTGCACATCGTCCATTCCTACAGCTCTGTTAGGAACAGGATCTTCCACTTCAATGCTCGGCTGAAGGGGTTAGGAAGCAAGATGATTAGTAATTAATGGACACTTCACACCATCTCTAGTTAATAATTCAGGATGAAAATGTTAAAGTTATTGCCTCCAAGAAAAGGATTTTTTGAAAAATATGTGTTTAAGCAAATATTAGGTTGGTGCAAACGTAATTGCAGATTTGCAATTTTTTTTAACCTTTTAAACCTCAATTACTTTCACAACAACCTAATACTTTGATAAGTGTACTTGATATAACTGTTAAATATTTCTAATGACAGATTTGTTTTTTAGTGTTAAAACAAGATACTTGCTTGACATGGTAAGAACCCTTGGTGTATGTCCAGTTGAGTTTAGACAGAACATTTTAGAACCTACTTCATCTATGTCAACAAGAGCTAGGAAAAACCGAACTCTTATTGGACAAAAAATTTGATAGAAAAACATGATTGAACCAAGTGGCAAAGAGATAAGAAAAACTTTTCATTAAATTGTGTTTCAATAAATGATAGGGAAAATGTTATATATAGTTATGCAACTTTTCAAAAAAGTATAATAATTTCTAATCAGGGAAAAATAAGAACATTTATTTATTATAGTCATCTGAAATGTACCAGACACTTACTATGCACATTTTATTTCTTTTCCACCCAAAACAACAAATATGAAAACAGTTTGATGATGGTTACCCCACTTCCTGCTTGGTGGCCATTCCAAGACATTAGAATGAAATGATGAACAGATGTGATCCATTGTTGTCTCTGCCCAGCAGGTTTTGCTCCTAGATCTTCACATGACTGGCTCCTTCTCATGCTTCACTTGGCCGTTTTTGTCACCCTCAGAAAGATCTTTCCTGACCACCGAAACTGCACTCCCACTCCTATTCCAACTACAACCATGCCCCCCACCCATGACAATATTCTCTAACCCAGCATTCTCCATTCTCTTTAAATGACCCAGATATAGTGACTTACAATGGACTGTTGTTCATTTGTTTTTCTGCTCCTACAGCTACAGCTGAACCCCTGAACTTCCCCATTCAGTGTCTAACTGCCCAGCACAAAGCTGGTATCTAACTAGAAATTTACTCAAGGTGAAACACTGAGCTCGCACCAACAGAGCCTCAAGTACCGAAACACTACACATCTACAGGGTATCGCCTATCACAGTCTCCTGAAGTTTAGCATCCCCCAGATTAGAAATTCACATGCTTCTGACTTTTCCACTCTGTTCTTAACACTACTGCCATTTGATTGTCCTTCAGGTTTACAGAAAGTGTCCTCACCATTTAGTAAGTCACTATGGCCCACTGTGGTCATTGATTTTACATTTCTATAGCTCCCTTTACACTTCGCAAAGTGTTTTCACATTTGTTACCACATTAGTTCATTCCACATACTGAAAGGTAGGCATAAGTACCATTACGACAAATGAGGTCACTGACATCCGACAGGTTAAAAAGAAGTTTCCCCAAGATCCCACAGCTAGTAAGTGACCGATCCAGGATTCTATTGTGTTCTTATCGTCAAACACAGTGTCTATACCAGTAGGCAGCCGCTGCCTATATCAGAAGATCACACCTTTCTTATATCTTTCCATAGCTGTCATCTCACATTGGCTCATCATTACATTGTACTTCTAGTACTACGAGTACGGTCGCCATCAAGTTACTCAATGCTTGCTATTTTAACTGAACACGACAGTTGTTACATATTAAAGCAGCACTCAGCCAAATTGTTGTTAGTGTAATCCAACATATTATTAGTATTCACCAGGCTTTTCCTACTGTAGAAAATGTCCTTGCGGACCTATTTGACAATACAAATATAATGATACTTTGATATCCCAGACATTATGTTTCCTAGTTCCAAGTTACAAACAAACCCTACTATCCAAATTCTTTCTGAATTTCATTAGGATATTTACACATCCACAAAAACCACAAAGTCATGCATTTGGGCATAGTTCGAACTGGAATAACTTTAATTTTTAGGTAAAGTTAACTTCACAACCCAAACCGATTCCTTATGACTTGGAAGCCTACGTGTTTTATACTATTCCCAAGATTCTGTAGCTATTGAGTTACCCATCCAGGATTCCATTCTGTTCTTTCCTCAAACACAGTGTCTAGACCAGTAGGCTGCAGTTGCCTGTATCAGAAGATCACACCTTTCTTATCTCTTTCCACAGCTGTCACCTCGCATCAGCTCATCATTACTTTGTACTTCTATTACTACAAGTATGGTTGCCATCAAGACACTCAATGCATGCTATTTTAACTGAACAAGACAGTTGTCCTGTATTAAAACAGCGCTCAGCTGATTACTGTTAGTATAATCCTACGTATTATTACTATTCACTATGGTCTTTTTTCATTGGAACGGTTTCTTGCAGATCTATTCGACATTACAAATATAATAATACTTTGATGTCCCAGGCATTATCTTTTCAAGTTCCAAATTATTAAAAAATAAACACCCTACAATCCAATTTCTTTCTTTCTGACTCATTAGGACATTTGCACATCTACAAAAACCACAGAGTCATGCATTTGGGCATAGGTTGACCGGGAATAATTCTTTAGCTTTTAGGTGAACTTAACTTCACAACCCAAACTGATTCCTTATGACTTGGAAGCCTTAGTGTTTTATGCTATTCCACACTGACTTCCTTAAGTGACACTTGCAAGTTAGCAGAATTGTACTACGCTGTCTTATTATATTACGCACATAGCTAGTTTATTCATTATAGGATAAACCATAAAAAATGATTTGTATGAGGAAATGCAGAGGCGAGAAAGTAAAGTCAAAGCATACCTTTTTCATTTTAACATCACTCAATGGTGATATTTAAAATAGTAATGATAATAATAATAGTGTAAGACAGTACCTCAGAATCCCAAGGTGATTCTTCATCTTCATCTTGTCCTAATCCTAATGATGACTTTATAACTATAAAATGTAGTCACAGGTACATTAATGTGAACATATATTACTATGCATTTTAAGTACACATTCAGTCGTGCTTATTTCCATAAAAGTAATAGCAGAAAAGAATTCAGGGGAACGAAGCATTTGCAAGAAGAAGCAGTTGTTAGTAGTGGGGATACTTTTGCCCAAAAGATAGGAAAAAATGCTTAAAAGAAATGAATATCACATTTGGATCGACACATGTTAGATTTCTTTATAGCAGAGCTTAAGCTAGAAAGAATTCATAGATAGTCACTAAATCACCACTTATATTATTCTGGTGTGCTCCATCAACACAAGTCAAATTACCATTGTTTGCTTGGTCTTGTGGAGCACTTTCAATAATATCCACACGATTTTCTCTTTTTCGAATTGCTGGCTTGGTTGCTTCTTTCTATTAAAAAAAGAAAGAAAAAAGAAAAGAAAAACCCAACTTCAGAAAACATCCTATTCATTTACTCATTGACTCACTCACTCAGTCCCTCCGTAGGTAAGACAAGAAAACTTTACTGTAGCCGTCATAGGCACAGACCCAGGGGAAGCTGGAAATAGAAATGAAACATTTTGTCCTACATTCTAGTAGGAGTAGAGATATTATAATACATGAAAAATAACAACAGAAAAGTACCGCTCTCCACTTCGACACCTGAAGTGAATAAAGTATAGTAAGGGCACAAAAGAGACAACAATCCGTTGTATCAGGGAAGCTCAGCAGATACTGCAAAGATAGGGCTGCATCTTGAAAGTTATACAAGGTGCTGAGGGAAGGCATGAAGGGGATTCCAGAAGGGCAGCAGGAGCAAAAGCCTGAGGTGTGAAACAACATGTTGTAAGTGAGGGCAGCAAAGGAATGAGGTAAGCCTGGAACTCTGAGAATGGGATGGAGAGACAACTGCAGAATCAGAACCAAATCAAAGAAGGCACATGTCATGCTAGCAGATGAATTCTACCCTCACGTAATGGGGAGTCACTCAGGAAGCAGAGGTGTTGCATCATCACAATTCTAGTTTACAACAGCCACTCGGGCTGCAATTTATGATATTGAGGACTTCCGTTTCTTTCTAGGATCCTATCCATCAGCCTGTCTTGTGTCACAGCATAGCCTCTCCCCGGTGCCTCCAAACCCACAAAGGCAGCTGCCAACAGTAGGTCACTTTGTAGCTTCCCCTAGGTGGCTCCCAGTTGGGCACAAGCAGCAGCTGACTTGGGCCTGCCCCACAGCCCCTCCCAAGAGGCCCCAAATACAACACACCTGGAGATCAGTTTCAGCAACACCAGAACATCACCAAAATAGCTCCATAATGACACGCCCAAGCCATGGACTGAGCAGACACCGGAGCCCTGCTACAGCCGATCTCACTCTGTGGGGTCAGCCCACACACAGGGGTTCATCTACTGTAGTCACAGCCAGTCGTCCTGAGGGTCAATTCCACACCCAGATGTGCCAACAGCAATAAAGCTCAAGTACAACAGGAGGGCACACACCACCCACACGAGCTTCTGGAGCACCCCGCTCAGGTGACCGGGGAGACTGTACCACTGGGCCCCACACGACACCTGGTATGTAAGGCAATACTGTCAAGACGAGGAGAATTAGCAGATCTACAGAATACAGAGAAACAAACACAGAGAGGCAGTGAAAAAAGAAGACAGAAAGAAACATTTCTCTAATGAAAGAACAGGATAAAACTCTAGAAAAAGAGGTAAACCAAACGGAGACAAGCAATATACCAGATACAGAGTTCAAAACACTGGTTATAGAAATGCTAGATGAAATTAGGGGAAGAATAGACAAAGTAAGTAAAACTTCAACGGAGAGACAGCAAACATAAAAAGGACATAGAAATCGTTTAAAAATAGTCTGAAATGAAAAATACAATATCTGAAATGAATAATTTATAGATGGAATCAACACCACATTTGGTGAAGCAGAGGTTCAATAGTGATTTGGTAGACAAGGTAGCACAAACACCCAATCAGAACAGAAAAAAAATGAATATAAATAAAAAAAAAATAAATAAAACAGAAAGTGCTTTAAGGGATGTCTGGGACAATATCAGGTGTAATAACATCCGTAAGGCTATCTAAAGGAGAAGAGAGAGAGAGAGCAGGAATTGAAAACCTATTGGAATACACAATGATGGAAACCTTTCCTAACCTGGAGAAGGAGATAGACACACAAGCGTAGGAAACACAAAGAGTTCCAAACAAAATGAACCCAAACAGGTCCACACCAAAACATATCATAATTAAAATTCCAAAGGGTTAGGACATGGAGAGAATATTAAAACCATCAAGAGAAAAGTAGTTAGTCACGTACAATGGAGATCTCATAAGACTGTCAGGTGATCTCTCAAGAGAAAATTTGCAGGTCAGAAGAGATTGGCAAGAAATATTGAAAGTGATGAAAAGCAATAATCTACAACCAAGATTACTATTACTGCATCCGGCCAGGCTCTCATTTCGAATCAAAGGAGAGGTAAAGACTTGCCAGAGAAAAAGATGATGGCATCAGCACCAACAAACCAGTATCAAGAAATGTGAAACGAGGACTTGAAAAAAGAAGAAGTAGAAGTAGAAAGAGGAAGAGGAGGAGGAGGAAGAGGAGGAGGAGGAGGAGGAGGAGGAGGAAGAGAAGAAATATGAATAATAAAATGGCAATAATTACATACGTATAAAAATTACTTTAAATGTAAATAGGTTAAATGTTTCAGTCAAGACATAAGGTGGCAGAATGGATAGGACTACAAGAGCCATATATATGACATCAAACTCAAAAATTTTTGCACAGTAATAGAAACCATCAACAAAATGAAAACACGACCAGATGAATGGGAGAAGATATCCAAAACATGTAAGGAACTCATAAAACGTAACACCAAAAGACAATGCAATTACAAAATGAGAAGAGTACTTGAATAGACTTTTCTCCAAAGAGGTCACACAGATAGCCAAGAGACATACGAAAACATGCTCAGTGCCACTAATCATCAGAGCGATGCAAATTAAAAGCACAATGAGCTACCACCTCACAACTGTCAGAATGGCCATCATCAATAAATCAACAAACAACAAATGTTGATGAGGATGTGAAGGGAAGCCCCGTGCACTGTTGGTGGGACTGCAAATCTGACCAGACACAATGGAAAACAATATGGAAGCTCCTCAAAAATTTGAAAATAGAACTACCAGGTGGCATAGCATTCCCACTTCTGGGTTTTTCTCCGCAGAAATCCCAAACACTGATTTGAAACATGTATGCATCTGTATGGTTCTATTTACATTATTTACAATACTCCAGATAAAGAAATAACTGAAGTATCCATCGTAGTGGATAAAGAAGAAGTGGTACATATACACAACAACATACTACTTGGCTGTAAACAAAGAACAAAATCTTACCATTTGCGACAATGTGCGTGGAACTAGAGGGTATTATTCGAAGTGAAAAAAGTCAGATAGAGAAAGGCAAACACCACATGATTTCACCTATTGGTGATATGTAAAAAAAAATAAATGAACATAGAAAAAAGAAACAAACTCATAGGTGCAGAGAACTAACTGATCGTTGCTCAGAGGGAAGAGTATCGGGGAACAAACTGAAAAGGTTAAAGGGTTAAGAAGTACAAATTGGCAGTTATAAAATAGTCATGTAGATGTCAAGTACAGCACAAAGATATAGTAAATAACACTGTAATAACTAAGTATGGTGTCAGGTATACCACACTAATCAGGGTACCACTTTACACATTATATAAATGCCTAACCACTATGCGGTACACCTGAGGCTGACATCATTGAATGTCAACTGTAACAGAAATGAAAAATTTTACATTTAAACTAAAAACTTTCTGAAATTTGATATTTTATTATGTAGTTTTTAAGAATCTCTGCTTTTCACCAGAGTAAAGAAAGGATCCTGTCTTTTGCAGACACGGCTCCTTTCTTTACTTTGGTCAATGCATCATGGTCAATGGGCATAAAATCTCACGGACATGTTTTTATAGGGAGCAGCTAAGAGCATCATCAGCTTTGGAGCCAAGTGGATTTTGCATCAAACCCTCAAACTTCTCCCTGGCTACTGCAAGACATGCTGCCTAGATTGCCTTGGACTCCATTTCCTTATCTCTGAACATGAGGATTCCCTTCCTTGACAAAGCTATTCTGAGGATTAAATCAGATCATGCTTGTTACAGAATAGGTACAGAACAAGTGTTGATTTGACTATGGAGTATTTCAGCATATCAGTTAAATGAAAATCTGTGTCGCTCTTGCTTATACGGGCGCAGGGGCCCACGCATCAAAAACCATGTAATCAAACACGCCATTAAAACACTAAACTTGAAAAAAAAAAGAATCTCTGCTTTTCAAATTGGTTATTATTTTATACAAAGCATATACTCTTCAATTAGATAAAGACATTTAAAATATTCACAATGCAATGATGTAGAACATAGTGGAATCCCTTTGTAATATGGGTTTTGAGATAGACAACATGAATTCTAAACTTTCAAAACTTCTACTATTATTTTAAGTCTAAATGATGAACCTGGTATACCGGAAACTAATATAAAATAATATGGAATGTCCACGGGATGTAAGTGAAAAAATAATGGAGAAAACACTCCCTCCTAACAAGTATACCATACCAATATACAAAGCGTAAAAAAATAAAACTATATGTCATATGCTATATAGTTTTAAAACTGAAAGGTATCAGGAAGAATTCATGACTGTTACAATGAGTACCTGAATCCATTAAAGATTTCATTTCGGGACGAGTATGATAAAAGTCATGCTGGTATAACGTAAAAGTCACATTAAGAATCCTTACCTTTAACCAAATTGCATATCTCCGTCACTGTGGGAAAACTCCCTATAGAATTTTACTATCACTATACATTTCCCAGACCCTTCTTTTTTCAGCTCCCAACTTCGATACTTACTAAAGTTAAAAGAACAACAACAAAACAACGAAGCATCAAATGGTCATATGTTATAAAATGGTTCACGTTGACCAATTTTCCATAACAAACATAAAACAATGATAGATGGAGCACTACTAAATTTTACAACTCGGCGCTACACAAAACTAAATTAAGAGCACAACAGTTAATTTCACACAGGAGCCTTTTACCTTGGTACCAACATCGAAGAGTCCATCGTCTGACGTAGACCATGAATCACCACTGCCAGGTTTCCAGGAAAGACTTCCGGGGAAAGATACACAACAGACACAAGTGAGTTCATTTCTTTACAAAGGCAGCAACAACAACAACAAAAGGAGTACAATTCAGCTATCTGCATATGAAATGAAGTTTCTTGATATGATTAAAATTTAGATGATGTTCTAGAAAAGCTATCAGTTATCTATTGCTGCCTCCACCACTCCCAACTCGTGCAATATTTAATGAAGATACACTCTAAGTTTCCATAACAAAGAATGACAGCAAACATGTTGGCAACACCTGAGAGTACCTTGTTTTCACCAAAAGTCCTGAAGGCTGAATTGAAAACGCAATTAATAGCTGACACTAGGAACCTGAACTGGGACAAAAGCAATGACCTAAATCAAGGTAGAACGATACACTGAGCCTTCTCCACGGTCTGTCCCTGGTTCAAAGATTAATCTGTGTGGGTCAAAAACGGCAGTCTTGCTTCTTTAACATAGAAAGCAGTTACTAAACTTACCCCATTCCTTGTTTTCATTCAAAAACACTACAGTGAGGTCCCTGAAATGCATGAAATGTTTGCAACTTACATGTACAAAAGTCAAAGAACAAATATGTACGTTGTTAGCCTCCCCACTCCCAGATCACTTGTCCGCAAAGCTTCCTGGCAATCTCCAACCTTGAAAACTTCAGCCTACGAAGGCATAGACTCCTGAAACAAGGTTGGGCTCAAATGACCCACAGTAGGAGTTCTCTATTTCCCTGTTCCTGGAAAACAAGCTAAATGGAGCCTCAGTCATCCACTCCCAACACAGGCATGTTACCACCTACCCAACTCCATTACTGGTTTCACAATCAGTCCTCCCTCTGCCCAACCCTCCATCTCCATGGGAAGGACATCAGAGCGTTGGGCAAAGAGGTAGAGGTGACGAGACACCTGCCGTGGGCCATAGATCTATGTAGTTCAGCAATCTCCAGTGCCTTTGGACTCAAGGGGACCCCCTCTGTAATTTCGGGTGCAGGTGGATGATACCACATTCCTACTTGCTATAAAGAGAATGTTTCCAGAGGCTCAAAGGTTTAATATGTTTTCATACAAACCTTAAATTTTGCTGGTTCCTCCAATTCAACAAACAAAACAGCAGCAACCTGTTCAGGCAGGACGCCCTTGAGCCCCTTATTTTAATCTGCTTTTTTAGACAACTACCAACATCCTGTGTCCTTCCTTCCTGTAATTTCTCTTTACCTTGTCATACCCTAACATTCTGATCTCTTTTCCCTCATCTGATCTCTATCTAATCTCTGCTGTAAGAGCCTTATTCCTATCCCAACCTGTGTTGTTCCTCTTGAAACGTGGATTCCCCTGCTAATTCCATTCTTAGCCTCTTCCATTGCATTCACTAGAGCTTTCCATAATTAAAACACTCACCCAAAGGATGATAAAGAAGGAAGTGTACTGGGCTTAGAAACCTATGCTAATCTCATTTCATCACTCACTGTACTCAAAGAAGTCACTTCAATCTCTTATAGTTCAAACTCCTCATGTGATCAACCACTTGACCAAAACATTAATGGCAGCATGAAGTACTAGGGGGTGTTTTGAATAATTAATTGATAACATTTATTCAACACCTGGAATTCTATGTACTTTTGATTCTGTCAAGAAAAATGGAGAATACTTAGCTGGTAGAAGTGGAAAAAAATAACACAACAACAGCAACAAAACTACCCCGAGTAAAGCAGAGAAAAAGGTAAAAAATCAAGAAAAGTCATGGAAGAAGGAAGAAAGACTCTGGAAAAAGAGAAAAAACTTCCTAGAACAAGGTAAAGGTATTAGCAGGAAGGAAAACACAGTCTGAGGAGTCAGTAAGTAGAGAAATCAATTAGAAATATCCTCTCAATTTGTGCTGAATTAGCACAACAGTCTATACATAGATGATCTTCACTTACAGAACAACAATTCGTCCCAAGAAGGGTACATCGCATTATACCTGAAAACATTTATCTGATTAGGTCTTGCTTACGTACAACCTGTGGTTCTGTGGCCACAGCGAACTGACATCTGCCCTCAACACTGATGGTGAAAACAAGGTTCTCGTGACTGCTGCAATTGTCAAGTACATTAAGACAAAAGCTTGGGCTAACTGGGCTTGATAGGAAACTTCTAAATCAGCTAAGGCATCACTAAACGGGACTCTCTGAGGCCACCTGACGTGCACCTGAATCTTGAATCCAGACCTGTCCAGGCACTTCTCAGTACAGGCTGAGGGACAAGAGAACGGACTTGGGAAGCCAAGCAGGCTGAAGGTCACATCACGGGTCAGCCACTTGGTAACTATGGAACCAAGGGTCAATTAATCCACCTCCTGGAACCACACTCCTCTAATGAATAAAAACGGCCGAACAGCACAGCTACTTTGCAAATCTACTGTGCCGACGACCTGGAATAACCAATGTTAGGCACATAGTATAGGGTCTAGCCCAGAGCAGAACACTCATTAAAGCTTACTGGCTTCTCTCTGCAGTCTCTTAGTTAACATGCAATTTTAGAAATCCATAAAATCCTACCTGCTTGTAGGGTCGCATTGAGAACACTCATCCACTGTTAAAAGAAAAAAATTCAAATACATTGTAAATACACAATAGAAAAACACAGAACTTTGAAAGCGTCAGATTCAAGTGATGTAAAAATATTTGTTTGGGAACACCCCTGAAGACTATAGTAGAGTGAATGTTACTGATACAACTGGTGGGCAATTAATACATGAAGAACTTTTACTTCCTCTTCTGTATATCTGTGTGTGTGTGTGTGTGTGTGTGTGTATATTTATTTATATATTTATGTACATACACATATACACAGATATATATATATATATATATAAATATATACATATATACATATGTACCTATATATGTGTGCATGTATGCATATATACTCCCCAGGGTACGTGAAATACTAGTCTAAATGGAATCACCCTTTCTCCTTATTCCCTTTCTTATTTCCTTATGTTACTCTGATTGAGGAAGAATGCCAATGTCTTGCTAAAACTTATTCTATTTGGCTGTGAGTTGCGTAAACATAAAGCAGACTTTGCTACAAAATGACTATAGGAAATTCATAACTACGATCAACCTACACAGAGGTGGGCTAGGGTTGAACTCTTTCTGTTTTTTTATTTCCTTCTTTGCTTTCTCTGTTTTCTTGTAGCTGTGATTCACACAATTCATGGAGGGAAAAATTATGTAAGAGGAACACACCTACAACCTGCGTCTTTCGTTTGTCTATTACGGCCATCTGTCCAAACTCTGTGGGTGCTGACAGAGGTCTCATTGAGTGTGTGGCAAATGGCCTCTTATCACCAAATTTCGAATCCCCGGATATTTGACAAGTTCCATGATTGAAAGTCAAAGAAGTAGAATCCCAGCTGGAAATATCTGAAAATAAAATTTTCGTTTATGAGGAGGTAAAAATAACACAAAGTTGACCATATTGTAAAACTTCCTTCTTCAGAGAAGCAGTCCCACGTCCTCCTTTCTCCCAAACACTCTACTCCTTCAGAGCTCATTTTATTTTAGGTGTCCTATACTTGCCATTCACGTAAGTTAAGTTGAATTAACTATTGTCACTCAGCAATTTCTATTACATAATGTGTTTCCAACTAAATATTTCCTTCTTAATAGTTAAGATGGTGAAGGGTATGATTTTTTTTGTTACTGTCAAAAGTTATGTGTAACCACTTATCTTAAGTTTAAATATGCATGACAAACATGGGTTTACAAAAACTTTTAATGAATCGTACTACTTCAAATAAGAAACTATTTATTATAAGAAAATGGTCTTTTCAAAATGCTCCAATATCTTCAGAATTCATTTTTAAACCTTAGATAAACAGATATTCATATGACAAATTACAGTCCTGGGCGACCTTATTGTTTCCAAGGAAAAATGGGATCAAACTAGGTCCCCATGAGCTCCAAAGGGTACAGGGCACCATGAGACAGAAAACAAATACATAACAAAACATTTTCCTTTTGCTTTTTAAACACAATCTCAGCTTAAATCTATGAGACAAGTGAAAGAAAACCACAACAACTGTAGAAGTGAAGCTTTAAAGGCTCTTTTATCACTTCACATCCAGGAAGCCCGTACATCATTTAAAACGGTGGTTTCCAATGTCATGTGAGAATCCGTGAAGTCCCAAGGTCTGTCAGTCGAGGGGCCCGAAAAGGTCAAAGCTATTTTCACAGAAATACTGAATGTCATTTGCCATTTTCACTCTCATTCTCTTCTAAGTGTACAGTAGAGTTTTCCACAGCCGTAATATCACAGCTCTGATGGTGACATCATAGCTCTATGGTTACTGGGTCGTAGCTCCAATGGCTCACGCAATGCATGACTGTGTGTGCTCGTATTTTAAATTGTTCAGTTTTTATTTCTAATATTGTAACTATCTATGGAGACTACCGACTTAAAAATATTCTTTGGAATTCTCAATAATTTTTAATAGCATAAAAGCATCCCAAGGCACAAAAGCTTCAGAATGCCTTTTTTCAAAGATTGTGTCTACCAAATATTCATTATCATTAATTACTTCTCCCATTTTTAATAATCGAAGACACCATAGGCGCACGTACACACATAGCCAGTGTCTGCTCAGCAGAACATCTGGTTGGCTTAAGACCATCAGTGTCACAACACTAAGAGGAAGTAAAGTTAAAACACAAATGACATGGTAGCAACTGAGGCTTACTTGGGTAAACGTCAAAATTCAAATGACCATTTGAAACGCTGGAAGTATCTTCCAGTTTGATTATTAACCTCTGAGAACCTCTATTAAGTACAGGGGTTCCAAACTGGGACATTTAGGATATCGAAACAAGAGGAGAAACATTTTAGTAAAGTCACCCTTTTAAAGTCTTGTTTTCTTATTCCTGTCGATGTCTTTTTTCTCAAACATCGATACCAACAATGACATCACGTTGTTTATGTGAAATACTTCAATTAAATTTGTAACAAAGGAAAGTAAGTCTGAATAGAAGACTGTGAGCATGTCAAATGTCCTTGCGTACTCCTTCCCAAAATTAAATTGGTATTACACAGTGTACCTGGTCTGAAGGGTTGCACATCGTCCATTCCTACAGCTCTGTTAGGAACAGGATCTTCCACTTCAATGCTCGGCTGAAGGGGTTAGGAAGCAAGATGATTAGTAATTAATGGACACTTCACACCATCTCTAGTTAATAATTCAGGATGAAAATGTTAAAGTTATTGCCTCCAAGAAAAGGATTTTTTGAAAAATATGTGTTTAAGCAAATATTAGGTTGGTGCAAACGTAATTGCAGATTTGCAATTTTTTTTAACCTTTTAAACCTCAATTACTTTCACAACAACCTAATACTTTGATAAGTGTACTTGATATAACTGTTAAATATTTCTAATGACAGATTTGTTTTTTAGTGTTAAAACAAGATACTTGCTTGACATGGTAAGAACCCTTGGTGTATGTCCAGTTGAGTTTAGACAGAACATTTTAGAACCTACTTCATCTATGTCAACAAGAGCTAGGAAAAACCGAACTCTTATTGGACAAAAAATTTGATAGAAAAACATGATTGAACCAAGTGGCAAAGAGATAAGAAAAACTTTTCATTAAATTGTGTTTCAATAAATGATAGGGAAAATGTTATATATAGTTATGCAACTTTTCAAAAAAGTATAATAATTTCTAATCAGGGAAAAATAAGAACATTTATTTATTATAGTCATCTGAAATGTACCAGACACTTACTATGCACATTTTATTTCTTTTCCACCCAAAACAACAAATATGAAAACAGTTTGATGATGGTTACCCCACTTCCTGCTTGGTGGCCATTCCAAGACATTAGAATGAAATGATGAACAGATGTGATCCATTGTTGTCTCTGCCCAGCAGGTTTTGCTCCTAGATCTTCACATGACTGGCTCCTTCTCATGCTTCACTTGGCCGTTTTTGTCACCCTCAGAAAGATCTTTCCTGACCACCGAAACTGCACTCCCACTCCTATTCCAACTACAACCATGCCCCCCACCCATGACAATATTCTCTAACCCAGCATTCTCCATTCTCTTTAAATGACCCAGATATAGTGACTTACAATGGACTGTTGTTCATTTGTTTTTCTGCTCCTACAGCTACAGCTGAACCCCTGAACTTCCCCATTCAGTGTCTAACTGCCCAGCACAAAGCTGGTATCTAACTAGAAATTTACTCAAGGTGAAACACTGAGCTCGCACCAACAGAGCCTCAAGTACCGAAACACTACACATCTACAGGGTATCGCCTATCACAGTCTCCTGAAGTTTAGCATCCCCCAGATTAGAAATTCACATGCTTCTGACTTTTCCACTCTGTTCTTAACACTACTGCCATTTGATTGTCCTTCAGGTTTACAGAAAGTGTCCTCACCATTTAGTAAGTCACTATGGCCCACTGTGGTCATTGATTTTACATTTCTATAGCTCCCTTTACACTTCGCAAAGTGTTTTCACATTTGTTACCACATTAGTTCATTCCACATACTGAAAGGTAGGCATAAGTACCATTACGACAAATGAGGTCACTGACATCCGACAGGTTAAAAAGAAGTTTCCCCAAGATCCCACAGCTAGTAAGTGACCGATCCAGGATTCTATTGTGTTCTTATCGTCAAACACAGTGTCTATACCAGTAGGCAGCCGCTGCCTATATCAGAAGATCACACCTTTCTTATATCTTTCCATAGCTGTCATCTCACATTGGCTCATCATTACATTGTACTTCTAGTACTACGAGTACGGTCGCCATCAAGTTACTCAATGCTTGCTATTTTAACTGAACACGACAGTTGTTACATATTAAAGCAGCACTCAGCCAAATTGTTGTTAGTGTAATCCAACATATTATAAGTATTCACCAGGCTTTTCCTACTGTAGAAAATGTCCTTGCGGACCTATTTGACAATACAAATATAATGATACTTTGATATCCCAGACATTATGTTTCCTAGTTCCAAGTTACAAACAAACCCTACTATCCAAATTCTTTCTGAATTTCATTAGGATATTTACACATCCACAAAAACCACAAAGTCATGCATTTGGGCATAGTTCGAACTGGAATAACTTTAATTTTTAGGTAAAGTTAACTTCACAACCCAAACCGATTCCTTATGACTTGGAAGCCTACGTGTTTTATACTATTCCCAAGATTCTGTAGCTATTGAGTTACCCATCCAGGATTCCATTCTGTTCTTTCCTCAAACACAGTGTCTAGACCAGTAGGCTGCAGTTGCCTGTATCAGAAGATCACACCTTTCTTATCTCTTTCCACAGCTGTCACCTCGCATCAGCTCATCATTACTTTGTACTTCTATTACTACAAGTATGGTTGCCATCAAGACACTCAATGCATGCTATTTTAACTGAACAAGACAGTTGTCCTGTATTAAAACAGCGCTCAGCTGATTACTGTTAGTATAATCCTACGTATTATTACTATTCACTATGGTCTTTTTTCATTGGAACGGTTTCTTGCAGATCTATTCGACATTACAAATATAATAATACTTTGATGTCCCAGGCATTATCTTTTCAAGTTCCAAATTATTAAAAAATAAACACCCTACAATCCAAAATCTTTCTTTCTGACTCATTAGGACATTTGCACATCTACAAAAACCACAGAGTCATGCATTTGGGCATAGGTTGACCGGGAATAATTCTTTAGCTTTTAGGTGAACTTAACTTCACAACCCAAACTGATTCCTTATGACTTGGAAGCCTTAGTGTTTTATGCTATTCCACACTGACTTTCTTAAGTGACACTTGCAAGTTAGCAGAATTGTACTACGCTGTCTTATTATATTACGCACATAGCTAGTTTATTCATTATAGGATAAACCATAAAAAATGATTTGTATGAGGAAATGCAGAGGCGAGAAAGTAAAGTCAAAGCATACCTTTTTCATTTTAACATCACTCAATGGTGATATTTAAAATAGTAATGATAATAATAATAGTGTAAGACAGTACCTCAGAATCCCAAGGTGATTCTTCATCTTCATCTTGTCCTAATCCTAATGATGACTTTATAACTATAAAATGTAGTCACAGGTACATTAATGTGAACATATATTACTATGCATTTTAAGTACACATTCAGTCGTGCTTATTTCCATAAAAGTAATAGCAGAAAAGAATTCAGGGGAACGAAGCATTTGCAAGAAGAAGCAGTTGTTAGTAGTGGGGATACTTTTGCCCAAAAGATAGGAAAAAATGCTTAAAAGAAATGAATATCACATTTGGATCGACACATGTTAGATTTCTTTATAGCAGAGCTTAAGCTAGAAAGAATTCATAGATAGTCACTAAATTACCACTTATATTATTCTGGTGTGCTCCATCAACACAAGTCAAATTACCATTGTTTGCTTGGTCTTGTGGAGCACTTTCAATAATATCCACACGATTTTCTCTTTTTCGAATTGCTGGCTTGGTTGCTTCTTTCTATTAAAAAAAGAAAGAAAAAAGAAAAGAAAAACCCAACTTCAGAAAACATCCTATTCATTTACTCATTGACTCACTCACTCAGTCCCTCCGTAGGTAAGACAAGAAAACTTTACTGTAGCCGTCATAGGCACAGACCCAGGGGAAGCTGGAAATAGAAATGAAACATTTTGTCCTACATTCTAGTAGGAGTAGAGATATTATAATACATGAAAAATAACAACAGAAAAGTACCGCTCTCCACTTCGACACCTGAAGTGAATAAAGTATAGTAAGGGCACAAAAGAGACAACAATCCGTTGTATCAGGGAAGCTCAGCAGATACTGCAAAGATAGGGCTGCATCTTGAAAGTTATACAAGGTGCTGAGGGAAGGCATGAAGGGGATTCCAGAAGGGCAGCAGGAGCAAAAGCCTGAGGTGTGAAACAACATGTTGTAAGTGAGGGCAGCAAAGGAATGAGGTAAGCCTGGAACTCTGAGAATGGGATGGAGAGACAACTGCAGAATCAGAACCAAATCAAAGAAGGCACATGTCATGCTAGCAGATGAATTCTACCCTCACGTAATGGGGAGTCACTCAGGAAGCAGAGGTGTTGCATCATCACAATTCTAGTTTACAACAGCCACTCGGGCTGCAATTTATGATATTGAGGACTTCCGTTTCTTTCTAGGATCCTATCCATCAGCCTGTCTTGTGTCACAGCATAGCCTCTCCCCGGTGCCTCCAAACCCACAAAGGCAGCTGCCAACAGTAGGTCACTTTGTAGCTTCCCCTAGGTGGCTCCCAGTTGGGCACAAGCAGCAGCTGACCTGGGCCTGCCCCACAGCCCCTCCCAAGAGGCCCCAAATCCAACACACCTGGGGATCAGTTTCAGCAACACCAGAATATCACCAAAATAGCTCCATAATGACACGCCCAAGCCATGGACTGAGCAGACACCGGAGCCCTGCTACAGCCGATCTCACTCTGTGGGGTCAGCCCACACACAGGGGTTCATCTACTGTAGTCACAGCCAGTCGTCCTGAGAGTCAATTCCACACCCAGATGTGCCAACAGCAATAAGGCTCAAGTACAGCAGGAGGGAACACACCACCCACACGAGCTTCTGGAGCACCCGGCTCAGGTGACCGGGGAGACTGTACCACTGGGCCCCACACGACACCTGGTATGTAAGGCAATACTGTCAAGACGAGGAGAATTAGCAGATCTACAGAATACAGAGAAACAAACACAGAGAGGCAGTGAAAAAAGAAGACAGAAAGAAACATTTCTCTAATGAAAGAACAGGATAAAACTCTAGAAAAAGAGGTAAACCAAACGGAGACAAGCAATATACCAGATACAGAGTTCAAAACACTGGTTATAGAAATGCTAGATGAAATTAGGGGAAGAATAGACAAAGTAAGTAAAACTTCAACGGAGAGACAGCAAACATAAAAAGGACATAGAAATCGTTTAAAAATAGTCTGAAATGAAAAATACAATATCTGAAATGAATAATTTATAGATGGAATCAGCACCACATTTGGTGAAGCAGAGGTTCAATAGTGATTTGGTAGACAAGGTAGCACAAACACCCAATCAGAACAGAAAAAAAATGAATATAAATAAAAATAAATAAATAAAACAGAAAGTGCTTTAAGGGATGTCTGGGACAATATCAGGTGTAACAACATCCGTAAGGCTATCTAAAGGAGAAGAGAGAGAGAGAGCAGGAATTGAAAACCTATTGGAATACACAATGATGGAAACCTTTCCTAACCTGGAGAAGGAGATAGACACACAAGCGTAGGAAACACAAAGAGTTCCAAACAAAATGAACCCAAACAGGTCCACACCAAAACATATCATAATTAAAATTCCAAAGGGTTAGGACATGGAGAGAATATTAAAACCATCAAGAGAAAAGTAGTTAGTCACGTACAATGGAGATCTCATAAGACTGTCAGGTGATCTCTCAAGAGAAAATTTGCAGGTCAGAAGAGATTGGCAAGAAATATTGAAAGTGATGAAAAGCAATAATCTACAACCAAGATTACTATTACTGCATCCGGCTAGGCTCTCATTTCGAATCAAAGGAGAGGTAAAGACTTGCCAGAGAAAAAGATGATGGCATCAGCACCAACAAACCAGTATCAAGAAATGTGAAACGAGGACTTGAAAAAAGAAGAAGTAGAAGTAGAAAGAGGAAGAGGAGGAGGAGGAAGAGGAGGAGGAGGAGGAGGAGGAGGAGGAAGAGAAGAAATATGAATAATAAAATATAAATAATAAAATATAATAAAATAAAATATAATAAAATAATAAAATAATAAAATAATAAAATATGAATAATTACATACGTATAAAAATTACTTTAAATGTAAATAGGTTAAATGTTTCAGTCAAGACATAAGGTGGCAGAATGGATAGGACTACAAGAGCCATATATATGATATCAAACTCAAACATTTTTGCACAGTAATAGAAACCATCAACAAAATGAAAACACGACCAGATGAATGGGAGAAGATATCCAAAACATATAAGGAACTCATAAAACGTAACACCAAAAGACAATGCAATTACAAAATGAGAAGAGTACTTGAATAGACTTTTCTCCAAAGAGGTCACACAGATAGCCAAGAGACATACGAAAACATGCTCAGTGCCACTAATCATCAGAGCGATGCAAATTAAAAGCACAATGAGCTACCACCTCACAACTGTCAGAATGGCCATCATCAATAAATCAACAAACAACAAATGTTGATGAGGATGTGAAGGGAAGCCCCGTGCACTGTTGGTGGGACTGCAAATCTGACCAGACACAATGGAAAACAATATGGAAGCTCCTCAAAAATTTGAAAATAGAACTACCAGGTGGCATAGCATTCCCACTTCTGGGTTTTTCTCCGCAGAAATCCCAAACACTGATTTGAAACATGTATGCATCTGTATGGTTCTATTTACATTATTTACAATACTCCAGATAAAGAAATAACTGAAGTATCCATCGTAGTGGATAAAGAAGAAGTGGTACATATACACAACAACATACTACTTGGCTGTAAACAAAGAACAAAATCTTACCATTTGCGACAATGTGCGTGGAACTAGAGGGTATTATTCGAAGTGAAAAAAGTCAGATAGAGAAAGGCAAACACCACATGATTTCACCTATTGGTGATATGTAAAAAAAAATAAATGAACATAGAAAAAAGAAACAAACTCATAGGTGCAGAGAACTAACTGATCGTTGCTCAGAGGGAAGAGTATCGGGGAACAAACTGAAAAGGTTAAAGGGTTAAGAAGTACAAATTGGCAGTTATAAAATAGTCATGTAGATGTCAAGTACAGCACAAAGATATAGTAAATAACACTGTAATAACTAAGTATGGTGTCAGGTATACCACACTAATCAGGGTACCACTTTACACATTATATAAATGCCTAACCACTATGCGGTACACCTGAGGCTGACATCATTGAATGTCAACTGTAACAGAAATGAAAAATTTTACATTTAAACTAAAAACTTTCTGAAATTTGATATTTTATTATGTAGTTTTTAAGAATCTCTGCTTTTCACCAGAGTAAAGAAAGGATCCTGTCTTTTGCAGACACGGCTCCTTTCTTTACTTTGGTCAATGCATCATGGTCAATGGGCATAAAATCTCACGGACATGTTTTTATAGGGAGCAGCTAAGAGCATCATCAGCTTTGGAGCCAAGTGGATTTTGCATCAAACCCTCAAACTTCTCCCTGGCTACTGCAAGACATGCTGCCTAGATTGCCTTGGACTCCATTTCCTTATCTCTGAACATGAGGATTCCCTTCCTTGACAAAGCTATTCTGAGGATTAAATCAGATCATGCTTGTTACAGAATAGGTACAGAACAAGTGTTGATTTGACTATGGAGTATTTCAGCATATCAGTTAAATGAAAATCTGTGTCGCTCTTGCTTATACGGGCGCAGGGGCCCACGCATCAAAAACCATGTAATCAAACACGCCATTAAAACACTAAACTTGAAAAAAAAAAGAATCTCTGCTTTTCAAATTGGTTATTATTTTATACAAAGCATATACTCTTCAATTAGATAAAGACATTTAAAATATTCACAATGCAATGATGTAGAACATAGTGGAATCCCTTTGTAATATGGGTTTTGAGATAGACAACATGAATTCTAAACTTTCAAAACTTCTACTATTATTTTAAGTCTAAATGATGAACCTGGTATACCGGAAACTAATATAAAATAATATGGAATGTCCACGGGATGTAAGTGAAAAAATAATGGAGAAAACACTCCCTCCTAACAAGTATACCATACCAACATACAAAGCGTAAAAAAATAAAACTATATGTCATATGCTATATAGTTTTAAAACTGAAAGGTATCAGGAAGAATTCATGACTGTTACAATGAGTACCTGAATCCATTAAAGATTTCATTTCGGGACGAGTATGATAAAAGTCATGCTGGTATAACGTAAAAGTCACATTAAGAATCCTTACCTTTAACCAAATTGCATATCTCCGTCACTGTGGGAAAACTCCCTATAGAATTTTACTATCACTATACATTTCCCAGACCCTTCTTTTTTCAGCTCCCAACTTCGATACTTACTAAAGTTAAAAGAACAACAACAAAACAACGAAGCATCAAATGGTCATATGTTATAAAATGGTTCACGTTGACCAATTTTCCATAACAAACATAAAACAATGATAGATGGAGCACTACTAAATTTTACAACTCGGCGCTACACAAAACTAAATTAAGAGCACAACAGTTAATTTCACACAGGAGCCTTTTACCTTGGTACCAACATCGAAGAGTCCATCGTCTGACGTAGACCATGAATCACCACTGCCAGGTTTCCAGGAAAGACTTCCGGGGAAAGATACACAACAGACACAAGTGAGTTCATTTCTTTACAAAGGCAGCAACAACAACAACAAAAGGAGTACAATTCAGCTATCTGCATATGAAATGAAGTTTCTTGATATGATTAAAATTTAGATGATGTTCTAGAAAAGCTATCAGTTATCTATTGCTGCCTCCACCACTCCCAACTCGTGCAATATTTAATGAAGATACACTCTAAGTTTCCATAACAAAGAATGACAGCAAACATGTTGGCAACACCTGAGAGTACCTTGTTTTCACCAAAAGTCCTGAAGGCTGAATTGAAAACGCAATTAATAGCTGACACTAGGAACCTGAACTGGGACAAAAGCAATGACCTAAATCAAGGTAGAACGATACACTGAGCCTTCTCCACGGTCTGTCCCTGGTTCAAAGATTAATCTGTGTGGGTCAAAAACGGCAGTCTTGCTTCTTTAACATAGAAAGCAGTTACTAAACTTATCCCATTCCTTGTTTTCACTCAAAAACACTACAGTGAGGTCCCTGAAATGCATGAAATGTTTGCAACTTACATGTACAAAAGTCAAAGAACAAATATGTACGTTGTTAGCCTCCCCACTCCCAGATCACTTGTCCGCAAAGCTTCCTGGCAATCTCCAACCTTGAAAACTTCAGCCTACGAAGGCATAGACTCCTGAAACAAGGTTGGGCTCAAATGACCCACAGTAGGAGTTCTCTATTTCCCTGTTCCTGGAAAACAAGCTAAATGGAGCCTCAGTCATCCACTCCCAACACAGGCATGTTACCACCTACCCAACTCCATTACTGGTTTCACAATCAGTCCTCCCTCTGCCCAACCCTCCATCTCCATGGGAAGGACAGCAGCGCGTTGGGCAAAGAGGTAGAGGTGACGAGACACCTGCCATGGGCCATAGATCTATGTAGTTCAGCAATCTCCAGTGCCTTTGGACTCAAGGGGACCCCCTCTGTAATTTCGGGTGCAGATGGATGATACCACATTCCTACTTGCTATAAAGAGAATGTTTCCAGAGGCTCAAAGGTTTAATATGTTTTCATACAAACCTTAAATTTTGCTGGTTCCTCCAATTCAACAAACAAAACAGCAGCAACCTGTTCAGGCAGGACGCCCTTGAGCCCCTTATTTTAATCTGCTTTTTTAGACAACTACCAACATCCTGTGTCCTTCCTTCCTGTAATTTCTCTTTACCTTGTCATACCCTACCATTCTGATCTCTTTTCCCTCATCTGATCCCTATCTAATCTCTGCTCTAAGAGCCTTATTCCTATCCCAACCTGTGTTGTTCCTCTTGAAACGTGGATTCCCCTGCTAATTCCATTCTTAGCCTCTTCCATTGCATTCACTAGAGCTTTCCATAATTAAAACACTCACCCAAAGGATGATAAAGAAGGAAGTGTACTGGGCTTAGAAACCTATACTAATCTCATTTCATCACTCACTGTACTCAAAGAAGTCACTTCAATCTCTTACAGTTCAAACTCCTCATGTGATCAACCACTTGACCAAAACATTAATGGCAGCATGAAGTACTAGGGGGTGTTTTGAATAATTAATTGATAACATTTATTCAACACCTGGAATTCTATGTACTTTTGATTCTGTCAAGAAAAATGGAGTATACTTAGCTGGCAGAAGTGGAAAAAAATAACACAACAACAGCAACAAAACTACCCCGAGTAAAGCAGAGAAAAAGGTAAAAAATCAAGAAAAGTCATGGAAGAAGGAAGAAAGACTCTGGAAAAAGAGAAAAAACTTCCTAGAACAAGGTAAAGGTATTAGCCAGAAGGAAAACACAGTCTGAGGAGTCAGTAAGTAGAGAAATCAATTAGAAATATCCTCTCAATTTGTGCTGAATTAGCACAACAGTCTATACATAGATGATCTTCACTTACAGAACAACAATTCGTTCCAAGAAGGGTACATCGCATTATACCTGAAAACATTTATCTGATTAGGTCTTGCTTACGTACAACCTGTGGTTCTGTGGCCACAGCGAACTGACATCTGCCCTCAACACTGATGGTGAAAACAAGGTTCTCGTGACTGCTGCAATTGTCAAGTACATTAAGACAAAAGCTTGGGCTAACTGGGCTTGATAGGAAACTTCTAAATCAGCTAAGGCATCACTAAACGGGACTCTCTGAGGCCACCTGACGTGCACCTGAATCTTGAATCCAGACCTGTCCAGGCACTTCTCAGTACAGGCTGAGGGACAAGAGAACGGACTTGGGAAGCCAAGCAGGCTGAAGGTCACATCACGGGTCAGCCACTTGGTAACTATGGAACCAAGGGTCAATTAATCCACCTCCTGGAACCACACTCCTCTAATGAATAAAAACGGCCGAACAGCACAGCTACTTTGCAAATCTACTGTGCCGACGACCTGGGATAACCAATGTTAGGCACATAGTATAGGGTCTAGCCCAGAGCAGAACACTCATTAAAGCTTACTGGCTTCTCTCCGCAGTCTCTTAGTTAACATGCAATTTTAGAAATCCATAAAATCCTACCTGCTTGTAGGGTCGCATTGAGAACACTCATCCACTGTTAAAAGAAAAAAATTCAAATACATTGTAAATACACAATAGAAAAACACAGAACTTTGAAAGCGTCAGATTCAAGTGATGTAAAAATATTTGTTTGGGAACACCCCTGAAGACTATAGTAGAGTGAATGTTACTGATACAACTGGTGGGCAATTAATACATGAAGAACTTTTACTTCCTCTGCTGTATATCTGTGTGTGTGTGTGTGTGTATTTATATTTATATATTTATATACATACACATATACACAGATATATATATATATATATATATATATATATATATACAAAAATATATACATATATACATATGTACCTATATATGTGTGCATGTATGCATATATACTCCCCAGGGTACGTGAAATACTAGTCTAAATGGAATCACCCTTTCTCCTTATTCCCTTTCTTATTTCCTTATGTTACTCTGATTCAGGAAGAATGCCAATGTCTTGCTAAAACTTATTCTATTTGGCTGTGAGTTGCGTAAACATAAAGCAGACTTTGCTACAAAATGACTATAGGAAATTCATAACTACGATCAACCTACACAGAGGTGGGCTAGGGTTGAACTCTTTCTGTTTTCTTATTTCCTTCTTTGCTTTCTCTGTTTTCTTGTAGCTGTGATTCACACAATTCATGGAGGGAAAAATTATGTAAGAGGAACACACCTACAACCTGCGTCTTTCGTTTGTCTATTACGGCCATCTGTCCAAACTCTGTGGGTGCTGACAGAGGTCTCATTGAGTGTGTGGCAAATGGCCTCTTATCACCAAATTTCGAATCCCCGGATATTTGACAAGTTCCATGATTGAAAGTCAAAGAAGTAGAATCCCAGCTGGAAATATCTGAAAATAAAATTTTCGTTTATGAGGAGGTAAAAATAACACAAAGTTGACCATATTGTAAAACTTCCTTCTTCAGAGAAGCAGTCCCACGTCCTCCTTTCTCCCAAACACTCTACTCCTTCAGAGCTCATTTTATTTTAGGTGTCCTATACTTGCCATTCACGTAAGTTAAGTTGAATTAACTATTGTCACTCAGCAATTTCTGTTATATAATGTGGTTCCAATTAAAGCTTTTCTACTTATTACTTAACATGGTGCTGTGTGTGACATTTTTTGTCATTATCAAAAGTTAAGTCTAACCACTTATCTTAATTTTAAATATGTGTGACAAACATGGATTTAAAAAACTTTCATTGAATGGTACAATTCCAAATAAGAAACTACTTATTACAAGAAAATGGTCTTTTCTAAATGCCCCAATATCTTCAGAATTCATTTTTAAGCCTTAGATAAACAGATATTCACATGACAAATTACAGTCCTGGGCGACCTTATTGTTTACAAGGAAAAATGGGATCAAACGAGGTCCCCATGAGCTCCAAAGAGTACAGGGTACCATGAGACAGAAAATGAATATATAACAAAACTATTTTCCTTTTGTTTTTTAAACAATATTCTCAGCTTAAAACTTTTTAAGACAAGTGAAAGAAAAACACAATTGTAGAAGTGAAGCTTTAAATCCTCTTTTATCACTTCACATCCAGGAAGCCCGTAAATCATTTAAAACGGTGGTTTCCAATGTCATGCGAGAATCCGTGAAGTCCCAAGGTCTGTCAGTCGAGGGGCCCGAAAAGGTCAAAGCTATTTTCACAGAAAGACTGAATGTCATTTGCCATTTTCACTCTCATTCTCTTCTAAGTGTACAGTAGAGCTTTCCACAGCCGTGATATCACAGCTCTGATGGTGACATCATAGCTCTATGGTTACTGGGTCGTAGCTCCAATGGCTCACGCAATGCATGACTGTGTGTGCTCGTATTTTAAATTGTTCAGTTTTTATTTCTAATATTGTAACTATCTATGGAGACTACCGACTTAAAAATATTCTTTGGAATTCTCAATAATATTTAATCGCATAAAAGCATCCCAAGGCACACAAGCTTCAGAATTCTTATTTTCAAAGATTGTGTCTACCAAATATTCATTACCATTAATTACTTCTCCCATTTTTAATAATCGAAGACACCATAGGTGCACATACACACATAGCCAGTGTCTGCTCAGCAGAACATCTGGTTTTAAGACCATCAGTGTTACAACACTAAGAGGAAGTAAAGTTAAAAAGAATTGTCATGGTAGCAACTGGAGATTACTTGGGTAAATGTCAAAATTCAAATGACCATTTGAAAACGCTGGAAAAATCTTCCAGTGTGATCACTGGTAACCCGTATTAAGTACAGGGATTCCAAACTGGGACATTTAGGGTATCGAACAAACGGAGAACTATCTTAGTAAAGTCACCGTTTTAAAATCTCATTTTCTTATTCCTGTGAATACCTTTTCATCAAACACCGATACTAACAATGACATCACGTTATTTATGTCAAATTCTTCCATTAAATTTGTAACAAAAAAAAGGAATGAGGAAGAGAAGACTGCAAGCATGTCACATGTCCTTGCGTACTCCTTCCCAAAATTAAATTGGTATTACAAAGTGTACCTGGTCTGAAGGGTTGCACATCGTCCATTCCTATAGGTTTGTACGGAACAGGATCTTCCACTTCAATGCTCGGCTGAAGGGGTTAGGAAACAACATGATTAGTAACTAATGGACACTTCATGCAATCTCTAGTTAACAATTCAGGATAACAATATTAATGTTATAATCTCCAAGAAAAGGACTTTTTGAAAAATATGTATTTAAGCAAATATTAGTTTGGTACAAATGATACTGCAGTTTGTGCAATTTTTTTTAAACCTTGTAAACCGCAATTACTCTTGCACCGAACTAATACCTTGAAAAGTGTATTTCCTATAACTTGAAATATTTCTAATGATACATTCTTTTTGTTTGTTTGTTTTTTTAGTGTTAAAACAAGATACTTGCTTGACATGGTAAGATACCTTGGTGTATGTCCT
Organism: Rhinolophus hipposideros; assembly: GCF_964194185.1. Lineage (NCBI taxonomy): Eukaryota > Metazoa > Chordata > Mammalia > Chiroptera > Rhinolophidae > Rhinolophus > Rhinolophus hipposideros. Next base: position 610,236 of record NW_027669269.1, on the reverse strand, counting down.
GTTGAGTGTAAACAGAACATTTTAGAACCTACTTCATCTAGGTCAACAAGAGCTTGGAAAAACCAAACTCTTATTTGATAAAAATTTTGATAGGAAAAATGATTAAATAGAATGACAAAGTTGTAAGAAAAGCTTTTTGTTAAATTATATTTAAATAAACAATAGGAAAAACATTATATATAGTTATGCAACTTTTCAAAAAAGTTTAATAAATTCTAATCAGGAAAAGATAAGAATATTTATTTACTAACCATCTCAAATGTACCGGGCATCTGCCATGCACAGTTTATTTCTTTTCCACACAAACAACAAATATAAAAATGGTTTGATGCTGGTTAGCCCTCTTCCTGCTTCCTGACCATTCCAAGACACTAGAATAAAATGATGAACCCACACGATCCATTGCTGTCCCTGCCCAGCAGGTTTCGCTCCTAGACCTTCAAATGACTGGCTCCTTCTCATGCTTCACGTGGTAGTATCCCACACAGACATTTACTTCAGGTCAAAACAGAGCTCGCACCAACAGAGCCTCAAGTACCGAAACACTACACATCAACAGGGTATAGCCTATCACAGTCTCCTGAAGTTTAGCATCCCCCAGATTAGAAATCCACATGCCCCTTCTAACTTTTCCACTCTGTTCTTGACACTACTGCCATTTGATTGTCCTTCAGGTTTACAAAAAGTGTCCCCACCATTTGGTAAGTCACTACCGCCCACTGTGATCATTGATTTTACATTTCTATAGCTCCCTTTACACTTCGCAAAGTGTTTTCACATTTGTTACCACATTAGTTCATTTCACACCCTGAAAGGTAGGCATAAGTACCTTTATGATGAATGAGGTCACTGACATCCAACAGATTAAAAAGAAGTTTCCCCCAGATCCCACAGCTAGTAAGTGACCTATCCAGGGTTCTAGTGTGTTCTTATCTTCAAACACAGTGTCTACACCAGTAGGCTGCAGTTGCCTATATCAGAAGATCACACTCCTCCTGTCTCTTTTCACAGCTGTCATCTCACATTGGCTCATCATTACTTTGTACTTCTATTACTACAAGCATGGTTGCCATCAAGATACTCAATGCATGTTATTTTAACTGAACAGGGCAGTTGTTGTGTATTAAAGCAGCACAAGGCCGATTGTTGTTAGTATAATCCTACATAGTATTACTATTAACAATGCTCTTCCTTCCCTGCAAAAGTTCCTTGCAGATCTATTGGAGAATACAAATACAATAATACTTGCATGTAGCAGGCATTATCTTTTCAAGTTCCAAGGTATAAAAAACCCTAAATTCCAAATTCTTTCTTTCTGAATCTCATTAGGACATTTACACAACCATAAAAACAACAGAATCATGCATTTGGGCATACTTCAAGCTGGAATAATGCTTTAGCTTTTAGGTGAACTTAACTTCAGAACCCAACTGATTCCTTATGACTTGGAAGCCTTCTTGTTTTATACTATTCTACACCGACCGCCTTCAGTGAACCTTGCAAGTTAGCAGAATTGTACTACGCTGTCTCATTATATTAAGCACATATGTATTTTATTAATTATAGGCTAAACCATAAGAAAATAATTTAGGTGGGGAAATGCAGAGGTGAGAAAGTATAGTCAAAGCATACCTTTTACGTTTTAACATCACTGAATGGTGATATTTAAAATAATAATGATAAAAAATGACAGTACCTCAGAATCCCAACATGATTTCACAGCTCCTTTTCCGAATCTTAATGCTGATATTTTAACTATAAAATGTAGTCACAGAACATTAATATGAACATATATCACTACGAATTTTAAATACACATTCAAAAATATTTCCATAAAAGTAATAGCAGAAAAGAATTTCGGGGGGCCGAAGCATTTGCAAGAAGAAGCAGTTGTTAGTAGTGGGGATACTTTTGCAAAAAAGATAGGAACAAATGCTTATAAGAAATGAAAATCACAGTTGGATCTATACGTGTTAGATTTGTGTATAGCAGCACTTAAGCTAGAAAGAATTCATAGATAATCACTAAATTATCACTTGTATTATTTTGGTATGCTCCATCAACACAAGTCAAGATATCAGTTTTTGTTTGCTCTTGTGGAGCACTTTCAATAATATCCACACCATTTTCTCTTTTTCCAGTTGCCAGCTTGGTTGCTTCTTTCTATTAAAAAAAAGAAAAGAAAAACCCAACTTCAGCAAACATCATATTCATTTACTCGTTCACTCGCTCACTCAGTCCTTCGGTCAGTAAGACAACAAACCGCTATCGTAGCCATCGAATCATAGGCATAGACCCAGGGGAAGCTGGAAATAGAAATGAAAGATTTTGTCCTATATTCTAGTAGGGGTCGATATATTACAATTCGTGAAAATAATCAGAAAGGAAAGTACCACTCTCCAGTTCTACACCTCAGATGAAGAAAGTAGAGTACGGACACAAAAGAAACAACAATCAGTTGTACCAGATGCTGCAAAAATAGGGCTGCATCTTGAAAGACATACGAGGTACTGAGGGAAACCATGAAGGGGAGTCCAGAAAGGGCAGCGGGCGCAAAAGACTGCGTATAAAATAACATATTGTAGGTGAGGGCAGAAGAAGAATGGGGTTAGCCTGGAACTCTGAGAATGGGATGGAGAGACAACTGCAGAATCAGAACCAAATCAAAGAAGGCACGTGTCATGCTAGCAGATGAATTCTACACTCACGTCATGGGGAGTCACTCAGGAAGCAGAGGTGTTGCATCATCACAATTCTAGTTTACAACAGCCACTCTCGGGCTGCAATTTATGATATTGAGGACTTCCGTTTCTTTCTAGGATCCTATCCATCAGCCTGTCTTGCTTCACAACATAGCGCCTCGCAGGTGCCTACAAACTCACAAACGCAGCTATCCACAGCAGGTCACTTTGTAGCTTCCCCTAGGTGGCTCCCGGTTGGGCACAAGCAGCAGCTGACCTGGGCCTGCCCCACAGCCCCTCCCAAGAGGCCCCAAATCCAACACACCTTGGACCAGCTTCAAGTGACACCAGAACATCACCAAATTAGCTTCACAAATGACACGCCCAAGCCATGGACTGAGCAGACACCGGAGCCCTGCTACAGCCGATCTCACTCTGTGGGGTCAGCCCACACACAGGGGTTCATCTACTGTAGTCACAGCCAGTCGTCCTGAGGGTCAATTCCACACCCAGATGTGCCAACAGCAATAAGGCTCAAGTACAACAGGAGGGCACACACCACCCACACGAGCTTCTGGAGCACCCAGCTCAGGTAACCGGGGAGACTGTACCACTGGGCCCCACACGACACCTGGTATGTAAGGCAATACTGTCAAGACGAGGAGAATTAGCAATCTACAGAATACAGAGAAACAACAATAAAGATGCAATGAAAAAAGAAGACAGAAAGAAACATTTCTCTAATGAAAGACCAGGAAAAAACTCTAGAGAAAGAACTAAACACAAGAACTAATGGACACAAGCTATCTACCAGACACAGAGTTCAAAATACTACTTCTAAGGATGCTCAGTGAACTTTGGGGAAAAATAGATAAACGTTGTAACACTTCAACCGAGACAGCAAACATAAAAAATGGACATGGAAATCATTAACAAAACTCAACTATGAAAAATACAACATCTGAAATGAGTAATTAATAGATGGAATCGGCACCAGATTTGGTTGAGGCAGACGTTCAAATCAGTGATTTGGAAGACAAGATAGCAGAAAACACACAATCAGAACAGAAGAAAAAGATATGAAAAATGATTATGAGTAAAAAAAAAAAGAGAGAGAGAATACTTTAAGGGACTTCTGGGACAAGATAAAGTGTAACAGAACTCGTAGGGCTATCAAAAGGAGAAGAGAGAGACAGAAAGGAATTGAAAACCTATTTGAATAAATAATGACGGAAATCTTCCCTAACGTGTTGAAGGAAACACAAGTGTAGGAAACACAGAGAGTTCCAAACAAAATAAAGCCAAACAGGCCCACACCAAGACATACCAGAATTAAAACGCCAAAAGGTAAAGACACAGAGAGAATATTAAAACCAGCAAGAGAAAAGCAGTTAGTTATATACAAGGGAGCTCGCATAAGACTGTCAGGTGATCTCTCAAAAGTAAATCTGAAGGCCAGAGGAATGGGCAAGAAATATAGAAATGTGAGGAAACGCAATAATTTACAACCAAGAGCACTGTATCCGGCAAGGCTCTCATTTAGAATCAAACGAGAGGTAAAGAGCTTGCCAGAGAAAAAGGAGGTGATGCAGTTCAGCCCCAGGAAACCACTATTACAAGAAATGTAAAACCACGACTAGAAAAAAAAGGAGGAGGAGAAGGAGGAGGAGGAGGAGGAAGAGAAGGAGGAGAAGACGGAAAAAGAGCAGGAGGAAGAGCAGGAGGAGGAGAAGAAAAGTGAATAATAAATTGCCAATAACTATGTACCTACAAATAATTACTTTAAATGTAAATAGATTAAATGCTCCAGAAAAGACATAAGGTAGCTGAATGGTTAAGAATGCAAGACCCATATACACGACAATCAAACTACAAAATTTCTGCACAGCAAAGGAAACCAACAACAACATGAAGTCACAAGCGGGTGAATGGAGAAGATATTTGCCAATGATATATTTGATAAAGGGTTGAAATCCAAAACATGTAAGGAACTCATAAACCTTAACACCAAAAGACAAACAATGCGATTACAAAATGAGAAGAGTACCTGAATAGACTTTTCTCCAAAGAGGTCACACAGATAGCCAAGAAACATACGAAAACATCCTCAGTGCCACTAATCATCAGAGCAATGCAAATTAAAAACACAATGAGCTACCACCTCACAACTGTCAGAATGGCCATCATCCATGAATCAACAAGCAACAAGTGTTGTTGAGGAGGTGAAGAAAAGAGTCCTTGTGCACTGTTGGTGAGACTTCAAATCCGAGCAGACAATGGAAAACAATATGGAAGTTCCTCAAAAATTTAGAAATAGAGGTACCATGTGTCACAGCAGTCCCTCTTCTGGGTTTTCCTCCACAGAAACACAAAACACTAATTTGAAAAGCAATATGCATTTCTATGGTCGTTGCCGCATTATTTTCAAAAGTCCAGATAAGAAAGTAACCAAAGGATCCATCATCTTGGATAAAGAAGAAGTGGGACATATATATAACAAAATACTACTTGTCTGTAATAAACAATAAGTACTTATCGTTTGTGACATGTGTGGGCCTAGAGGGTATTATTCTAAGTGATAAAAGTCAGATAGAGAAAGACAAATACCACCTGATTTCACTTATTGGTGATATGCAAAAAATAAAAAATAAATGAACATAGAAAAGAGAAACAAACTTATAGATGCAGAGAACTAACTGATCGTTGCCCGGTTCGAGGATTGTTGGGGGAATGCTTGAAATGGAAAAAGGATTAAGAAGTACAAAGTGGCAGTTATAAAATAGTCATGAAGATGTCAAGCACAGCACAGAGAATACAGTAAATAACATTGTAATAACTAAGTACGGTGTCAGGGATACCACACTAATCGGGGTACCAGTTTACACATTATATAAATGCCTACCCACTATGCTGTATACTTGAGGCTGATATCATGTAATGTCAACTATAACAGAAATGAAAAATTTTACATTTAAGAAGCGAAACTAAAAACCTTCTGAAATTTGACATTTTAGTATATGGTTTAAGAACCTCTGCTTCTAAAATTAGTTATTATTTTAAGCAAAACATGTACTCTTCAATTAGATGAAGACAGTTAAATATATTCATAATGTAATGATTGAGGACATAGTGGAATCCCTTTGTAATATGGGTTTTGAGATAGAGAACTTGAGTTCTAAATTTTCAAAGTTTCTATTATTTTAGTCTAAATGATGAACCCAGAATACCTGAAACTAATATAAAATAATATTGAATGTCAACTGAATATAACTTAAAAAAAGAAAAAAAAACATAGAGAAAACACTCACGCCTACCAACTATGTGATACCAAAATACAAAGTGTAATAAAATAAAAACTATATATTACATGCTACATAGTTTTAAAAACTGAAATGTACCAGGAAGATTTCATGACTATTACAATAAGTAAATGAATCCATTACAGATTTCACGTAGGCACGAGTATTATAAAAGACCCACTGATGTAATGTAAAAGCCACATTAAGATTTCTTACCCTTAACCAAATTGCATAGCTCCATCACTGTGGGAAACCTCCCAATAAAATTTAACTATCACTATGTGTTTCCCAGCCCCTTCTTTTTTTCAGTCACCATGTTCAATACTTCCTAAAGTTAAGGGGAAAAAGAAAGAGTGATGTCGTGAAAATGGCAGTGTGAGGTGTGCCTCTTGAAATCTTCCCTGGAATTTACAACAAGTTGAACAACTATCACTCCACAAAGGACTCCCTGCGCAGCAGACCGGCTAGACTAAGGGGCGTACTACTGCAATAGCCTACAGGTGGACAAATTGCTCGAGCGGTGGAGGAGAGAAGGGAGAAGTGCGGAGACGGGGCCATGCAGGCTCAGGACCCAGACCTAGCTTAGTGCTCCGAGCTCCCTGAGTCCCGGAACTAGTACAGCTACAGAAGAGGAAAGAACTCGTGCTACTAGGGCTCCGCTTATGGCCCACAGGGCTGAGAGGACAGCATATAACACAGCTGAACCCAACGTTAATGGCAGAGACCTCAGAGCAAAGACTGAGGGAAGAAGGATGAAAACAGTGGTAAGCCCTCACTGCAGAGTAAAGAATGGAAGACTCAGACACTGAGACTAGCTGCCCCCTCCCAACCCTCCCAGAGCTCGACCCGCCCCCACCTGCCCAGTGCTAGAAGCAGAACAGTAGCAGTGTCAGATCAAAAGAACAGAATATTTGCAGTTCTGAGAACTGTGGTCTGCAGTCAAGGACTCACAGCCCAAGTACTTCCAGCAAAGAGGAGGGAGCTGTGGAAGCAGGACCCGCTGAGGTGGTTGTCACCACCATTGCTCTGGGCCATCTCTCACAACCCACCGGTGCCACCCCTGTCCCCACCTATCTGGGTGGACCCCTGCAGGAATAAACAGAACTGCTGAAATGCAGGGGCTCTGAATCTGGTGCAGGAAGAGCTTTGGAACTTCAGAAGTTCTCCGCATTTCCCCACGGAGGCAGGGCCTTGTGACCCCAGCGAACTGTTCACAGAGGAGACGCCCGCCTTCCAGGGAATCCCACCACTGTGTGAGAAGCCGGAATAGCGCACAGAAAACATAACACTACAGTGTGAGACAGAACAAACGGCTGCAGTTGCACAGAAAATAAAACATTATCCCAAAACCTACTGGAAAGCAAAAGAAAGACCTCTTTCTATCAACCTGTTGCACAACCCACTCCTATAGATGTCTAGGAAGAGAAATAATAAATCATCAATTGCCATGAATAGCCATGGCAACAACACAGCTCAGAAAGAAATTGAAAAGTCTCCAGAAAATAAACTTAAATATATTGAAATATGTGACTTAAATGACAGAGAATTCAAGATTGCAGTTCTGAAAAATCTCAATGAGATGCAAGAAAACACAGACAGGCAGTTTAATGAATTCAGAAACATAATCAAGAACAAAATGAGTATTTTACAAAAGAGATTGAAATTTTAAAAAAGAACCAAATAGAATTTCTGGAGATTAAGAAATCAAAAGAAATGACAAATGAAACAGCCAGTTTAGGTCGTAGAGTTGACCAGATGGAGGAAAGAATCAGTGACATCGAAGCTAGAAATCTGGAAATCACAGGGATGGAAGAAGAAAGAGACTTGAGACTTAAAAGAAATGAAAGAACTCTACAAGAACTTTCTGACTCCATCAGAAAGAGCAATATAAGAATAATGGGCATACCAGAAGGGGAAGAAAGAGAGAAGGGAACAGAGAATATATGCAAACAAATAGTCGATAAGAACTTCCCAAACTTATGGAAAGAACTGGATCCTTAAATCCAAGAAACAAATGGAACACCTAATTATCTCAACCCCAACAGGCCTTCTCCAAGGCACATTATATTGAAGCTGTCAAAAATCAATGACAAAGAAAGAATCCTCAAGGCAGCCAGGGAAAAGAAGATGGTAACCTACAAAGGAAAGCCCATTAGATTATCATCAGATTTCTTTAGCAGAAACTCTACGAGGCAGGAGGGAGTGGAACCAAATATTCAAACTATTGAAAGAGAGAAATTATGAGCCAAGAATAATATATCCAGCAAAAACATCTTTTAGATATGAAGGAGAAATAAAGACCTTTCCAGACATACAGAAGCTGAGAGAATTTTCTAATACACGACCTACACTACAAGAAATGCTGAAGGAGGCTATTCGACCACCATCAACAGGGACAATTTGTGGCAACCAAAACATAAAAGTGGGGAGAGTAAAGGTCTGAACCGGAAAATGGGAATGGAGAAAGTAAGCATGCTGAAGAAAATGGAATACTCTAAATATCAAACTTTCTTTTACATAAACTTAATGGTAACCACTCAAAAAAAATCCAGAACTGAAATACATAATGTAATAAAAGAAGAAACAGAGGGAAAAATCATAGAATACCACCACATAGAAATAAGAGACAACAACGAAAAGGCAAAGAAACAATGGAGACACAGTCTTACCAGAAAAGAAAAGATAGAATGATAGGAAATCCTCACATATCAATAATCACCCCAAATGTAAATGGATTGAACTCACCAATAGAAAGGCACAGAGTAGCTGATTGGATCAAAAAACTAAACCCAACCATATGCTGCCTCCAAGAGGCACATCTCAGCTACAAGGACAAACATAGACTCAACGTGAAAGGATGGAAATTGACACTCCAAGCAAATGGTATCCAGAGAAAGTCAGGTGTAACCATACTGATTGATATCAGATGAAACAGACTTCAGGATAAAAAAGGTAACAAGAGACAAAGATGGACATTTCATAGTGATGAAGGGGACTATACAACAAGAAGACATAACAGTCATCAATATTTCTGCCCCCAATCAGGGAGCACCAAGATATACCAAGAAACTACTAACAGAACTAAAGGGAGAAATTGACCAAAACACAATTATACTAGGGGACTTAAATACATCATTGACAGCTATGGATAGATCATTCAAACAAAATAAATAAATAAATAGCAGCCCTAAATGACACATTAGATGAACTAGACATAATTGACATTTATAGAGCACTTCATCCTAAAACATCAGACTAAACATTCTTTTCGAGTGTACATGGAACATTCTCAAGGATAGATCATCTATTGGGACATAAAACTAGCCTCAGCAAATTTAAGAAGATTGAAATCATACCAAACATATTCTCTGATCACAAGGCTTTGAAATTGGATATCAACTGCAAAAAGAAAGCAGGAAAAACCACAAATACATAGAGATTAAACAACATACTTTTAAAGAACGACCTGGTCAAAGAAGAAATAAGAGGATAGATCAAAAGATACACAGAAGAGTGACATCATAGGAATGGCAGCAGCGAAGAGTGACATCATAGGAATGGCAGCACTCTTCTATGTATCTTTTGATCTATCCTCTTATTTCTTCTTTGACCAGGTCAATGGACTCTGCTCATCACACAGAAAAGGTAAGAGACTCGTTCGAGGATTACTTGAAGGTGGGCAAATTGGGCGAGCAGGGGAAGACAGAAGGGGGCGGAGTGGCGACCTCAGCCCGCATCTGCGGCTGTGGAGACACAGAGGATCCCAGGACAGAACAGAGACCACAAGAGCCAAGACATAGGCTCTTTCCCTGCATCCCACAGCTGATCTCTCCTGCCAAGAGAGCAGCATATCCAGCATTTGAGGCAGTCACCTCAGCTGAGACCTCCAGCTGGGCCCTAGGTCGGACAAAGGACATGATCAACACACCTGGGCCCCTCCGCCCACTCTCCCAATCCTACCCCTGCCTTTCCAGAGACTCACGCTGGCCCCTGAGCTGAAGAGCAGTGTCAGTTTACAGAGGAGTCAGAGCACTCAGGATCTGGGAGGACCCGGTTTGCAGCTCTGACTCAGGGAAGAGGCTGGGAAGAGGGTGACGCTACTGGGTTGGGAGAGAGAAGACTCCTCCATCTCCAGCTCTCACCTTTTCTGGCCTGCCTAGGGCAGGGCAATTACAACTGCGGAGGCACTCCCAGGGATCAGCAGTAGGCGGCAGACGCAGCTCTGGGCTTTCATCAACTCAGAAATCTCCTGCCCT